>NW_011888930.1:661252-694176 GCF_000151845.1 Pteropus vampyrus
CCTAGATGTTTTTTGGAGACTTGCTCTTCCAAAACTCTTTTTAAAACCATTGGTTTGGCACTATGCACTTGTTTTGATGTTATGAGGGTTTAGCAGTGATCTCAGCTAAGCGTAGTAACTGATACAGTCAGTAACCTGGAAACGCTAACCGGAAAGAATGGACTTAAGTACTATTTTGTATTCTTTTTGTTTGGTCTTAAAAATTAATATTACTTAAAACTTTATACTATAAAATATTGGACTCTTAAAATACTGGACTCTGTTTTTAAACTAACTCTTAGTAGATATACCCAGGACACCATTAATCAAGTGTTATAATTTAACAGTAGCTCTCAGCTGGCATTGACAAGCTACAGTACCATATGATGTTTTTCTGGTAAAGGCAAGGTTGTGAACATGACCCTGTCCAAGGTACAATTTATGTTTTTATTTTCTACAGGACTCTATGTTGATGTTGTGTGATGGTCTAAAGGCACACCATCAACATAGAGTGGCATATATTTCTAATAAGAGGAAAATAAAGTGATACTCTAAAACGCTTTTGGAAACAGGAAACTTTTTGAGAAACTCTCATTTGGAAATTAACATCTCTTTTCTTTGTTAAGTATTGAATTTAAAGTTATTTTTTATTATTTATTTACTCTTCCATCACCTTTCTCATAGAATCCTTTGGCCTAGTTTGACAAAAAGTGTCAAACATTGGGAAACGTTGTTCCAATTCATTTACAAACACTGTTAAAATAGGCCAAAGGATTTTATGAGGAATTATAGAATCATAGTTTCTTGAGTCTAATAATTTGCATTTTTGTGCTATTGTGCTATTTTATATCTCTGTTTTAAAGGTCAGGAAACCAGAGTCGAGCATAGGGTTATGTGAGTAAGCCTGTGGTGTTTCTCATGCTTTTTATTCTCCATTTCGGAGGGTCAGAAATATAAATAGAACTTACCTAAGTGTCTCTAGTATTGTGTCCCTCACAAGGCTGCAATCAAGGTGAGAGCCAAAGCTGTGGTGTCATCCGAAGGCTCAGCTGAGGGAGTATGTGCTTGCAGGCTCACTGACATGGTTATCGGCTCAGTCCCTTGCCTCGTGGGCCTCTCCATAGGGTGGTTCACAAAACATGATAGCTGGCTTCTCCTTGAGCAGCAGTGATAGAGCAAGAAAGGGAGCCCCAGAAACTACTGTGTTTTTGTAACCTGACCTTGGTAGTGGTATACCATTGCTTTTGTTGAATTCTGTTCATTAGAATTGAGTCTCACTAGGTCTGGCCCATACTGAGGGGAAGGGAATTACATAAGGACTTGAAACCGAAGACTGAGATCGTGAGGTGTCATCTCAGAGGCTGTCTACCACTAAAGGTAATTTGCATAGCTTCCTGGCCTTCAGATAAGAAGAGCTTTCAAACAATAAGAACAATGGGAGGATTCACAAATATTTGAATATAATTTGAATAGGAAAAAATTAAATTATGTGATATAAAGCATCAGAATCAAAATCAAAGATTAACTGATAAGTAAAAGAAATCTGTGAAAATGAGATATATTTTGTTCTTATGTTTGAAGATAAATATCATTTTCTACATGAAGATGATCATTAACTTCTTGATTAATTTATTTAGAAATTTATCATGACATTAGAAAAAGATGAATTAAAACATATAAAACCTGAGTTATACAGAATCTAATGGGGAACTAGAATCAGGTTGTTTGCTGAGTGTTTGTTCTCATTTCAGTAATTTCGAGAAACACACTAACACATTGTAAAGATCAGAAATGGGAGCGAAAGTATGGGAAAGAGCCCATGATGTGGCCAGAATTGCCTGATTCCAGTCCTGTTATTACCCAAAATGGATGTGCTATCTTGGGTAATCATACATGCTCTCAGTTTCCTCATTTATGAAATGGAGGTTATTGTACCAGGCGTACATCATAGAATTGTTGTAAAATTATATAAAATTATATGCATTTAGTCACTTTGAAAAATATACAGATTGTTACACAAACCTAGACTACATTTTATTATGGCTGCGAAAAGAATGTAGATTACACATTCCTTTAATTCCCCAAACAATGCATCCAGCCTTTCTCTTCTGTCCCCTCTCTGAACCTATTTATAAAGCATGTTTGGATGTCACCGTACATATACATCTTCATACATGTGTATACACATGTATTTATACACACAGAGACACAAATACTTAATTATCTACATTGAGTATTCTGAGAAGTTATAGCGTAGAGAAGTACAAAGTCAGTACTTAGAGCATTTATCATCTAAGTAAACAATCACCACATAAGTAGAGAAAAAAAACAATATATATATATATATATTTTTTTTTTTAAGAAGAAAAAGGATTTTTTTTTTTTTTTAAGAAGAAAAAGGAAGGTTAAATGGTCAACATGCTTTTTGAATTATCCTGGCTTCTTTGTGTTTTCTTTTTGTAAGGAGTTAGTGTTCAGAAATCATGACTCGGGTGTGTGATTAGGGATTTCAGACAATTGGAAAATTAATTTACCCTGTCTGATTCACTTGTGAATTAGGCTTGTATTTTTAAATATTAACTCAATTTTTTTCATTATTTATGGCATTTTAGAGCTTAGTACAGAATGGAGTGAGTAAGGCAGCCATAACACAGACGGTGATACACTGTGAAATACAGAAAAACGGAGGCAGAGTTCAGAAGAGCAAAGGTATCTCATATGCCTTAAGTTTTAGCTTTTATTTAGAAGTCGAACAAATACCAGTTGTTTCTCATTACCCTACAAGTAACAGTGTGAGCAGAGCAACGACAATCCCTTAGAATCTGATACAAATGTCGGATGTGGCATTACCTCCTCGTATCTTAAAGCCACTGCTACTCAAGCAAGTGTAGCATATTAATCCATGCAAGGTGTCCAGTGATGTCTGTGTGTGCATCTGAGATAAGCATCAGGGCCCAAGGAGATGTCCAATGAGGTATCTACAGGAAAAAAAAAAAAAGATAGTATTTGCCTTTATTAAAGAAGTTCAAAGATGATGAAAAGAAAGTTTGTCCTTTATCTGAATATTTCCAGCAGGGAACCCAGGCGGTTTTATTCTTGTTGCATTCCTTCAAAACTTCGTGAACATATCAGCTCTTCAAAGGAAGCTGACATTTGCAGAAGTGTTCCCCTTCTCTGCTGGTACTCCAGGAGGAGAAGGGACGAGGGAGGAAGAGTGTCTGCTGAAAGTCAAACTGGTCGGCACCATTACTTCATTAATCAAGTGGAGGCATTCTGAAAAATGTTTCTCTTTGGATGCAGCCATCCATTTTTTGGTGTTAATCTGCGCCCTGTGGCAGGGTTTTGTGAAAGGAAACAATGAACAGTTGTATCACCACCCCCCCCACCCCCCAATTGTTGTAGCCCCTGTCAGAAGGCTCCGAGGATGATGCAGGTCTGTATCAGCCTGATAAGGGAAAGAGGATTCAAAATGGCTTTAGAGGGAATCTGTGGGAGCAGAGAGTGCCGTTTTGGACCAGAGGAGCTATGGAATACAGCAGAGGCCCTTAATGGGATCCTAGGGGTTCGGTGCCAAACCTTCTGCTGCTGTTTGAAGATTTTCTAGTGAAATATTTTGATGGTGAAATTCTGTAACTGTCAGAGGGGCGGAGATTCAAGATTCTGTTTTAAGTTATTTGCTCCATAATCTGTGATTAATCCATCCAGGTCAAGTGAAAAAAAGAAGAGGATGTGGGGAGAGCAACTCAGGAACCCTTCCGGAGTATGTAGGGAGGTCACTTTTAATCCGCTGACAGTGAGTTTCCGTGTCATTGTCATCATGAGCCCTGTGCAAGTGACCAGTACATTTTATATACTGTAGGTTCCTATTTTATAGTTAGATGAAATATGAAACTATCTTTTATAATGCTGATACCACTTTGGCAGGACTTTGGAGCCAAATATGATTCAGTTAAACTGTTTTGGAGCCTAACATATCTTTGTTATTTATTGGGATTTCTGAAAGGGCTTTATGTGCTATTTTTGCTCTGGATTAAAAAAAAAAATACTCATTAAATATTTCCAAAAAACTCATATAGCTAAGAGAATTCTACTGAGCTTTTGAAACTGATGTGCTTGTTCCTAGGACAGCTAAAATAAAATCATTCTTCTCCATTAAGAAAAAAAGCTCCAGCAAATTAAAACCAGTATTTTCTAACATACCACAAAAATAAAAATGGAGAGCAATTAGTGAATGGGGATCAGAAAAGTTGGCATCTTGTAACCAGTGGTTATCTTTAAGCATTTCTAGGCTTATAGATGCTGCTGGGATTTTCTTTCATTCATTCCACTGTTATTCTGGCATGTTATAAATAAATGTACAGGCATAAAGAGTCAAAAACAAAGTGGTTGTCAGAAGGATGAATGATAGGCAGTGACCTCACATACCGTGGATAGTACCATGCTCAGCTAGCAAGACTGTTGCCTGGAGGTGAAGTGTGCCCCCGCTACTGAGGCCAGGCTGATAGGGGGAGAGCCCCTCCTTAGCTTTAATCTCCTTGTTTTGTTGAGTTTAACTCAGACTCTTAACTTTTGTTTAAAAGAATGTCCGTATGTAAATATGAGGGAAGATACACCAGAAGGAAAGTGACGTATTTACCAATGTCATTTTGAAGCTCAACATTTTCTTCCTAACAGAGCTCCAAAGGACAGCTCTATCTGGATAATAATAAGCATACTTTGATTTGCGAAGGGCCTTCAGTTTTTTTATGTGATCATTTATTTTTTTTTTTAAGTTAACCATTAAATAAACTTGCTAGAATGGGCGCAATCTAAACTTTTGGACTTTAATTCCATAAGAGGCTGGATAAAAGAATAGAGGTGGACGCATTTTAACCTGTCACTCTAACTAACCCCCGCCCCCCACCAAATTGTGTGCCTTCCAGGTGGTATGTTATTTTTATCTTTTTTTACACTCAAATGAGAAGGTATTGGAATAATTTTTTTATCGTTTCATAACTAATTTAACAGTCTTCTTCTGCTGTTAACTACTAGCAATTGAACGACTAAAATCGATTTCGTTTTCTAACATTAGATATATTGTGCCATATGTCTTGAAGGAAAACCTGACTTCACATTATTAAGCAGGAGCTCTGCTAAGAAACGAGGGTACAAAGATCTGAATTCTCATCAAACAGAATTACTTCTTGTATGAGTATTTGAATTGAATTCTATCTATAGCTTTATATATTGCTTTAAGCAGACTTAACACACAAAAGCCACATTCACAAACACATAGGCACACACATGCACACACACACACAATAAATGTTTGATTTTTAAGTCAAAAAATAAGATTAATATTTTAATTATATTGTGTTTATACTCATAATTTTTCCTAAATAAAACAATTTTGTGAAGTAAAGCACACCTTTTTTATTGAATGAGGTATACAAACAGTATTTTTCCTATCATAGATTAGACACCACTATAAATGTTGATAATGTTTTTAACATTTATTTTTCATAATTTTATTATTTTATCTCATGGCAAAACACACAATTGCAAATTGTTATAAGGATATTTTTAGTACTCTAGTAGGTAACTTAGAACAAATGTAGAATCTTTAGGTATTTAAAGTTTGAGATGAAAAAAGTGTTTATAATTCTTGACCACCTAGAGCATTATAAAAAGACACACTTTGTTTACTGACAAATATGGTAAGAAAAGAAAATGAGAAATAAGAATATTCAAGCAATAAAAATTAAAGTTGCTCTCATATTATTTGATTTTCTGCAAGTTTTTATTTCTTCTTATTTCATATTCTCCATGAGCCTGAATTATTGAGAACTATTTATAACTTCATTGAGATGGCATAATAAGTATTTTGTAATTATATAAGATTCAAACAATTGTATTGTATTGGAGATACTAAATTTTTCTTTAATTTTAGTATTTATCTTTAGATTTAAAATAGAGTGTTTTGATAGCGATGTTATTATTATGAAGTATTGCTAATATTTGCTGCAAATCTTACCACTCACACTGTAGGGGACAAAAGGGTATTGTTTTTGATTGTTATTTTTATTACCTCTGTAGCCACTGAAGTCTTGGAAAAGAGGAGCAAATTATCTTTCAGTTGGTTTGACAACATCCAAAACAATGAGGAGCCTACTATTTTAGTTGCAGCCTCTCAATTGTTCTCTGTCCGTCTGTCTTTTGCTGCTTCATATGCAGTTATCTTAAAGTTGTAAGGAAGGGAAATCAGCAAAAACAAGAAAAAGTACAGTCCCTTTTTGATGATCAGTTACCACAATCTAACTTCTTACCTTATTTTACTGTATTATTTGACCCTAGTTTATCCTGAAATGCACTATAATATGAACTAAATGTTTTTTTACCTATCAAATAATAGAGCATCTATAATATATATAGCACTTAAAAGTTTCTCAGTAATTTACTTCCATTTGGCAAGTGTGATTGATCTCAAAATCTACATAATTCATATTTACCAATTGTGAAATAATGGCCTTAAAAAATTTAACTAGTGAATCTAACATAGTAAAAGTGTTGGATTCCATCAGAACTTAACCCGAATATTAATATTAATACTATTAGTAGCAGAGAAGTGATTTCATCATTCAGGTGTGTGGGAATAAAGCAGGTTCTATTGTAAAGTGGCCGAATACTCACTCGAGTTGCTTAAGCTGGAGCTTGAGTGTCTTTATAATGCTTTAAGAATTCTCTATGTCAAATACAATTGAATACACTAGAAAACTGATAAAAGAGAGGCAACTTCATAACTCCACAAGCATTAATTACATTTTTATAGTTTCCATTGATATTTATAATGCTCTTTGTGCCATTAAAAATCTCATCAGGATCAAGTTTGTTATTCTGTGTGCTCTTATTTATCAAATGGTAGGTAAGCCTTCTTTGGAATATTTTTTATTAATGATGCATTCAATGAAATATGACTTCTGAAATAGCTTAAGAAAATAAGTGTTTTTTTTAGTGATAGTATAATTAAAGATGCTACAGATTTTCAACAAAAATGTTTTGATGCCTGTATTTCTGTCCAATTTTTAGAATGAACTGCATTTCATTTGTGATACAGCAAAATTACCTGATCGGATTCTATCCATTCTTCTACAAAAATATGATCTTGGTTTTAAGCATTTAGCACCCAATGTGGCTGTCCTTAATTTGTCATTGAAATTAGAATATGGAAAATTGAGTTAGAAAGTAAGCTAGCCTTAAGCTTTTAAAAAAGAATTTATTTAATTGAATCAGTCCAAATTTTCCCATCTAAGTCTTCGCTTCCCTTTAGTGACACTACCACTGATTTATAAGGATTATTGTCTTTGGTTCCTGTGTCAGGGAGTTAAGAGGTGAGAGCAGTGGGATTGCATTTTCAGGATGCCACATAGGCACTCTTTGATCTGAGGTACAGTGTGCCTCAGGGAATAAGTTCAATCTTGATTTCTTTAGTCAATCATCCACTATCAGGTACCGCTGCCCTGATTAGCAGGCTGAAGAAAAAGAGCATATCAGGGGTGTGTGTTACAAAGATGAAAAATAGTGATGAGCCTGTTGGCAATGGAGTCAACCCCTAGTTTCACTATGTGACATTTGCTTTCTCTTCTCATAAATCCCCTTAGTACGTGAAGGAACAGAAATCAGTATTTCTGTATATCTTTCCACAAACTGATGATTTTTTTTTTCAGATGGTAGTTTCCTTTCTTTGTTTATTCCATTATTGCTAATGGAACCTGGAAAGAGAATTAGCAGGATGCATCGTGGTAGTTGCTAAGAGAGATTCAAATATAGCCGTGCCTGCTTAACATTCCTGCCATTCTGTGAACCAAGCCAATGGCTAACTCTTGTGAAATGTTCTGAGTCTGGAAAACTAGTACCACACCTGTGTCCTTCTTATCTCTTTATCTGGTATACATAGAAGTAAAATGGTTCTCTAGACCCAGAAGGGCCTTGGTATCTACCCATTACCTATTAGTGATGTCTGCCTTAAAAAATTAGGATCTAAGGATTTTCTGAATTGCCTCCCATATGTCCTCTTTTCTTTAGTCAAAGTAAAAAAGAGAATATCTCCAAATATATGAGGGTTTGTGCTGATAACAACTGCTATTTCGGGTTTCCTTAGATACATATTTGGGATTTGTCCATGTGTATTATATATTATGGTGTTGAGACAGAAATGATGGCTCTGAAAATAAGACTATTTAAACAGTAGGTAAATATACTTTGTCTCATAAGTCTTTGCCAAATTTCAGTCTATTTCAAAATTAAAATTATTTACTGAGAAAATATTAATTTTATTTGTGAGCACCTTTTCTAGAAAAATGCAAGGTACACATCTATTTGTAACATAAATACATATGGTATATTCATGTCCAACTGAATTTATTTACTATCGTATTTGACCTTGATGATGAGACCAGTTTGATAAGGTTAAGGTCAATGACTGCATTATTTTTAGACAAGATACAAAGTGTAGAATGTTCTGTTTTGCTTTACTGTGTTAACAACTAGTAGTGCTTAACGTTCTGTACGTACTGCTGATTTCAGTGATGCATTCATCCTTGGTGATTCTCCAAAAGATTTCAGCACCTATAATTAATCACCCACTTTGAGAAAAGAAACACAAACTAAGATATAGTTTGGCTTTTCCCCCTCCTAGAAAAATCTGGACAGAGTGTGAATAAGGATAATAACAGGGCTATGATAATCATAATCATGCTTTCAATATATGTGAAAAAATCACTAAGGGAAACATCCTTTTGATCATATTTACTAATTAATCCCCTCATATTGTTTGTTTAACTTCAAATGTGTCATATTGTTAAGAAAAGGACTTGTTATCTTTATTTTATAAAAGAAAAGGGAGTAGTGACCTATTCAGAGTTAAAAAGTATGTTTCTAGCAAAAACATTTGTATTCTATTAATTTCTTGGGCTAATGATCACTAGTATTTTTTTTCATGCAAATATTTATTTAGTTCAATGTAACAAATGTAAAAAATCTCAGTAAGCAGCAATGGATTTATTTAATAGACTTTTAGAAAATAAAATCTCCTACTAGATGCCAGTTATGTCTATTAAATTCTCATTAATGAGTTAAAAAAGAAAACGCATCCTGACATTTTTGTAGATTGCATGTACTTTCCTACTATGCTGAGAAGTAAACAATGAAGTGATAATTGCGTGATTTTGTGTACTCAGGTATAGAGGACAGAGAATGAATGAATCGGTGTAATTCATGTATCTTAAATTTGAAAGTCGAAAAGCTACTTTTGAACCGTTTGTGCATTAAGATGTCTTACATGGTACTGTAAGAATATACTGAAGCTAAGCCAAAGACTTAAGGAATAAAAACAAACCTTTTTTATTTCCTGTGATGGAGATTAATTTATCAGATTGATGTCTGGTAGACTGCAAATAGCAAATGCATTTAACTTCATTCAGTAGCTAGAACTAACCTGTTTATAAATACTTTAATTCGATCAAAGCATAGAAATAACCAGAATGGATGTAATGGATAAAAAGACAAATGAATGCACCTGTATCAATAACAAAGGGGCATTTCCCCCCTTAACATGTTCATTGTACTAAAATCGTCTTAAACTTTCCTATTCCCTTAAAATCTAGTATTTTAAACTTTGAAAAATAACTTCAAAAACACCTAGTACCTTAAACTATGATTCTCAACAACCTTGTTTTATCGCATTGAAATTTTTTTAGTCCCCAGTCTGGCCTGCTCTTTCTTGTGCCAGGATCTATTAATGATAATTACTTAGAATACTATCCCCATTCTCTGATACCATCACAACATTGTGAGTAAGATTGTGATCTTATCCCAGACTATTCTGTTTAACTCTGACACTCCTTCTATTATAGTGGGGCCTTGATAAGATCATGCCTGTTAGGATCAGACATTAGTTGGAATCAATATTTGAAAATGTGCCTGTTTTTGCTTAATAGTAAAGTTAGTGTGAACGTTGAAGTGAGATCATTTGTTTGATGAGATTGTACAACTTTATCTTGTCAAATGTTCCTTCTACTACTTTATGCTCAAAAGCACTGAATGAGGTCTTGGGGAAACCATAATTTTACTGACCAACCCATCTGGATATATTAGCTTTTAGATAGTCTACTCTGATGAGACTATACGATATTTTAAAAATGATTTAGGTCAGGAAAATGATTTGGGAAAGAAGGAAAGATTATCTTCATAACTCTTCGTTAATGAAATGCAATTAATTCAGTTGTTCTCAAACAGAGTCAGTTTTGCCTCTAACAGACATCTGACAGTGCCTGGAGACATTCTGGTTGTCAGAATCCTTGGGTGGGGGTGGAGGAGTTGAATGGAGAAGAAAGAGAGTGGTGATACTGCTTTCTAGTAGACTGAAGCCAGAGTTGTTGCTAAACATCCTGCACAGGCTAGCTTCCCACAACGAAGAAAATCTGGCCCATGCCGACACTATCGCCAAGGTTGAGAGACCCTGCTGTAATGTATACCTGTGAATATGCAGAAAAGTAGAGATGTTTGGCAGTAATGGATTTCAGATTTTAAGGTGGATATCTGTCTGCCTGGGAAGAGCAAACATGACTGGGTTCCTCCTGTTTCAGGTTAGCAACATCTGATAGATTTGTAATTAAGGAATTCTTTTGGGCATATACATCAGAAATTGGGGTGCTTCCCTTTAAATTTATGCTGAGTAGAACTTAAGATACAAAAGATGAAGTGAGGAATCAGCCATGTGACATCTTTGGTCTTAATAAAGCTGAAGCTCTTTAATCCTTATTGGGTACTGCCATCCATGTTTGGAGCTTATTCACAATTTTTTTTTTTTGAAATTGGTGAACTATGGAATGGAGTATCCATGTTTATCATTTTCCAACTTCATGAGACTTGTTTATTATTTGGTTATATATTTGGTTATATGTTTGATTTGGTTATTTTTATCGATCACATATTATTTGATTACATACTTATGTATGAAAAAACATTGCATAGAGTTGGCCCTCTGAATTCAACCAACCTCAAATGAAATATATTTGAAAAGTAAAGTTATGTCGTTGTGGACGTTTATTATGTAGTTAGACCTGCAGTGGTTGTATGTACTGAGCGTGTAGAGACTTTTTTCCTTGTCATTATTCCCTAAACAATATAGTATATTAACTATTTACATAGCTTTTACATTTTATTAGGTGTTATAAGTAATATGGAGATGATTTAAAATGAGAATCTGTGTAGGTTATATAGAAATACTATATCATTTTATGTAAGGGACTTGAGCATCTGAGAATTTTGATATCTGCAGGGGTCATAGAATTGATCCCCATGGATAGCGAGAGACAGATGTATTATATTTTTCATTGTATTTGGGGGAATATTGTTGCATAATAAGTGTTGGAAAAAGGAAATAAGTTTTTAAAAAATATTTTTTAGCCATTTTGTTAAACTAACAGGAAAATAATAAGCGACAAATTTATAACGTGTTTCTGAAAAATATATTAGGGGATGTCTTTCTTGGTTCCGTGCGTTTTATGATTCCCGAAATCTGTGCAAGTGGCTTTTGAGACTAAGCTCTTTCATCTGCCAGTACAGGAAAGGGAATTTTTTCCTTTCTGTATTGTCGAGAGTCCTAAAAGCTTTTTTCCTGAATACTCAGATGGGAGCAGCAGTAAGGGGGCTGGAGGTGCCAATGGCAGCGAATCTGTGGAAGATTAGCACACTTCTTTTGATGAAAGGTGATTTCCCAGAGGGTTGGAGAATAAACATATGGGCAGAAGTGCTAGTTTGGAGAAAAGGCGCTGAAGTAATTGAGAGGAGTATTCCACTGAAGTTGAATTAAGAGCATGGCATTCTGAACCTGTACAACCTATCAATTCATCACTCATTGTCCATCCATTTTAGTAAAGATATCATGAAGTAGCCTTATTGAAGACTACTGTATTGATAAAACCTTATAAGAAAAGATTATTTGCAATACCTAAAATGTTTATTAGAAGTCAGTAGGTTAAACAAAAAATTTTCTGCTTCATTTCTAAAATTCCTCATGAAGTAAAATGTATTTTTATCATATTTCTTTTTCTTTTTTTTTGTTTAGTGTTAAATGTTTGAAATGGGACTGAATTATATTTTATCCTTTTGTTGACAACTGAAACAAATGATTTTACAAATGAAAAATTATTATCTTTAAATATTAGAAATTCTAAATTACAGTACTGTTTGAGTGCACTTGGAACTGAAATAAAATAATTATTATATATTACAGATATATATTACTATAAATGTTTCTAAGGTTAATTTTGGAAGCACAGAATTATTAATTCTCTTTAAAAAATTTTTACTTTATATTTTTTTCTAAATTTTATAAAATTATGCCTCTATATCCTCAAGAGAGTATATATTATCATATATATTCTAACAATAACAAGAGAAAACACATTTTAATAAAAGCAAATTACTTCCTTCAAATAATTCTGGATTCGAATATTCCAAGAAAAAGGCAAAGAGTGTTTAGTACTGTGCAGAGATTTCTTTTTTCTCTGGTGTCAAAAACAGAAAGTAGCCTGGTTTTGATAGAGTTAAGTAAACTAAACACAACCCCGTTGCTCCCAACCCTCCATCTCCTAGTACTTCTCAGTCCAACAATCATTTCTTCTTGTGGAATAAGATAAGTTTTCATGTGCTTGTGTTTGATGGATTAACAACAGAAAATTAAGGAATTTTACAAAAATTCCAACTTGGCAAATAGTAGCAACCCTTATCATCGGGAGGCCTGATAAAACCTCCCGATAAAGCACCAGGGAAACTAGTCTGGACTATGTCTTGAAAAATACTAGGTATCTGACAGCAGTCTGTATCTCACCACTAGAGTTGGGATGATCAGTTAAATGCAAACACCATGTTAGATAACAAAACTGTTATCCATAACTCTGTTTCTGTCTTTAAAGGTAGGACATCAGTTATGATAAGGGGTGGGCATATGGCTGTAAAAACATTTTTTTTTTTTTGAGGGGAGAGATTTCCATACTAGGCATATGATGACAAGAATATGATGTTTCTTAAAGAAGGAAGCACGAAACAGCTGTAGTGAATAGTAGTGTATAAATCTTTATAGTCTGTGGTTTGAGGGTTTTTTTCCTTCCATTTTTTCCTTCCGTTGGTATCAGCTCTTAGTGATTTCTAATTTCTTCTCTAAGGATCTAGATCCCCAAACCACTTCAACCCTGACTTATTATTTGTTTTAAATACTTAACTGTTTTATCTGAGTCAACTCATATTTGTATTCTGAGTAGGAATGAATGCATAAAAAGTGACTATATTTATTTCATTGATCTATTTGTTAATTTAACAAACATTTATTATTAGCTAAAGAGGTTCCAAGTGTGGTCCTAGGCACTGAAGATATTTCAGTGTACTCGAAATAGACGTTGATCATGTTATCCTAGAGATTTTATCCTAGTAGGACATACAGACCAATGGACAACCACTGTATAGCAGATAATTAACAATACTATTATAAGTGCTAAAGGAAGAAATAAAGTATGCTAGAAGAATACCTAACATATATTTGGGGATAAAAAAATAGAAGTGATATATAAGAGGAGGCCTATAGAACAAATAAGAATAAATTAGTTTAAGATTATTTGTGCGTTTGGAGTGGTTGGTGTGTGAGCATGTGTGTGTGTGTATGCACATGCACACGTGTGGGTATGTTGAGGGTGGCAGAAGATGTAGAACATAATTGATGTGCAAAGGCATATAGGCATAAAGAGAACATGGTAAACTTCAAGCACGTTGAGTTGTCCAGTAAGATGAAATGACTCTTTAGTCAGTTTAAAAATATTTCAGTGAGATTCTAAATCATCAGCTTAGTTTGCTTCAAACTGTACCAAAGATTGTTCCCAGGCAGTTTTCTGTTTTGTTTTGATTAACCATTAGTACCTCTCCTAAACATTGTCAAAAGAGATCCACACTAGAAATAATCCTCCGCCGCTTGCTTTTTTCGACCACTTCCTGTTTTTTAGAGAAATGTATGCTTCTCTGGAAGTTGCTGAATGTCTTTAATGCAAATGAGCCAATATCAACACATATTTAAAATTTTTTGACCTTATTGTCTAAATTAATTGTCTTTTATAAAGGCCACAATATTTTATGTTTTGAGCAGACAGAAAAATCAGGAAAATATCCCTGCCCTCAGGGAGTTTACAGTCTAATTAAAGGCTTAATTGGAACAGATAAATTGTTTTGAGGATTGTGTATGGAGGTGAAAGCTTTGGGCATAACACTCTTAGAGTTGAATGGTGCATATATGGGATCAAAGTGAAGAGAGTGTGTCCAGTACTAAAATAAAGGACTGCTTTCACTATTAAATAGAACTACCCTTTATTTCAAACTCAGAGCTGTGGACCTTTTACTGTGTTAAATTCAATGTAAGAATAATCAAAATGCCTTCTTCATGAGAATGCATGCAAAATACTTTTTTTTTTTTCTGGGTTAAAATTGAGGGGAAAAAATGACATATCATGAAATGCTGACTGCCCTTACCTTGTAAGAGTCCTGGCAGGTACAGCATAACCCAAAATGAAATAGCTGACAGGTCTCTTCAGGTTTCCACATAGAACATTTCCATAAAGCACAAATAACCATGGAACTACTTCACATTTAGAACAATGAAACTATTTCTGGTTATAAATTATAAACCAGAAAGAATAGATTAGCAATATGGATTAAAAAGTGTTTTTCAATGTTGACACTGTTGGCATTTTGGACCAGATAATTCTTCGGTGTGGGAGCTGTCTTGTGCATTGTAGGATATTTAGCAGCATCCATGGATTCCATCTACTAGATACCAGGAACATGCCCTCTGGTCATTACAATCAAAAATGTCCCTAGACATTGCCAAATATCCCTTGGGTGGCAAAATTGCCCCCAGCTGAAAACCATCGGAATAGAATATTTTAACAGATTGGTAGTGTGGATTATGAAAACATAAGACTACCACAGAAAAAAATCAAAGAAAATCTATGCAGTTTTTCTTAAAGTTATTATTATTGATCTTTTTGTTCATTTTACTGGCTATTAAGATATTATATTTGGTAATAATATATGCATTTAGAGGAAACTGAAATATTGGTTGGATTTAAAAAATAAACATTATCTAACCTATATAAGGAAGAGAAGAATTGAATTAAAAATACATTAGGTAATGTTTGATCTAAGGATTAATTTGCTTACTTATAAAGGACAGAGACATGAATTCTCTTGAGAGAGCCACCTCAGCTTCTGGTGTGGTAAAATCCATGATCACCTGGGAATACTCCCTTTGTATGGAAAAGAGAGCATGCTTATGGTAAATGTAGAAGAAATAGAGTGATTGGAAGAGAAAAAGTATTTTTCTTCTTTCAGTCATGTTTTCCACACTAGTTTTTAAAGCACATTTTATGTGAAAATCTCACATCAAAATAAAAGAGAGTGTTTTGATTTCCCTTCTCCCTTCCTCCAGGTAGAAAGCATGTCATTCCATAACTCTCCATTGTTGATCTTTTGGGGTCTGGTGTAACTTCACTTTGGGGCTGCTGGAGGGGCACTGGGTGTTGAGTTAGACTTCAGTCTCAATGGAAATGATGATGCTGGAATCAAACTTTTAATCTTTTCTAAATTTCTTTTTTATTGGCAGCTTGAACGGGCTACTTTATTCTTTTGTAGTAGGGCCTTCCATTAGGCATTTGTTTTGTTGACATGTGAATACTCTTTTGTCAAAGATTAACCACATTGCCTTTGCACAGGCAGGATGCCATTTAAGATAGTCTTTACTAAATTCTTAGAGTGAGGATGTATGTCAGGCCAGTCAGGGGACAAGTTTAGGTGACAGCTGATAATGGGTAGGCTTGGGGGCTCCCTCCTTATTGACCTGTTGAGAGCATGATCACAGACCGAAGTCGGAACACATGCTTGATCCATAGTGTACACAGCTAAGTGAAATGTAAGGATTCCTCATTCCATTATGTTTTAAAGCCTTTAGTCACTCAAAACATGTTACAAAGCAGTTAGCCTGGAGAGTCACCTGAAAGGTAAAAGCTCAGTGAAGACGCTAAGAGAAACCCTAGCAGATCTTAGAACCTAAACTTCATGGACTGACCTCTAGTCCTATTATTTGGTCAATGTTTATGTAAGGACTTTTTTGTACCAGTAAGTTAGACTATCACTTGATCATGGTTTGAATAACTGTCAGAATCAGTGTATTAAAAATGACAATCCCAAATTTCGTCATATCATCCAAATGTTGTTAAATGAGTACAGCAGTACTTCTCTTAAGCTTCAACAAAGAGACTACCTTGGCAATACCTGCTAGCCATATGGTGGTGTTTTATTATAATCAGAAAAATAACTTTTGCAAACAATTACAGCTACTTTGCCAACAACTCTTACAAAAACGTAAAATTAAGAAAACCTAGGGATTTGTTTAATATAGAAATTTGAATTTAAAACAGCATAATGTTCGAAATGTTTGTGATATATTTAGATTAATATAAATATGGCTTTTTTTGTTGTCTAAATCACCTGTATTTGACCTTGTTATTTCTATTATTAGCTTAGTTGTGTGTTTTCACCTCAAAATCACATTACCTGCTTTATTCTTTCCTACTTTTTCCACTTTGCCATTCATATTCTTCCCATTTTTGGCAGTTCAACTCATCTTCTGATTATTATGTTTTTAACTCTGCTATCTTCCCATTTCCTTTTTGAGTTAGCTTCCGAGTGGCTCTCTTCTCCCTCCTTTTATTACTTGGCCTTGGTTTTTCTCTTGAGCTAGTCTGATGCCCCAACATTCACTTTTGCTGTGTACTTCAGTTTTGGCACTGTTAGCGAGGGAGTATTTTTTGTCTCCGAAGAGCTAAATTTTAATTCAGCTTCCAGTGATGTCACCATGGTGTGTCAAGACCAAGTCGTGGTCCTGTCTTCTGTTGCAGATGGGAGATCTGTGCAGGATAATAAATCGAGATGCCTAAGCATCATCTAGCAGACAACCTGTGTTCATTCCATTTATTACCTATTTTTCAATGCCTCTTAAAAGTATATGTTTTGAGCCACGCATATACTAAAAATGCCTGTGCATTTCATTCTTACTTAGGACGCTATATCGGTTTACTTCAAGGCATGAGAAATGTGTGCAGGCCATAGATACAACAGAAGGTGTTTTCGAGTTAGGAATTTGATTCGAAGAAGAGAGACATTTTTTAAAATTAATTAATTAATTAATTAATTAATTAATTAATTTAGGCAAGGCAACCCTTGGTTGACCTCACATATTGCAAGGATCTTGTCAGCTTACAATCCCTTTTTTTTTTTTTTTTTTTAACGCCTACAGCACCTGGTCTTCCTAGGTGGTCTCCCATCCAAGTACTGACCAGGCCCAACCCTGCTTAGCTTCCGAGATCAGCCGGGATCGGACTTGTTCAGGGTAGCATGGCCGTAGACAGAGGGGAAACTTTTGTATCTATAACTTTTAGAGGCCTCCGTAATGGACATGGATGTAGGCAGCTTCTCTTATGGTAGATTGAAATTCATGTAACAATTTAAGAAAAAGTGTGTGTGTACATATACGTACATGTGAGCATATGCACGGAATAAATGGAAGTGTAGCTAACTTTTTACCAACACCTACTCAATCACTTTACACAGGACACATGGTGCACTTTAAGAATAAGCATATCAGACTTGAAAGGGTGTAGTTCTGCCATAGTATTAGTCGTTTGGGACCTATCCAGGAAAATAAAAATAGGAGGGATTAGAGGGATAATGCAAGGTTATTATAAGTATTTATCAGTTGTGGGTAGATAAGTTAGTGGGGTAACAACCACCCCTGTTCTCTTAAAATAGCTTCAGTTTTCAGACTTAACTCCCCGCTAAAGCTCAGAGCCTTAGCTGAATGTTCTCAGATTAAGAAAAAAGTAAATATAGGTTATGAATCAGTGAGCTGATTCTGATGTTTTTCTTTTCTGTGGAGGCTACCAACCAAATTGTAAACAATAAATTTTATATATTCATGAGATTAAATTTTTGTGACCTTTTAGAACCTCGTGGTTCTCCTTGTTTAATTATTTGAAAAATAAAATAAAATAAAAGGAAAACCAAAAGCCAAGTGATACCTAAATGTTAATAAGTGATTTTGCTTTATATGTTGTATTACTTAAGTATTTTTATTCATGATAGTTTTTTTAAGTCACAAAATTTGTTTATTAAACATATGGTTTAATAGTTCTTTTAAAATATAACACTTCTTCTTTCTTACAACTATGGAACTTATAAAGTTAGTACTGTAAATATTGCTTTTAACTAACACATTGGAAAAATGCTAATGTCTTTAGTTTCTAGTGCTATTTTAAACTTGTATGAAAGAAAAATAAAAAATCAGATAAATGCTAAAATTTCACATTATAAGAATTTTATTTAAAGGCTTTTGATTTTTATATTATTTGATAAGCTTCAGAAATCGAATTATCTTAATGAATCTGAAAGTATGCAGTAAAAAATAGACATATTCATGTTGCAGAGTAGAGATATAATTTATAAAGCTGTACATAAAATACCCAGTAATATCATCATTTATTAGGTTGCCATAGTAAGTGCATAAGTAATATTATGAAAGTCCTCCAACACCTGTATCAGCATGTCACCGTGCTCTCCTATTTTACAAAATTAATAACAAGGAAACGGTAAATTTGGTATCCTGAGCTCTGGAAGTAAAATACAATGTCAGCCATTAAAAGGTGAAATCAGAACAGAAAAATAAACACCACATAAAACCGAGTTGTTTTATTTGTTAACTGTGTAAAAGAAAAATTTGATAAACATTTTTATTCTTTTCTCAAAACAGAAGCAGCTTAGCTTTAAAATTTCATCAGATCACTATTAGGCTTACAAGGCATTACAAAAACCCTCAGAAAAATGGAGTTAAATTCCATTTCAAAGCACTGTAGTGAGCACAGGAAACGTGCAACAAGCCTTTAGTATCATTTGGATAAGAAATAAGGGAGACTCAAAGCAAAAATATCAAAAGGTCAAGAGGATTCTTTACTCTCAGTAATTGCCTTGGAGGCTTTTTTTTCCTTCTTTTTTTCCTCTTGATACATTGTTTTTAAAGGGCCGTCTGAGATGTGAAAATATAAAAGTGCAATCGTAATAAGAATTCAAATAAGAACTCAAAAATCATCTGGGAAGGTGAAACGACTTTCCCAGTTTTCCTTTGGCTGTCGAAGGGTGGACAAATTGGCAGGCCATCCTTGAAACCCCAAAGTCTTTCACAATTTTGATACGATTTAATTTTATTTGAAATATATTTTCCCAGTTTAAAAATGTTAACTATGTGATAGTGCAGTCGAAACTTGGCTTGTGTCAAAAACAGGAAATCCTAAGGAGAAATGGACTGTGGATATATGTCAGATGTTTCTCTTCCTTTTCTTTTTTCTCACTTTCTTTTTTAGACACACAAAACCCATATGCACACACATATATTAATATATATAATATATGCAGATATTGATGGAATTCTGTGAGTTGAAAGAGGAGGAAGATGTCTTGAAGGATCCATATCTCTCCCAGCAGATTTGTGCTATTATCACTGAAATGTGGCCTTCAGTCTTGAAACAGTTAAAAGAGTTCTACGGCCACAAAAGAAGAGATGTCTTCAGAATTATCTCCCGCCTCACATTTGCTCTTAGGCAAGCAGTTTAAAAAAGCCCAGTGATTGAGCCAGTGATCCAATTTGAAATGCAGAAATGATTAGAGCTGCTTGCCTCATTTCATATCGAAATTCTCTGATTTATGACAGGGCTGCAGCCAAGATCTATCTCCAAAGGGAATTAGTGTGCAAGTTTGCATATTTTTGTTATTTAGGTTTCTGATAGCAGCTGCTAGCTAGAAATACTGAACTGGGAGGTGGTGGGGCAAGGATTTTCAGCCACTGGAGCAAAAGAAAGATAAGAGCTTTCTGTTTAGGACATCGAGACCCCTTGACCAGCACATATCTGTGTTACATATGCTTCTTATATGTGTGTGTATTTAAGAACTTGTTAATGGTGTAGATGTGAGTGTATGTGTACTCATAAATTATGAGGTTCAGGGAGCCCAGGAATGTATTGGAATGGTTAATTCTAGTAATGGAGAAAAGAATTACCAAAATTCCGTCTCCATGTTTTAACTAGTGGAATTTTAATGAGGCATAATACTTCAATCATGCAACTGACCTGTGGGGCAGAGTATAGAACATATAATGAAACAGAAATAGAATTCTGAAAAAAAAAATTATTACCTTATCTGGAATTTACATGAAGTGTTAACAGGAAATTATGCAGCAGTTATAAATGAAAAATATGGGATTTAATGTACTTATTAATAAAGATTTGTTACATACATGATACTAGTGTCCCAAATCTGCTGTCCGCAGCTGTCCCCAATTTCTAATGTTTCTGTCCTCAGATGCCTCATTTAGAGTCATCTTATTACCATGGAAGCTAATGCCAGTTTCTCTTCAGTGAGTATTCCATTCCAAGAAAAAAAAAAAAATAAAGGAAAATATCTTTGTGCACAAATCAAGGGGTGCAGACTTCCTATAAGTTACATTAAAACATTAAATATACCTGTGCACCCCCCCACACACTCTCAAACACACAGCTTCCTTAGGTTGGTCAGTGTTTTCCTTGAATTTGTAGATCTTAATCATTGTTGGCAAAAAAAAAAAAAAAAAATCGTGATTCTCCAAGTAAAAAAAAATCCCTTGAAAGAAAGATGTGTGACTGTCAGTCTACATTAGTCCTGCAAGGAGCAAAGAAATCATCGTGGGAAAGTTTATTACCTCCTCTGCTTCCCGGCTCCATATGGAGTCATTATGGCCTCGAGTCTCAGCACTGCTCCCCGGCTGACCTTACTGTGATGCAGCTGGGCGTCTAGGTATTAAAACCACTCTCATATTTCACTGAATATTCTCCAGGGGACCCAGGGTTATTGTGGTAAAAACTTTAAATTTTGATTATCTTGTTCGTTGACAAAGAATGCAGTAAGATCTTTAAAGACATCTCTAAGCTAAAATGCCTGGGTTATTCCTTTTAAAGCAGTCCATCTCATTTTATATGGGGCCCTGACTTCCGCTCACCTTACCTGATTTCAGGACAGGAGCTATGTGGTCGACATCTCGTGTTTAGGAAGAGTATTATGCCAGTACCTCAAAAAATTAATATCTAGAAGAGTCTTTACCCCAGAAGGGTCTGGGGTCAATTTTAATTTGATCATACCTTCTGAAATAAAGACTAAAGTATTGTTTAGTATGGTAGCATTTTTAAAATGACTTTTAAAATTTATTAAGTATTTACTTTAAATCACTCAACTTTAAATTATAAAAGCTCACAGTTCTTACAATAACTTATTTTATTAATAACCTAAATATTAATAGTTAATATTTTTAGTGCCAGGGTTTTGTTAATCACATTTCTGTAACTCTGTGAAGCTGATCTAGTTTTTCTATTTTATAGATCATGAAACAGAGGTTTCAGTTACTCCTCCAAAAGCACTCAGCTAGTAAGTGCAAATCCTAGATTTGAACTCAAGTCTGACTTAACAGTTCTTCACTACTTTAATTTTTCTACAACCTCCCTATAGTACCATTCTGATAATGCCCCTCTTCATCACTCATATAAATCATGATTCATTCATTAGGTCTTTTACTGATTCAACAAACACTTTTTTGAATTCCTGTATGAGCTGGGCACTACGCAAGCAGCTGAGGATATATAAGTGATTAAGATCTAGTCTCTTCCTTCAAGGATCTCAGTCTATGAGAGAAGCAAATATGTAAATATACAATTATAGCATAGTAAGATGATTTCTGATGGAGATATGCGTAATTGTTTCTTAAAAAAATGCAAGCAATAAACACAACCTCTGGCTAATTTAAGCAGAAACAGAATTTATGGGAGAGATATGGGGGTGTTCATAGAACCAGTGGGAGGTCAGAGAACCAGGTTTAGGAATGGAAAGACTCAAGACAGTTCGAGGGTGTGAGGTGTCTAATAGTTAGGAACCATTTTACAGTTATATACAGGCACTTTCATCGGAAGCAGTGAGCACCAACAAGTTTTGGTCTTTTTCTTTTTTTGTTCAGGATTTAGGTCCAGGAAGGGAGTGTCCTTTCAATCTAGCCTGGGTCACACCTCTGCTATTTGGCTAGGGAGGTAAGGGCCCCTAGATTAATATTCCAGTGCGTGTGTGTACAATGAAAGAATTACCTAAAAAGAGAGAGCTATTATCAAATGGAACTGTACCAGATGCTAGCCAGCCATGAAACAATAATTCTCCACCAAGCCTATGTAGGGGAAACATTTAAATGGCTCAAATGCCCAAGGAAGGTGTCTCGAGGTGATTTTCAGGAAAAAAAAAAAAAAATATGCATTTACTCAGCAAATAAATTGGGAATATAAATTCCAGGGAGAAGCAACAGCATAGACAAAGACATGAAGGCATAAAACAAATAAGTGTTTTAGGGGAAATGCAAGCAATTTGGTGTGAGGTGTGGCTAATAATAAGGTCAAAAGCAGGGTTAGTGTCCAGGTAATGAGAAACTGTTCATGCCAAGACAAGAAGTCTGGATTTTATTTCTATTCAATGGCGATAGGCTAAAGAACATTAAATATTGTGATTTTTTTTTTTTTTTTGGCTAACATGTTTTAGTCACCATCTCTTTTATTGGCTTTAGCCATAACTTTTTACTTACAGCCTTGTAATCTATGATTTCTTCATGATTAAAACCTGAAAGAAAACTGTATAACATTCACTAATATCCTGTAATTGGTTTCTAACATCATCCAGAATCTATCTGTATTTTAAAACAACCTGAACTAAGTCAGGAGGGAAGCAAAGTGCACAAAATTAGCTAATACCCTTATTTTTGTCTGAAAGAAAAAACAAACAAAAAAAGAGATGACCAGTTGCGTAAAAAGAATTACCAAAATTCCGTCTCCATGTTTTAACTAGTGGAATTTTAATGAGGCATAATACTTCAATCATGCAACTGACCTGTGGGGCAGAGTATAGAACATATAATGAAACAGAAATAGAATTCTGAAAAAAAAAAATTATTACCTTATCTGGAATTTACATGAAGTGTTAACAGGAAATTATGCAGCAGTTATAAATGAAAAATATGGGATTTAATGTACTTATTAATAAAGATTTGTTACATACATGATACTAGTGTCCCAAATCTGCTGTCCGCAGCTGTCCCCAATTTCTAATGTTTCTGTCCTCAGATGCCTCATTTAGAGTCATCTTATTACCATGGAAGCTAATGCCAGTTTCTCTTCAGTGAGTATTCCATTCCAAGAAAAAAAAAAAAAATAAAGGAAAATATCTTTGTGCACAAATCAAGGGGTGCAGACTTCCTATAAGTTACATTAAAACATTAAATATACCTGTGCACCCCCCCACACACTCTCAAACACACAGCTTCCTTAGGTTGGTCAGTGTTTTCCTTGAATTTGTAGATCTTAATCATTGTTGGCAAAAAAAAAAAAAAAAAATCGTGATTCTCCAAGTAAAAAAAAATCCCTTGAAAGAAAGATGTGTGACTGTCAGTCTACATTAGTCCTGCAAGGAGCAAAGAAATCATCGTGGGAAAGTTTATTACCTCCTCTGCTTCCCGGCTCCATATGGAGTCATTATGGCCTCGAGTCTCAGCACTGCTCCCCGGCTGACCTTACTGTGATGCAGCTGGGCGTCTAGGTATTAAAACCACTCTCATATTTCACTGAATATTCTCCAGGGGACCCAGGGTTATTGTGGTAAAAACTTTAAATTTTGATTATCTTGTTCGTTGACAAAGAATGCAGTAAGATCTTTAAAGACATCTCTAAGCTAAAATGCCTGGGTTATTCCTTTTAAAGCAGTCCATCTCATTTTATATGGGGCCCTGACTTCCGCTCACCTTACCTGATTTCAGGACAGGAGCTATGTGGTCGACATCTCGTGTTTAGGAAGAGTATTATGCCAGTACCTCAAAAAATTAATATCTAGAAGAGTCTTTACCCCAGAAGGGTCTGGGGTCAATTTTAATTTGATCATACCTTCTGAAATAAAGACTAAAGTATTGTTTAGTATGGTAGCATTTTTAAAATGACTTTTAAAATTTATTAAGTATTTACTTTAAATCACTCAACTTTAAATTATAAAAGCTCACAGTTCTTACAATAACTTATTTTATTAATAACCTAAATATTAATAGTTAATATTTTTAGTGCCAGGGTTTTGTTAATCACATTTCTGTAACTCTGTGAAGCTGATCTAGTTTTTCTATTTTATAGATCATGAAACAGAGGTTTCAGTTACTCCTCCAAAAGCACTCAGCTAGTAAGTGCAAATCCTAGATTTGAACTCAAGTCTGACTTAACAGTTCTTCACTACTTTAATTTTTCTACAACCTCCCTATAGTACCATTCTGATAATGCCCCTCTTCATCACTCATATAAATCATGATTCATTCATTAGGTCTTTTACTGATTCAACAAACACTTTTTTGAATTCCTGTATGAGCTGGGCACTACGCAAGCAGCTGAGGATATATAAGTGATTAAGATCTAGTCTCTTCCTTCAAGGATCTCAGTCTATGAGAGAAGCAAATATGTAAATATACAATTATAGCATAGTAAGATGATTTCTGATGGAGATATGCGTAATTGTTTCTTAAAAAAATGCAAGCAATAAACACAACCTCTGGCTAATTTAAGCAGAAACAGAATTTATGGGAGAGATATGGGGGTGTTCATAGAACCAGTGGGAGGTCAGAGAACCAGGTTTAGGAATGGAAAGACTCAAGACAGTTCGAGGGTGTGAGGTGTCTAATAGTTAGGAACCATTTTACAGTTATATACAGGCACTTTCATCGGAAGCAGTGAGCACCAACAAGTTTTGGTCTTTTTCTTTTTTTGTTCAGGATTTAGGTCCAGGAAGGGAGTGTCCTTTCAATCTAGCCTGGGTCACACCTCTGCTATTTGGCTAGGGAGGTAAGGGCCCCTAGATTAATATTCCAGTGCGTGTGTGTACAATGAAAGAATTACCTAAAAAGAGAGAGCTATTATCAAATGGAACTGTACCAGATGCTAGCCAGCCATGAAACAATAATTCTCCACCAAGCCTATGTAGGGGAAACATTTAAATGGCTCAAATGCCCAAGGAAGGTGTCTCGAGGTGATTTTCAGGAAAAAAAAAAAAAAATATGCATTTACTCAGCAAATAAATTGGGAATATAAATTCCAGGGAGAAGCAACAGCATAGACAAAGACATGAAGGCATAAAACAAATAAGTGTTTTAGGGGAAATGCAAGCAATTTGGTGTGAGGTGTGGCTAATAATAAGGTCAAAAGCAGGGTTAGTGTCCAGGTAATGAGAAACTGTTCATGCCAAGACAAGAAGTCTGGATTTTATTTCTATTCAATGGCGATAGGCTAAAGAACATTAAATATTGTGATTTTTTTTTTTTTTTTGGCTAACATGTTTTAGTCACCATCTCTTTTATTGGCTTTAGCCATAACTTTTTACTTACAGCCTTGTAATCTATGATTTCTTCATGATTAAAACCTGAAAGAAAACTGTATAACATTCACTAATATCCTGTAATTGGTTTCTAACATCATCCAGAATCTATCTGTATTTTAAAACAACCTGAGCTAAGTCAGGAGGGAAGCAAAGTGCACAAAATTAGCTAATACCCTTATTTTTGTCTGAAAGAAAAAACAAAAAAAAAAAGAGATGACCAGTTGCATAATCAAAATGACCAAAATAGGTGAAGTGTTTTGGTATTTGGTAGATACTAATGCTGTGTATTCTGTTAACACTTATGGCAAATAGTGGCATCCATATTAGAACAGAAGAGCAGCTTGTAAATTGCATGAGTGAAATGTGTTTGAATCCTCGATCATTAGATGCCTAGTGTAGTCAGATTAAAAGGAATAAAAATGAATGAAGAGAAATCACTAAAAGAAGGGAGATTTTCCTTTCATTCTCTTTTTCTTTAACCCTCTGCAGTTTTCTTTAAAAAAAAAAAGAAAAGAAAAAAGAAAAAAGCCCAGTTTATAATGAGGGTTACATCTTCCTTATTGATATCATCCCAGTTGCAAAGAGATGTGTACCCTCCCTAACTGTCCTAAGGAAAGAAGATATTCTACTTTTCCTGTGAAAACCTTTGCAAGTTTAGCATCAATCCAAAAGCTTCTGGAAGTTTCTCAATGTAATTTGGGATCCAAAGCTGCTTTTGCATAACGCTGTGAGAAAAGAGCTCATGATAGTTAAATAATTTATTTCCTATAAGAATTTACCTGCTCTCTAGTCATCGTATAAAGCAACTTGTGATAGAGGAGGAGGTATCTGTGTATCGAATTTTTATCTTCTCTCTCTCTCTCTCTCTTTTTCTTTCTGTGTGTGTGTGTGTGTGTGTGTGAGAGAGAGAGAGAGAGAGAGAGAGAGAGAGAGAACTGAGATACTGAGATACTGAGATTCCTGAGTAGTAAAAGCAACTGGGGAGAGAGGGCCTGAGACTCTATATCTCTAAAACCTCAATTAAGCAAGATAGTATCTACAGTAATTTTGAGCATTTGATTCTCAGGAAAGGAACAGATGTACACTGTTCACTGCTTCTTGTTTGTCTACTCCAGTTAGTTAAAGCTGTTGTTCTTTAGAAAGTACAATTCAAATTGTGCCTTGAAATATTTCTATTTTTCAGGCACATATATTTGTGCTTTAATTACCCGAGACTCGTCTTTGGTACACCGAATAGCTGCATCCTTACCATTACCCAGTATATGTGAAAACTGGACCAGATACCTGTGAAAAAAGGGCATTATTCTAAACTTTTCGTTTAAGTTGAATATTAGGGCCATGTTGTGCTTGGGCTCTGTTTAATATCTCTGAAAATTAGGAATAAACCTTTAAATTAGCAGGAGTTAACATAAGTTTTAAAAATGCTGTCCTGTTTTCCATGTGTATGTCTCATCATCTTAGAAACACATGTAATTTGAGTAAAAATAATGACAAATGCTGAAAATGTGCTACTTATTTAAAACGATATGGACGTGATGCATTTCAAACACTTGTATACAAGGCTTTGTGTGTACGTGTGTGTTAATGAGGAAAAGAGAACAAACTTACAACCTCTCACCTGTGTGATTTTCTCATAAACACACGATGTACATCCTCATTAATTCTAGATGAAAGCATAGTCATTTATTAATGGTAAGAGAAGAGTACAGAGGCAGTTTTTTCAAAAATTTAAGCTATTTCTGACTTCTTTCTTGTTTTTCATCCTATTCAACAGATATATATTCTAATAATAATCATGGTGGTATCAACCCATTTTAATTTAATAATAAAAGGATAGCATAATATTATGAGTTATCCTTATCCTAGGTTAGTAAGAAAATCTCTATATATTACAGCATATTTTAAATGGTCTCTTATTTAATTTTTCCCATGAATAGTGTCTTTCATTTGGGAATCATAGTGAATCAAATTCCTAATAGTACTAGTGCACTACAAGTGCATTATATAAGACTATTAATGAGGATAAATATTAAATTTGAGTAGATATTGCAGGTATGAGGCATCACATGAGAACTCCAAAGGATTAAATTCTACAGAGGATTGTTATTTAAGTTCTTTCCAGCCCCATTGTTCTGCTGCATAAAACTTACTTTAGTACCTCTCTGGACTGTTGTAACATCTGTTATTTTAAGGAAAAAAAGTCTTTTTTTTTTTTTTTTTTTGCTTCTTTTTGGTCAGAAATGGCTGTATTATTCTGCAATGTTGGCCCAGAATGCCTTGCAGGGAGTAAGCTGTGTTCTTCTCGTGTTCTGACTAATTAATTCCCATGAGATCTGCTCCTTACAACCAGACTCGCTCACTCTGAGTCCAGCAGTGGGAAGGACTGCCTTTGGGAAGGTCACTTGCGAGAGCTGTGCTACCCACACACGATCATCATGTAAATAAAAAAGAGGTGAATGACAAGATGGTTAAAACCCATGGAAATTTTATAAGGAGAGAATTGATCTGAATGATTGCTGTTATTTTTATAAAGGGCTTTTTATCTATCACAAAGAGCAAATTTTCAACTGAAAATATCCACTTGCCAAGTTGTAACTATGGTCTGTTTAGCTTTGCTTCATCAAGTTGTATAAATGTGATTAAATTTTACTGACCAGGTAGATTTTTTAAATTGACTTTTGGAAAACGGATCAATTCTTCCCTTCATCTCCCTTCAATAATAAAATAATTAATATATGTTCACAAAAGTGTCTTCCCTCGTATTAAATAAACTCCAGTTTTATTTCCAAAATGCTGATTTTCTACATTCTCCTCCTTGTTTCTACATCTGCCTTATAAAAGAATTGGTTTTAATTTCTTGGGACTGACCAAGAAAGATAATGAAGTCCTTTTAAAAAAACTCTTTATGTGTGAAACCCTGGAGGAAAACCCTAGAGCCTTCTTACTTCTAGCAACCAATTACTACGTACAAAAAACTTTCCCCAATTATGAAGTCCGCTGATGCATCCTGCACAGACTCAATTTCGGGAACTCTGTTGCAAAGGCAGCATTCACGTAATTAACAGGAAGACACTGCATGTGGCCAGACCTTCTGCTAATTGATTAAATGAGTCTGTTCCTAAATCAGATTCTGATCACACGAGCGGAGTGCTACGCAACATCGTATCTCTAACAGAATTTAGCAGAAATCCAAAATGTACAGCTATGAAAAAATCCAGAATATCAATGGAGTGCTGCTTCAAAATTGAACGAAAGACAAAATAAAAAAGACCACATGGCTGTCTTGAAATGCCATTCTCCCCCCATTGGCTTTCTTTACTGTTCCCGCTTCTGTTTGATCCTTGACCTTTTGTGATTCATTATCTATACCTAAGTGACACAGAACATGTCCCACTTTGGTCCTGGCTTCATGATTATTTTAGTTAACAAGTGCTGGATAGTTTGCCTGCAGTTGCCTAGTAAAACACAAAACCCATTCGCTTGTCAATTTTTTTTTCCTTTCCTTTCTTTCCTTTTTTTTTTTTTTTAAGAAGGCCGAGGTGTTCCCTAAGGGTTGTGAGAGAAGTTCATCCTATTGAACTGGTCAGCAAGATATCATTAGCTCCTTGTGTACATGAAATCCAGGGGTTAGAGCACCAAGCGTCGCAAGCCAGTTTCTTTACCTCCTTGAGCTGATCAGAGGATCAGAGTATCAAGGAAGGATTAGCACTGACTTGGGATTTGTGTGATTGGTTAATTTATTGCGGCAATGGCAGGCCTTTCATCTATGGCAACATTTAATCAGCACAGCCATGGAGGCTATTACCGGTTAGCTCCTTTCTCAAGTCAGCCAGGGCTGCACCATCAGCCCTATCACAACTCCCCTGAAATTTCCAAATTATCTGGAACAGGCTTTAGCCTCACAGTAATAAAAATTAGAAGAGATTCCTGATAGCACTGGTGGAAAAGGCTTTCACTTGCACAGGGCAAATTATAAATAGTATGAATGTGCACTTTAAAAAAAAAAATTCTTCACCTCTTAAGAGATGTGCAGGACTTATCACCCCTGCTCTGATCCAAATCCTCATGGTTGAAAATTTATATTAGATTTTATCAGTGGGGCCTAAGTCTAGAAAAATCAATGAAGGTTATCTTTTATGTTGCAGGAACTTGTGGAAATATTGATTTTCATTTTATAGTGAATTTGGAGCATGAGTTGGTAATCACTGCTGAGCCGACCACAATGTTTGCCTACTGTATCTTTTACTGAGTTTTGCTCAAGTATTTAAGATAGTATATTCCTGTTGATTTTGGTCTATAGCATGAAGGCAGATGTTCCTAAAACACAAAGTTGTACTCGATGATAAAAAGTACACCCCAAAACTTGCTATTTACAATGATGAGTTTACTACTTTGATGCTATGGTTTGTTTATTAACGAGAGATTTGAGAATAAAATACACTCTGAAATTTTTATAAGGTTATTTCCTTTTTGCTTCCTTCAAGAGTATAAACCAGAATTTTCAAAAATAAGGAAAAACCGCACACAGAAAAAAAGATCATTTGAAACACTGAGTTTCTACTGACAAAAAAAAAGGGATTTTATTTTTTTTAACTAATGAGTATGTCTTGGTAAATGACAAGTTATTGGTCAAAATGTTCTCCCTGTTTTATTTTTAATGTTTTTTTCCCCTTGAATTCACTAATTTATTTTTATTTTATTCTTACATTATTTAACTTAAAATGTTTGATAGTTGACATAGTAAGGAAAATAGCTTTCGGGATGATTGCTCATTTTTCATTTTTTTGAAATGTTTACCTCTTCTTTATACTACATTTGTTACTTTTTTTATAGAGAGTATGATGTGTTGTGTTATTGTGGTTTATTTATAACACATGTCTAAGGTTTTTATAACAATAATTTTAATTCAAGAAGATAAACTCTAAAAAGATTCAGGTATGTTTATTAGTGACTAAATTCTTCAGACTTTAGCATGATCGTTGCACTGTTTTGTCAGATTTTCTGAGAAAATAATGCCTTTTGACATTCGCTATGGATATTTTAAAATGAGAATAAATGTAGATGTGTTATTATTTTCCTTCGTGCTAAATACTAGATCATCATTCAGTTTCCAGCTGTAATTTTCTCCTCTCAGCCCAACAGAGTTCAGTGACAAACTCCCCTGCCTTCCGCGGCTCAGCCACCTTCCTCCCCACTCTCTCACTTGCACTCATTCCCCTAAACTTATGCTTGGCAGCCAGCAAAGAACCATTTCTCTCAATCACCACCTAAAGCCATGCTCCATACTGCGAGGCTCCGGGGAATAGCCAGCAGTCTTTTTATTCCTCTGAACGTACCCAAAAGATGTCTAAGCCAAGGAATTAACAAGATAACGTATGAAAGCGCTGAGCCCAGTAGCTGGCACATGGTAGGGCCTACAGATGGCAGCTACTAGTTCCATTATTGCTTGGGAAAGTCTACAAGGGCACTCCAGAGAATTCATCACCTGTTCCCTGGGCTTGTCCTCTAATTAACTGGATTTGGACATGCCTATTCATGGCCAACCCTAGGTATAATGGCAACAACGTTGTTTATTTTTTAACTCCTTCTGCCCTACCCTTTCCCGGGCTCTTATGTCTTACCTTCCTTACCTTTCGATTCTAAATTACAGCAAATGCATCTGAGGGTAGAGATAATGGCAAAACCCGTGTTTAGATGTATATTCTTTCTGGCTTTTGTCCCTGCTATGCTTATCCTATTTAGGAAATAGAATGTTGGGACCTAAAAGGCACAGAAAATTTTGAGGCTTTGTAGAAACTCATACTGTTGATGATGGGGCCTGGATTTTAGACCTGCGCTTCTCTATTTTACATGAGCATTGGTTGAAGTAAATGAAAGTATATTAAGGGCCCTTGACTGCAAACAATGGAAATGTGGTTAAATCGACTTAAAAAATGGGGGAAGTTTATTATCAGAACCGTGGGATGTCTTATGGAAACCAAGTGAAGAAATTCACTGGACCTCAAATTTATTAGTACCAAAGATTCAAAAGTCATCAGATACCATCGGCAATTGTTACGGCTCCTGATTTCTCCTCGTCATCTCCGTTCTCCTCCCTCTCACTTCCAGCTGCTCCCTCATGAGGAAACAGCTCTGAACTTTCTACCTCATAGTTGCACTCTCCAGTGATATATGCCCTTGACTCTTTTGGTTCTCTCATTGAAGATCCTAAAGAAGAGAATTACTGTCATAATATAGGAAAGTTGTCCATCGTTGGACCAGGGCTACAAGGTAAAAGAGAAATATTTCTCAGAAAAGTAGAGATTCTGGCAAACAATTTCATAAGTGACCCCTACATTGGAGACAATGTATACTGCCCTCCAAATCCGAAGTCCTCTCATGCAGAAAAAATGATTTTATTCTGTGGAAGCAAATTATGAAAAGGTTTTGGTTAATATAAATATTATTAGATTTTGGTTAATATAAATATGAGATGTGCTGCCTAGTAAAATAGTGAGTTTGTCTCTTTTTCCAGTTACTAGAAATACCCAAATTTAGGTGAATAAAGCCTAGTAGTATTAGTTGCTACTACTTATATTTCCTGCCTGACCTACTCTAAAGAAGCTTATATTATCTTGAACGTGGCCCAGATAAATTTCAAGATTACAAAATTTAGATTCATTAAGTCTGTAGTCTGATAATGGTTTATAAATATTGTATATTTTTAAAAAGAGGGAGTATATTAAATGCCTCATGTGTATGATATATATGTGTCTACGTATTTGTTTATCTTTGACAGATTTTACTTTGTTCTTCTAATTTTGGCCGCAAACTTGACATTTATATGCATTAGCACTGAATATTATATGTAGTATACTCTAGGCTAAATTTTGATAAAAAAAATTATTTCATTGGTAGGTGATGCATTCAAACCACAGAAGTTTAGAGACTTTCACAGCTTTCTCATCATTATTGTCGTTTGCCTGAAGCTCACAGACTATATACTTTTGAAATCAAGTCACATTTTATATGATAACCTCCCCAGTTGAAGCGTTTATTCCAAAAAGCTTACTGATAAAGCTTACTGATTTTCTTTTTTTGTCTATAAAGTCCTCTTTTGACCACATTTTTAAATATTTTTTTAATTTTTCAACTACAGTCAACATTCAGTATTATTTTGTATTAGTTTCAGGTGTACATCTATAGTTTAGACATTTATATAATTTATGAAGTGATCCTCCTGCAGCATGCAATCTATCAGATACAGAGATCAAAACACTGGTCATCTAGATTTTCAAGGAACGTAGAAGAAGAGTAGATGAACTCAGTGAGAACTTCAGCAAAGAGACAGTAAGCATAAAAAAAGACACAGAAAC
>NW_011888930.1:694226-696497 GCF_000151845.1 Pteropus vampyrus
GTTTGCCTGAAGCTCACAGACTATATACTTTTGAAATCAAGTCACATTTTATATGATAACCTCCCCAGTTGAAGCGTTTATTCCAAAAAGCTTACTGATAAAGCTTACTGATTTTCGTTTTTTGTCTATTAAGGTCCTCTTTTGACCACATTTTTAAATATTTTTTTAATTTTTCAACTACAGTCAACATTCAGTATTATTTTGTATTAGTTTCAGGTGTACATCTATAGTTTAGACATTTATATAATTTATGAAGTGATCCTCCTGCAGCATGCAATCTATCAGATACAGAGATCAAAACACTGGTCATCTAGATTTTCAAGGAACGTAGAAGAAGAGTAGATGAACTCAGTGAGAACTTCAGCAAAGAGACAGTAAGCATAAAAAAAGACACAGAAACAATAAAAATTATTTTCAATAAGTTTTTATGTTAGTCTAAGTTACAAAGTAAACTGTGTTTGGTGGACTTCTAGATGTACTGTGATCCACAGAGAATTACGGATCTATTTCGTGATTTTTGCATAGAATCATAGGCATCCTTCTCTTTTGGTAGCTCTTTGCTGCCAAAATTTGATAGAGTTAGACAACAGCGAAGGGAATCCATACCAAAAGGTGCTTCAGTTTTGGTTACCTCACGTAAATTAAGAAGTGGAATACAGCATTTTACAGCAATGTTATACAGATTCTTTCTTATAGCACATAGGGATGCTCATATGTTTTATCAGAGTTATTAAGATATGTGATAGTTAACTCTTTATAACGTAACAATTGATTTAGTCTGAGAGAATAAAAACATATTAAGGATATTAAAATACAATAACAAATGGTTGTGCAAAATTAACAGTGCAGAGAAACTGTGGTGATGGCAAGCACCTTTGGGAATTTGGTTTTTCCCCCCTAAAATGACTTTTAATTGTTCAGGTTTTTTTTTTCTCCTAATAGATTAGAGTGGCCCCAGTTGTGAATGATTAGTCTAAACAAAGCTTGTCCTCCATATGGTTCTGTAGTAGCTCTTATCTCTTGATTTAAATATCTGTGCACTCTGAAAATTTGGAGCTCAGGATCTTTTGAATGAGATGGGGCCAGTATCAGACCTAGCTGTATCACTCATTAGCAATGTGATATTTGTAAAGTTAATGGACCTCTCTCAACTTCAGTTTCGTCATCTGATTGAAAAACTAAAAGTAGTGGAAGTCCATTTCTTACCTTGCTTGTTTGTAAGGCTTAAGTGAGCCTCATTTTGCTTAGTCCCTCACTCTGCCAGTCCATCCTGCTGCCTGAAACAACTTCAGAGCTTGGTTCCCATGATAGGATGCTCTGTTCCTTTCTCCCATTGCTGGAAGCATTTTTTCAGTTTTCTTGGCTGAGAACCTCTAAATGTGGGTAAATACCAGGAGTTGTTCTTAGGGTTCTACTGTTTACTTTAGATGGTTTCATGCCCCATGGCTTTAACTGCCATCCATTAATGACCACCATATTTAAATCTCAGTTCCAACTCTCCTCTGAGCTACAAACTCATATTCCTAATGGTCCATTGACCATTACTAATGAACATGTAGAGATCAGAATTCACAATAAACATGTAGAGATCAGAATTCCAAGCCACATGCCCTGAAATATATCACAATAAACATGTAGAGATCAGAATTCCAATAAACATGTAGAGATCAGAATTCCAAGCCACATGCCCTGAAATTGCTCTTCTCTGAATCTTCCCCATTTTGATAAAGGTCACCACTATTCACCTTATTGATAAGACCCCAAACCTGGAGTTGTCCTTGATTCCTGTTCTTTTTTCACAGACTTTATATCCAGCCATTCGGTGAACTTAACTTTCACAATCTGACCACTTTCCACAACCCCCAATTACATTCCTGCTTCAGAACATCATCATCTCTCACCAGGTGTCATCAGCAGCCTCCTAACTCATTTTCTTTTGTTCATTCATGTCTCCTAGAGACTGTTCTTCACAGAGCAGTCAGAACGGTATCCCCTATTTTAGCATGTAAATTACAGCATGGGATTTCCAAATCCCCCTACGCTAGGAGTAAAATCGGAATTCTACCATGGCCTGCAAAGCCCTTTGCAATCTGGACTTTTCCTTGCCTATCTCATTCTCTGACTTGCTGACTTCACACTATGGCTATGTAGATCTCCTTGATGTTATAGAATATGCCAGATTCCCACTTTGATGCCACTGCATTTATTATTCCCTCTGCCTAGAACATTCTACTTTCAGATTGTCACATGGCTGACTCCTTGACTTAATTC
>NW_011888930.1:696547-698780 GCF_000151845.1 Pteropus vampyrus
AATGACCACCATATTTAAATCTCAGTTCCAACTCTCCTCTGAGCTACAAACTCATATTCCTAATGGTCCATTGACCATTACTAATGAACATGTAGAGATCAGAATTCACAATAAACATGTAGAGATCAGAATTCCAAGCCACATGCCCTGAAATATATCACAATAAACATGTAGAGATCAGAATTCCAATAAACATGTAGAGATCAGAATTCCAAGCCACATGCCCTGAAATTGCTCTTCTCTGAATCTTCCCCATTTTGATAAAGGTCACCACTATTCACCTTATTGATAAGACCCCAAACCTGGAGTTGTCCTTGATTCCTGTTCTTTTTTCACAGACTTTATATCCAGCCATTCGATGAACTTAACTTTCACAATCTGACCACTTTCCACAACCCCCAATTACATTCCTGCTTCAGAACATCATCATCTCTCACCAGGTGTCATCAGCAGCCTCCTAACTCATTTTCTTTTGTTCATTCATGTCTCCTAGAGACTGTTCTTCACAGAGCAGTCAGAATGGTATCCCCTATTTTAGCATGTAAATTACAGCATGGGATTTCCAAATCCCCCTACGCTAGGAGTAAAATCGGAATTCTACCATGGCCTGCAAAGCCCTTTGCAATCTGGACTTTTCCTTGCCTATCTCATTCTCTGACTTGCTGACTTCACACTATGGCTATGTAGATCTCCTTGATGTTATAGAATATGCCAGATTCCCACTTTGATGCCACTGCATTTATTATTCCCTCTGCCTAGAACATTCTACTTTCAGATTGTCACATGGCTGACTCCTTGACTTAATTCAATGACATGCTCAGATACCCTCTCTACAGCAGGGCCTTCTCTAGACTATTTAAAAAACAAAACAAACAAAGCTCTGCCATTGTCTCTTTACATCTCTGTCCTCCAAATTACATCTATTTACCACTGATGTGTTTATTTTTTTCTCCCTAACAAGAGAGGGAGCTCCAAAAGGATAAATATAGTGTACGTTGCACTGTTATTTCACCAGCACCTAGAACACACCCCAAAATATTTGTTGAATGTATAAATGAATGAAATAACATTTTTAAAAAATTTTAGTATAGTGCTTGGGAAGTTCAATAAATGTTAATTTTTATTTTCTTTCTCATTTTTGAGTAGATTACTTTGACATAACTCCTGCGTCAAGCTGTAGTTTTTAGTCATTTTGCTTAAAACATTAACAGTGCTCACATTTCCATTTGGCCCGTTAAGATACTGATGCCACCACAGGACAATTGAAATAGTGAAAAAATTTGACCCAAGTGCAAATCCCGACTTCGCAGCTCTTTCAGTCGTTGGCCGTAGATGAGTCAATACATTTATGACCTCCATTTCATTACTAAAGAAATGTAGTTATCTCTCAAGAGATTTTTCCTGGAAAAAGAAAATAATATGTTTACTTACTTTATATAATATTTGAATAGAGTAGGTACTTAGTAAATATGACTCGTATCTGAAAATAGTGATTCCTTTCAAGTTAATGTTGCCAGTAAATTAAATTAGCAACTGATCTATTGTTTCATTTATATCATGAATCTAATTGATAAATAATCCCAGACAGAGGACCGACAGCTATGGATTCCTAAACGCTGATATTGACTCATCAGTGGCTATTCTTTGTAAATCTCTTGTAATTAATTTCTGTGTTGGTTTGGAGAAAGTGTATTTTAGTGTCTTTTAGGGCTTATTGAGTATTTCATGTGAAACAGTTTTCTAATCTAATGAGAGGAAAGATTTGTCATATCAGCCTGCTTAGTTTCTCATTCATATAGGAGAAAATGGGGTGAGAAAATTATATTGATTTGTTGAGACTTGACCAATGGAACACTACATTTGTCTTTATCTAATGCCCTCCATTGTTAAAAATATATACTTGAATTTAGTATAACTCACTTAAGTATTTTTCAGGCATGTATCTTGGCTTCCAGGCACAGTTTTAAATTCAAGGCTGTGTTTTGTATGTGACCTCTTTCTTAGTTCTCTTGCATTTCATGTTGCTCTGAATCACAATTATTGGGGTCTACAGCAAAGTTTGATGTTTTCTCACATTACCTTTTATGTAAGTGACTTGGCCCTGTAAATGTAAACACTAACCAAGTAGTCTTTAATTTCCTTTTTCTCCCATTAAGTTTTTTTCTTTTTCTTCCCATGTGTTTGCTATTTATATTCTAAATAAGTAAACCAAAGACAACAACAACAACAACAA
>NW_011888930.1:699955-705989 GCF_000151845.1 Pteropus vampyrus
AAACTTAAGACTTTGTGTACGTATGAAATGCAAATGCCTCCAGGTGAGAAAGTACTTTAATATGTAGTCAGTCCTATCTTAATTGAATAAAGGATCTGAGAAAAGAGGAAGGGGAGAGACAGACACCCTAATGTCTCAGAAGAACAACTCCTCTCACTTTCTCTCTCATACATTAATATCTTACATCCTTCAATTAGTGATTTATGTTTAAATTCATAAAATGCTGCAAGAGGAAGTAACCTTTGAGTTACTCTTCACTCTTTTCACAGAGACAGGGAGTATAGCTCTAGAGAGTTAAATACATTTGTTCAAAGTCATCTATTTGGCACCAGATGGCCTCTCTTATCAACTAAGTTGAGCACCTTCTACCAGGTAATTTTTACCTCAAAGTCTATACCATTCAGAGCTTCTACCAATAAAGCAGGCCTCTATGTTCATTCTCCTTTATCCACCTGTATTTGTAGCCAGCTGTACTGCTTTATATCTAAAATAATTTTTAACACTTTTTAGTTATGTGTAGATAATACTTTTTAAATATGTAGTTAAATAACCTTAAAATCAAATTTTATTGGTATTGTTGCATGTTATATGATATTTTACACTTTTATTCATGTTGACTTCAATTATTAATCCCCATAAGGTAGGCACACCACATGCTTTCTCTGAATGCTCAGCCCAAAGTGTAATTCATTAATGTATAAAACATTTTTTGGTTCTTCCTATATAATATCACACGTAAAAGTTGAATATATTTATAGATTAGAGATGCTAGATAAATTTAAAAGTTTTTTTTAAATTGGTAACTTTAATAAAAATAGGTAAATGTTAATGGAAAGTTGGGTTTTACAAAAGTTAAAATTCATTTTATACATGTCGAACTTGACATGATGGTAAGAAAAAAGAAATACAGATATTTAAGAAGACAGATGCTTAAAGAAGGACTGGAATATGGGAGATTGTCTATGCTCAGAAGAGTTGCGATTTGAGAGCCATTTGCTAGAGGTGTTGTTTCTCTACAAAAATTATTAGTATGAAGAACTAAAACTATAAAGAGATTTATGAACAGTAACTATTTTAAATTAGTCATAAAGTATTTATTGATGACTGTCCAGTGTGGAATACATTGATGCTGCTCCTGAAATGCCAAAAACCAGAAGACTATTTGAGGAAAGAAAGCAGAAACACATGGGGAAAAATGTAGACAAATAAAATAGAAGCAAATGCAATGACAGGAACACAATAAAAAAAAAAGAAAAAAAGCAATTACAAGCTATGTATCAACAAGTATAAAATGGCATAGTACAATTATATTCCGAGAGGACATAGGCAGGTGAACTGAGGGAGGGAGGTTAATTGGGAAATGCTTCCTCAGGGCAATGAGAGATGAACAAGGTCTGAAGGGAGTGTTGGGTGTGAACTGGTAGAGAGGAGCAGGCCGGGAATTCAAGACAGAGGGAATGGCCTAACCGGAAGATGAAGGGAGAAATCAAGCCATGTGTATTCAGGAAATAACAAATGAGCCATTTTACCTCTAGAAGAGAGACTAAGTGAAAACTATCAAGACATCCTTCTAGAAAGATTTGGAGAGGAAGTGGTGCAGAGGCGGTGGGAGTTTATAAAGAACCTTGAATGCTAATAACGCACTTTGAAAGGTACCAACATTTTAATGTAATTTTATTACATGACTTAGCTTTCGAAATCTAACTATTAATGAATCTCTAGTGCACAGCCTCCCACTGTCGAAATTATATGGAAGTACGTGCTCTTATTCCCCTCCCCTGGCTGTTGAACTCCCTTTTTTTTGTTGTTTAACTGTGTGAAGAGAATAGAGTGCCTGATGGATATTTGTTCTTGGCTAAAATTCTACATGATGCTTTGAAATATTATTCTTCCTTGCAAATGTTAACAGTTGCTAATGTCATTCAAAAATAGTTGAGGAAAATATGTTTGTGAAACATACAGCTTTTACTGTCAAATTATTTCTTAAGTGAAAAGAACATACAGTAGCATTCTGCTATTTGTTGAATGGGAATCCTTTAATGTCATCAAGAATTTCATCCAACTGATGCTGTGAGTAAACAAGAAATTGTATGCCCTCTGTATTCATGTCTGTTTCCTCATGGTGAAGCAGCCACCCCACTCAGCTGTCCAGAAGGGACTACCACCTATCACAGTCCTCTCGGAAAGGATAACCAGAGCATAACTACTCTGGAGCAATGCAATTATGAATTTCTTGAGGGGGGAAAAAAGAGATAAGTGCAGAGAAGTCAGCTAACGTGGTACATGGGTAGTTCCGGGCAGCAAAAGGGTTAATCAGATTTTCATTTTAGATAGTTGCCTTAGTAACAATCAGAGAGCCCAGGCTGTATCTTTTCCATTTGTAGGGAATGTTTAGATTTACAGAGTAGCTTAGCTTATTATATACCTGCCTTGATTGCTGGATAAGGCTTGTGATTAAAAACAGAATAAGATTCATTTTTATAATATTGTAAAGAAGAGCAAAACATTAAAAATGATGTCACTGGTTGTCTAGGGTTCTGGGAAATTACTGATATTGGGACTCCAGTAGCAACAGGGCTCCTTGAAAAGTTAAAACAATGAAGGTCACATCTTTTGATTAAACTTTTAGTGCAAATGACTCCATGTTCCCTATTTTTTAGAGTGACTTAATTTAGCAAGTAACAACTGTTTAACAATACTACGAGAAATTGGACATCAACTTCATTTTTATGCCAAATTACACCAAACTCTCTGAGATGCATTTATTTCATGGATTAAGTGCTAGGTGGCTCTTAAATTGGGGATTGGGGGAAAAACAATCACGTTTGAAAAGTGTTTATTTTTATGTCTGAAAGAGTAGACTAGTGACACTAAAATGTTGAGGTCTTTAATTTATTTGTGGGACAAATAGCAGGAACACAAACGACACACTGCTCTGCACGTGGCCTCAAACCTCACCTGGAGAGACAGATTTCCTAAGGGCAGAGAAAAGCATCTAGTCTGTTTGCCAAGACCAGGTCTGTCTGGAGCAGCTGCTGCCAATTAGTGACAAGTGATATGTAGTGAGGCCATGGTACACATACAGCTACCAGAGTTCAGCAGTTTTAGGAATCACTCTCTGAAATAAGAACACAATTCTTAGGAGCATAGTTCATTCTGGTTCCAATGTAGTAACTTGAATAACCAGTGAGCCTACTCAAAACATCTCAAAAGTCAGTTTGCCAGGCGTTGGTAGCCACTGAACTTCTACATTATTTACAGACAGCTTCTGAGTTACTTTTCCTTATTCTATTAACTTAAAAATACCCAAAGTTCCACCTTTGGCATTCTGCAAATATCAAATATTTAGCCAAGAGAGCCACTAGAGAGATTTAAAAAGAAAATGAACAAACAAAACTTAGTTTTAAATGCTGTATCTGCTCAAATTTGAAGAAAGGGGGAAAAAGTTCTGAAAACAAGAATAGCTCAACAATTACAGGGCATAGCAGTCATTCATACCTTACTATCAGTTAATTCAGTCAGTTAGCTTTTCTTCTGAGAACTATTCCACTCAGTTAATGGAAGTGTTTGTTTCATAGTGAAAGAGAGAAGAATGGTCATTTTGGAGTAATTCGTGAGATAGGACAGCTATACCTCAAATAAAGACTTGTTATAGGGGAGTTGGTGTGACTCAAAAAACTCCAAGGATTAGAGGAAAATGGTTTTGAAATCTGGGAGACAGGGACAGAGAAGGGAGAGGCAGAAGAAGACAAATCATATTAAAAATTTTCCTGTGGCCAGAGAAAGATAAGGAAATATCCTGCCTCCCTTTCTGTCCTTCCTCTAACAAATGATACTTATTCCTGGACACAGGAATTTATACCTAATATGTAGCTAGATTAAGAGCTAAATAACCTTCTTGTAATCTAACCTTGAAAGTATACCATTTGCAATATTGGGTCCATGCCAGTTCTATGCTCAGTTTGAGTAAGATATAGATTTCTTTTTTGAAGGAAAAAAAAAAAGACGGTTCAATAAGTTCAAGGTTTTCCAGGGATTTCCAGACTTCCATTTGAAAAACACCAAGTTAAAGAAATTAAAATATTCTATTTACTGTATTTCAAATGTAAATTTTTTTTACTACAAAAGATAGTTTGCCACTATGCAAGGGAAAAGTGTATTTGTTTTCATGTTTGTTGTGTTAGGATCAAAATGCAAACATCAAATTGAAAAAAAAAAATTCCCATAAATATTGAAGACCCCAAGGGGGCTGCAGCCTCTGGTTTGAGAAACACTGGTAAAGATGAAAAATGTATGTTGAGTTCCAAATGGTACGTTTTCAAATGAACTTTTAGAGTCCATTTATAACTCAGATTCCCTGTATTTAATCATTTCACAGTAATTTTTTCCTGGTTTGATTAAAGAATGTCTTCAGCATAGTCACCTGGCATTTCCAACATTGGAAGGTCATTCAACCAATACTGAAAAATAAAACAAGATCGTTGACAGAAAACAAGCTATAAATATATTTGGTTGGAGTATGGAAGAATTTTTCAAATGTCTAATAATACATTTAGACTTGGCTCTTTATTAGAAAAGTCTGTGAACTTCTCTGCCTCCTGTGATCTCTGTCTACAGGGTCACTACATATTTAAATTGTCTGTGTATCTAACATTTTAGCATGTGAACCAGGATATAGTCAGAAAAACAGATGTTCCAAAAATCTGAAATGGAGAAGATACTTTTCATTTCCCTGGGGAAATAATAGAAAGTTTGAAATGATTATTTTTCTAGCCTTCTTCTAAATTCATAGGTGAAACTTGGATGGCCACCCACTTGTTTGGCAGGATTGCCCTTCTTTGGCCATAGCAGTTCATCAGTACACATCTATTGATTGGCCATAGCAGTTCATCAGTACACATCTATTGGTTTGACTGAAATACTTAAATTGATTTCAATAGACAAAATTAGATATGTACTAACAGTTAATGTGGACCGAATAGGTGATTGTGTGATTTAAGATTTTCAACTGGGTGTTCAGTTGTCAACACAGGCAAATGGTGACTGACTTCAGTAATGACATTGCCATGCTACGCAGTTTTCTATTAGTAAAATGAACCATGATGGAAAAGGAGAGAGTGGGGAGGGGATGTGGATGGGGAAGGAGAGAGGAGAGGAGTGGAAAAACAGAAAAGAACCCTGGAGAAGATGATTGCAGACAGTGTGAATAATTATTATTGGAGTGTCAAATATTGTAGATCAAAAGCTGATGAATTTTAGTTAGGGATATAAGGATATTAGGTGAAGAAAATAATAAACATGATGCTAAGACAAATAAATGAAAAAACGACTTTGAAAAAGAACGTAGAATGGTTTCTCTAAATTTTGGTGGAAAGGCAGGGCAAGAACAAACTAAGAGATGAAAGGAGTTCCCAGGTAGATTTTGACATCTTTTTTGTCTCATTGAGGAAGAATAAGCACTCTCCAGAGCATCCTTAGCCTCTGACCCTGTGTATGGACTAGGACCCAACAGCTTTCAGGGTTACCGACACCGCTAAGATTTGGTTATTCAGTTTAAGGCTCTGTTAAGAGGAATGTGGAGATCTTGGCCAAATTCCAGAGCAGAACAGTAAAAATAGTACCGTGAGAAAAAATTAGGGTTCCAGAATATCAAATCATTCTGCTTGAAAAATAGAAGGCAATAATACATGACATAATTGCCTTTCAAGGTTGAAGGGGTATCACCCTTCAGCTGGAGTTCCATCTTCATTTTAGAAAGCTGAAAGGAAATGATTTTACATCAGCTGGACACATTCAGGTTACGCCTTCCTGCGGTTAACTTTTTGGAATCCAGAAGTTTGCCCAAAAAACAAAATTCACGGCCAGTAGTTATCAACATATGTTTTAGTTCTTTTACCTGTTTTTTATTAGCTAATCATAGATCATTATATTTTTCCAAGCAATTCCAGCAAAATACATTATTTTATTAGGCCATATCAATAGTCCGAGATGTTACCTTATTATTTCTGTCTCTATGCCTGGGTACTTTAAATAT
>NW_011888930.1:706039-711865 GCF_000151845.1 Pteropus vampyrus
AAAAAAAAAAGACGGTTCAATAAGTTCAAGGTTTTCCAGGGATTTCCAGACTTCCATTTGAAAAACACCAAGTTAAAGAAATTAAAATATTCTATTTACTGTATTTCAAATGTAAATTTTTTTTACTACAAAAGATAGTTTGCCACTATGCAAGGGAAAAGTGTATTTGTTTTCATGTTTGTTGTGTTAGGATCAAAATGCAAACATCAAATTGAAAAAAAAAAATTCCCATAAATATTGAAGACCCCAAGGGGGCTGCAGCCTCTGGTTTGAGAAACACTGGTAAAGATGAAAAATGTATGTTGAGTTCCAAATGGTACGTTTTCAAATGAACTTTTAGAGTCCATTTATAACTCAGATTCCCTGTATTTAATCATTTCACAGTAATTTTTTCCTGGTTTGATTAAAGAATGTCTTCAGCATAGTCACCTGGCATTTCCAACATTGGAAGGTCATTCAACCAATACTGAAAAATAAAACAAGATCGTTGACAGAAAACAAGCTATAAATATATTTGGTTGGAGTATGGAAGAATTTTTCAAATGTCTAATAATACATTTAGACTTGGCTCTTTATTAGAAAAGTCTGTGAACTTCTCTGCCTCCTGTGATCTCTGTCTACAGGGTCACTACATATTTAAATTGTCTGTGTATCTAACATTTTAGCATGTGAACCAGGATATAGTCAGAAAAACAGATGTTCCAAAAATCTGAAATGGAGAAGATACTTTTCATTTCCCTGGGGAAATAATAGAAAGTTTGAAATGATTATTTTTCTAGCCTTCTTCTAAATTCATAGGTGAAACTTGGATGGCCACCCACTTGTTTGGCAGGATTGCCCTTCTTTGGCCATAGCAGTTCATCAGTACACATCTATTGATTGGCCATAGCAGTTCATCAGTACACATCTATTGGTTTGACTGAAATACTTAAATTGATTTCAATAGACAAAATTAGATATGTACTAACAGTTAATGTGGACCGAATAGGTGATTGTGTGATTTAAGATTTTCAACTGGGTGTTCAGTTGTCAACACAGGCAAATGGTGACTGACTTCAGTAATGACATTGCCATGCTACGCAGTTTTCTATTAGTAAAATGAACCATGATGGAAAAGGAGAGAGTGGGGAGGGGATGTGGATGGGGAAGGAGAGAGGAGAGGAGTGGAAAAACAGAAAAGAACCCTGGAGAAGATGATTGCAGACAGTGTGAATAATTATTATTGGAGTGTCAAATATTGTAGATCAAAAGCTGATGAATTTTAGTTAGGGATATAAGGATATTAGGTGAAGAAAATAATAAACATGATGCTAAGACAAATAAATGAAAAAACGACTTTGAAAAAGAACGTAGAATGGTTTCTCTAAATTTTGGTGGAAAGGCAGGGCAAGAACAAACTAAGAGATGAAAGGAGTTCCCAGGTAGATTTTGACATCTTTTTTGTCTCATTGAGGAAGAATAAGCACTCTCCAGAGCATCCTTAGCCTCTGACCCTGTGTATGGACTAGGACCCAACAGCTTTCAGGGTTACCGACACCGCTAAGATTTGGTTATTCAGTTTAAGGCTCTGTTAAGAGGAATGTGGAGATCTTGGCCAAATTCCAGAGCAGAACAGTAAAAATAGTACCGTGAGAAAAAATTAGGGTTCCAGAATATCAAATCATTCTGCTTGAAAAATAGAAGGCAATAATACATGACATAATTGCCTTTCAAGGTTGAAGGGATATCACCCTTCAGCTGGAGTTCCATCTTCATTTTAGAAAGCTGAAAGGAAATGATTTTACATCAGCTGGACACATTCAGGTTACGCCTTCCTGTGGTTAACTTTTTGGAATCCAGAAGTTTGCCCAAAAAACAAAATTCACGGCCAGTAGTTATCAACATATGTTTTAGTTCTTTTACCTGTTTTTTATTAGCTAATCATAGATCATTATATTTTTCCAAGCAATTCCAGCAAAATACATTATTTTATTAGGCCATATCAATAGTCCGAGATGTTACCTTATTATTTCTGTCTCTATGCCTGGGTACTTTAAATATGAGCATTCCTGAGTGTTTGCTTCATATGTTTTGAAATACTCTATTACATTTTTTTTATTTAACTTGTTCATGTGGAATTTCCTAAAAGGGACTTTTAAAGCAATGCTGGTTCATTAGTTATTTCCTCAAGTTTGCAAATTTCATGCAAGAAAGTTTCAGTAAGTCACCCCTCCTTAAAATCTTAGTCATATTTTGTCTTCTGTAACAATAATAAAACAGCTGAGAAATTCTGATGCCTTTTCTTTGTTTACTGATTTTAAGATAATTATGCATACTCTAATGCTAAATTATAATTATGCATTCATGATGTTACTTACACTGGCTTAACGCGGAAATAGTGTGAAGCAGCTAATCTCGAAGCTACAGGCTGTTTCCCATCACTTAGATTCTGATCAGAGCTGTTTGTTGAGTCTTATTGGAACGTGGACTCTATCTGCACCAATCCTATAGCTGGACCCTTCATTTTTATCACTAGTTTCACTCCCTGCCCTTTCTCCTTTCCCCCAAATCTTTGCTTTCAAGACAGGAAAATTACAAAATAGTTTGTTTTTTTTTTTTTTCCTTATGTTTAGTCTAGTCACAGTAATTAAATGAAGCTTGTTTTTTTAAATTATCCATTTTATGTATAATTCACATTTAGAATTATATGTAGTTAATGAAAGCATAGTGTCGTGTCTCGTGCTTGAGAATTTACTGTCAACTAGGTTTATCATTAAATTTTCTTTAGGGTAGCTTAAACTGGTATAGTGCAAAACTACCAAACTTTCTTCCATATGTCATAGAATAGTGTGATTTTTGCCGAGAAGGAAGTTAGTCTGTGTATCTTATATGTTGTGCCCTATTGACAATAATTACGAAGTATTCATTGAGTGACAATGGTTGGAATGATGCTTTGTGCAACACTGTGAAAGGAGGAACAAATCTCATTTAGTAACGTTAAAAAAAGGTAAGAGTCTCCATTATTAGAAAGTGAAACTTGGGTTAGTCTGTAAAGCACAACATAGACATATATACTCAAGCTATTGCCTTATCTATGGGTGTACGATCTCAAAGATATGGAAGACAGAAAGTAATTAAGACATTTGTTCTACATAAGTCAAGGGGCAGAGCAAACTCCAATTGAGTTTGTAGTTTAGTTTTTCCTTTCTGTAGAGTTGAATTAAGGAAAACCCACTTCAGTGTGAATTAGGGACATTGTTGTGTGATTCTCAAATGGAAGAGGAGCCTCACCAAAGATCACACATTAAAGTATGTGTATTTACTGATGGGACTCTATCTGCCCCTAGGGGCTAGGACACTATTGTGTCATTTCTTTAATATATTTATAGCTTATTTAAATTTCTAAATATTAAAGGACACCATGAATTTGTTTTTAACACCAAGAAAGAAGAGCATAGATTTTAAAAGGCTGAGTAACAGAAGACAAGTCTGTCTCAAGAGTTTCTTCTACTTAGAATACACGAATTCCTAGAGCCAGGAGATGTCCTCAAGGTCTGGAGTCCTGGTCTTTTCCCTTATAAATGAAGAAACTTACCAGGAACGTGATGTATTTTGAGCAACGTAATCCAACCATTAAGTGACAAAGTTTGAATCAAGCCAAAGTTTAGTGAATTCTCAAGTCACTTTAAAAAATATATACAACTAGCATACTAGCATGAAATAGAAACTACTGAGGAAAAGTCATGGTCTTTGTAATCATGGGAGATTTTGGCATTGTATTTGGTTCGGTTTGGTTATGATTGACAAATGAGACGTGTTTAAAAGTTTAAGTAGTTAAGATTATGGTATTTAAGTTTAAGGCTTTGTTCCAGCATATGGCGTAAGAAAAAAATTTTTTGAAAAATTTTTATTTGAAATTTTGAAAAATTAAAAAAAAATACTCTAAAATGTTTGAACTAGCTCAGGAATAACCAATTTAGAACCCAAGGTAGAGTAATAGCATAATTAGGAATTCAATGTCCAGAGCCTTTTCAAACTATTTCCTGGGTATCCTATGAACAAATTTTTAGATATTTTAGGTACTAGTGAAAACTACAGGTAGAAAATTTAGAGTAATTTAGACAGAAGTTAATTAGTTTATAACCAATAAGTAGACCTTTTCATCATGCTAGGTAAGATTTTATTCAAGTAACATTGGGTTGCCGTTAAAATTATTTCAGCATTAGTAGTGATGAGATTGTCTCCCCACTGGCCAATCTATTAAGTAGATAAAAAGTAAAGAGATTGTTCAAAGTAGTAAAATCTCTTACACATTTTTACAATGCTACATGATCATTCTGTTGATGTCTATGTAGAATAAATTAAGTAGGCACAAGACTTTTCATAGACATTTTAACTATTTCTTAAAATTCTCTCCATTTATCTTAATCAACATACATAATAATTATAAAAGAACACTTACTATATGTCAGTCATCAGCCTAAGTGATTCATAAGTATTAATTTATTTAATCTTCACAATAGCCCTATGAGATATTATCATTCCCATTTTTTTGGATGAGGAAACTGATTGATGCACAGAGAAGTGGAGCTAAGAGTTGATTGGCCAGGATTGCACCATGGATGAGTAGCAAAGGTTGGATTTAAACTTAAACAGTCTGACTCTAGAGTCCGTGCTTTTAGCTGCTGTGTTCATTAATTTCCTCTCTGTTAAGTTCATGAAGTTTCTGCTGCTTTTCCTCATCATGCTCATCACATTGTTAAAATATATTGTGAAGATGCCATAAATAATGTTTGCATTACAACTGAACTCTTCTGTTTCAGAGACATTGAGTCAAAAGAACTACCCTTTTTCCACCTCTACACTTTTTCACTCAATGCTTTTTATTGAAGCTTCTTTTTGATTTCCCACTTTGACCTTGAACTTCTGCTGGCAGGTGAAACTGCTCTGACTGTGTTTTGGATTAGTCTACCTGTGAGCAACCCAATTTAAGCTGAGGAACATGCTAATTACCCCAGACAGATAAATTACTTAAGTGTAGAATCCTCCATCGGTGAGCCAAGTCTGAGTTCCTTAAGTGAGTACATCCAGAGGTTCTTATGAGTGGAGATGAGCAGTCAGACATTGAAGGCCGGCAACCCCAAATGTAAACTGATGCCTCACTGAGAAGTACGTACTGTGTTGAGGCTCTACTATGTCTGTTAACCAGCTGAGGATCAGGAAAATTTGTTCTTCATTTGTTCTTGGGTAATCAGTACTGAATTGAGTGAATTTTACCCTCGAGACATCGTGGATCTCATTATGAATGCTTCTTATGATCGAAAACATTTATATAGGCTGTTTTTAATCTGTTATAAGCTATAATTATATCTGCAGGTATAAAAACACCTGCAGTCATAAAAATGTTAAAAAGTATTGCCTAGTTTTCCATATTTTTATGTTACTATCTGGACTATGCTCAGTTTTATTCCCCTTATGCTTACTTGATGTCTGACATTGATATTTGGTATCTCAACTAGACTTTCAAGACCCCAAATTGTGCAAATATGAGAAATAATTCACTACAAAGCTATAAATTTCACAGCTCACAAAACCCTGAAGATTATTAATGTGGCACTATGCAATTAGCTTATACAAAATGCAGCTAGGAATCATGCATAATGTAAAACAGAAACTGCTAACCACTGACTCATGGAAGATCATTTAAGCTAGTTTTCATGGACATGAAGATTGATATTTAACTCAATTCCTAAGAAGATTCTTATTGTTTTAACACCATGGAAAGACTTTAGTTTCTCATAGATTTGCTAAGAGAAAAATAGAAGGCAATTCATGGTTAAGGCACTT
>NW_011888930.1:713240-730590 GCF_000151845.1 Pteropus vampyrus
TTTCATAGACATTTTAACTATTTCTTAAAATTCTCTCCATTTATCTTAATCAACATACATAATAATTATAAAAGAACACTTACTATATGTCAGTCATCAGCCTAAGTGATTCATAAGTATTAATTTATTTAATCTTCACAATAGCCCTATGAGATATTATCATTCCCATTTTTTTGGATGAGGAAACTGATTGATGCACAGAGAAGTGGAGCTAAGAGTTGATTGGCCAGGATTGCACCATGGATGAGTAGCAAAGGTTGGATTTAAACTTAAACAGTCTGACTCTAGAGTCCGTGCTTTTAGCTGCTGTGTTCATTAATTTCCTCTCTGTTAAGTTCATGAAGTTTCTGCTGCTTTTCCTCATCATGCTCATCACATTGTTAAAATATATTGTGAAGATGCCATAAATAATGTTTACATTACAACTGAACTCTTCTGTTTCAGAGACATTGAGTCAAAAGAACTACCCTTTTTCCACCTCTACACTTTTTCACTCAATGCTTTTTATTGAAGCTTCTTTTTGATTTCCCACTTTGACCTTGAACTTCTGCTGGCAGGTGAAACTGCTCTGACTGTGTTTTGGATTAGTCTACCTGTGAGCAACCCAATTTAAGCTGAGGAACATGCTAATTACCCCAGACAGATAAATTACTTAAGTGTAGAATCCTCCATCGGTGAGCCAAGTCTGAGTTCCTTAAGTGAGTACATCCAGAGGTTCTTATGAGTGGAGATGAGCAGTCAGACATTGAAGGCCGGCAACCCCAAATGTAAACTGATGCCTCACTGAGAAGTACGTACTGTGTTGAGGCTCTACTATGTCTGTTAACCAGCTGAGGATCAGGAAAATTTGTTCTTCATTTGTTCTTGGGTAATCAGTACTGAATTGAGTGAATTTTACCCTCGAGACATCGTGGATCTCATTATGAATGCTTCTTATGATCGAAAACATTTATATAGGCTGTTTTTAATCTGTTATAAGCTATAATTATATCTGCAGGTATAAAAACACCTGCAGTCATAAAAATGTTAAAAAGTATTGCCTAGTTTTCCATATTTTTATGTTACTATCTGGACTATGCTCAGTTTTATTCCCCTTATGCTTACTTGATGTCTGACATTGATATTTGGTATCTCAACTAGACTTTCAAGACCCCAAATTGTGCAAATATGAGAAATAATTCACTACAAAGCTATAAATTTCACAGCTCACAAAACCCTGAAGATTATTAATGTGGCACTATGCAATTAGCTTATACAAAATGCAGCTAGGAATCATGCATAATGTAAAACAGAAACTGCTAACCACTGACTCATGGAAGATCATTTAAGCTAGTTTTCATGGACATGAAGATTGATATTTAACTCAATTCCTAAGAAGATTCTTATTGTTTTAACACCATGGAAAGACTTTAGTTTCTCATAGATTTGCTAAGAGAAAAATAGAAGGCAATTCATGGTTAAGGCACTTCCTAGCAATGTGAATTTCAACAAGTTGTTTAACGTTTTAGTTTCAGTTTTTACCTATACAAAATGGGCATAACAATAACTTTCTCAAAGAATTGTGAAAATTTTTAAAATAATGTAGCATCTAGAATTTTAGCACATAGTCAGTGTTTAATAAAATGTTATAAATCATATATTAGGGAAATGTGGCACTTTTCTACCCCGCCCAAATTCTTTTTTTACTGAGCGTTATGCATCTATAGAAACATATTTCTTTAGGAGTATTAGAAACATAAGCCAAACACTTGCAAAGAATAACATAACTGTTACAGTTTTAAGTTCATTGTATACATTAATTCATTGAATCCTCAAAATAATCCTGTAACATAAATGCTTTCATTATGTTTATTTTAGAAACTAAGAAACAGAGACACAGTAATTAAGTAACTTGCCCAAGGTCATACAGCTACTAAGTCGTGGAGATGTGATTCAAATCAATCAGCTTGACACCAGACTACAAGTTTTTAAATCATCTTTTAACTATTAATAAAGCATATTAAGTGAGATAATGAGTATACACTTAAAATAGTGCTTAGGTAATTCATCTTGGCCGCAATTTTCCAAAATATTTCAATTTTTGAAATATTTTTAATATCTTTTAATGACAGTTTATTTAGCAGTAAGAATACTTAAATGGGTATAAGTAAACTGATGTTTAGTAGAAGTGCATAGCTTCCCCAAATGTGTATATAAAAGATTTTATGATTAGGTTTTAGATATAATGATTAAAAATATAAGCCATATTTTATAGATTTTTAACCAATTGGAGAAAGCCTCAGTGTCTTTAACTTTAAAAATAAGGTATAATCCTAAATTGTCATAAAGATCTCTTAAAATGGGTCTATTAACCACTTCTCATCTATTGCTACGCTTTCGTTTGGTCATGGACCATCATATTTGCATTGATTTTCAAATGTATCAGATATATAATTAAAATACAATGAGCTTAATTATTTTCTTTTTTCTTTTTCATTTTCAATTACAGTTGATAGTGAATAATATTTTATGAGTTTCAGGTCTACAACATAGTGGTTAGACATTTATATAATTACGAAGGGATCCCCCCAATTAGTCTAATACCCACCTGGCAGTATACATAGTTATTACAATATTACCAACTATATTCCCTGTGGTGTACTTTACATCTCCTTGACTATTTCATAACTGCCAATTTGTACTTCTTAATCCCTTCACCTTTTTCACCCTTCCTCCCATCCGGCAACCAACCATCAGTTTGTTCTTTGTATCTATGAGTCTGTTTCTATTTTGTTTGTTCATTTATTTTGTTCTTTAGATTCCACATATAAATGAAATCATATGGTATTAGTCTTTTTCTGTTTGAGTTATTTCATCTAGCATAAGACCTTCCAGATCTTTCCATGTTGTTGCAAATGGTAAGACTTCATTTATTTTATGGTCAAGTAATTGTATGTATGACCACATCTTCTTTATTCAGTTATCTATTGATGGGCACTTAGGTTGCTTCCATATATTGGCTATTGTAAATAATACTGCAATGAACAACAATGAACTTTATTATTAATATTGATTTAAATAATCTATTCGTATGTCATTTAGATATTTTCTAATCAATACATCGTGAACGTCCAGAGGAAATGTAACTCATCTTTCATCTATTCTTAGAGTTTTCTATGTAGTAAGATGTTTAGTGAATGTTCATTGAATGAATAATGAACATACTTAAATTCTAGTAAAGTACAAAGTGAATATTTTTAAAGCAGAGTAACCTAAATAAACCTCTCAAAATAGAAATAGTATAGAGAAATCCAAAAATAATTCCAATCAGTTGTTATTAATTGGAATGATTTTATGCACAAGGTTACATTATTTATGTGACATAAACCACATCTGGACAATGTAAACCAACTTGTTCTAAACTTTAATATCATTCAGATTCAGTTAAATGTAGAATTTATCATCTGGTCTTTACACTCAAATATTAAATTTTAATAGATATGTTAGTTTGTTATATAGGTTGATGCTTTTATTCATATATCTCTTCCTTTTGTGAAGAATATGGTTTGAGAAATTTGTCCAGGGGCAGTATTAAAAAACATTTATCTCATTTGGTTCACACTTAGTAACATGCTCCTTTAATTGTCCTGAACCCACAAATACACTCAGCCAAGGCTCCCTGCACTGGGAGGATGCAGAGGTGAATCTCTTTCATTGGTTGGTGTCGTCTTCTCTTCGTTTTCCTCCATGGAAAGTAAGGCAGCCTGCCTCCAGAAGGGAGGGCCAACCCCACAGTGAATTCAGCACTCGACTTTTATCCTCTAAAGCGCAAAATTGGTATAGCTCTTCTGCATCTGTTAATTTAGAGAAAAAACATTGAAAGCCTCCCTCATGGTCTCTGAGCTTTACTTTCGATATGTTTGCGATATTCTTGTTAGTAAAATGTCTCACGGATTAGATAAGCTTTGTTTGATTACTCTGTAGCACCTTCACACTTCTGCCAACTAGTTTACCAGGCTTTTAAGTTTTTACACTCAACTTACAGTAGCTCTTCTTATAAAAATCTGCCTTCCAAAAAGGTACTATATTATCACAGCACCTACAATATAGTTTAACAATTTCATTTGTCTTCTCTTTGGAAGGCAATACCTTCCTATTCTTCCAATTTTTCCATAGACTCTTTCCATCAATTTCAAATATCATAATATCAGGCATATTTTAAGTTCGAAATATAGGTGAGTTATTAATAATTTATGGTTGTAGAGGGAAATAAAGGTGCAAGTCATGAAAACAACATATAATTAAAAGGGAAAAAATTGTAAATTTTATTATGTGATTAACATTGGGATTGCTCTTTTTGGTGGGGTAGGGGAACTGATGTTAAGATTGACTGAAATGGTAATAATAAAGAGACAGTCTAAAACACGACTGAAAAATTCATTACATATTGCAATGGCTTAATTCATGAGGGGCAGACTTATCTCAGTATCTGAGGATGACTATGCAGAAGTGAAGTTTTTCTCTCTTCTACAGAATGCCTTTGGGATAAATCTCAACAAGAGACTGCTGAATAGAATTGACCACTATTTTTTATGTGTAAATAGGCCATTGATGTTTGAATGTCTATATATATTATCTATTATACACTCTATAATTCGTACTAACTTTTGTATTTTGTTCACACTGCTTTCTCTAACCACACCATTTTCTTTGGTATTAAAATTCCGAAGTAAAATAATTTAGAATGGTGTTATTTACTGCTTCACCAATAAAAATAGTAGCATTTTCTTAAGTAAGCATAAGCTGAGTGTGGCAAATTATCACATATATCTTCTCTTCAGTCAGGATTTGAGTTTAGGCTTGGTGAAAGTAAGGACATATGAGATCATCTTACAGAAGAGGAAGATGAGACCTTGAGAGGTTAAGTGATTGGCCCCAGGTCACACAGCTGGGACCTGGCTTTTGGGATTCCTGAACCTTGCCACAGGTTTATGTGACAGCCATATGTAAGGACTACTCAATAGCAATTACGTTTCCCTTCCCAAGTTTTCAGTGCTGACATTCTTTTGCACATTGTGCTATGTGTAAGCCCAGAAATTCTGCCAGGAGCAAAACAACACTCCTTAAACACTCTGTGACTTTCAGAGCTGTGTAAAATAAAAGGTTGGAGTTAATGGTTGCCAGCTTGGAGGGAGTAGTTCCTCTTTGGCACCGAATGTATGTGGAGAACAGATGAGACTGTGGGAGTGAAGTTGGCAAAAGGGAAAGAGAAATAAGTCTATTCTTTTTTTGAAAATGAAAGTATAATAAATATCTGGGTATCTTAGATGTTTATTATTCATTTAGAGATCCTTCCCATTTGAACATGAAATATCTGTGTCTTTAGTTTGAATACTCTCGAATAATAGTTTTATATTATTTTTCTAAATATCAGAAAATGATTTTTTTTTATTTGGAAGTAAAGATGATGTTTTAATGACCTGTATAATTGAACTATTTGTGTTCCCTTTCCTAAAAGATCATTATTTCTTTTACTGAAATTCTCATATTTAAGCAGTGACACGTTAAGATAATGTGTTTCAACAATTTTGAAAACTAAAAGCAAATATACCTCAGAGATAATGATTATTTAAATTTTTGGTTCATAGAGATAAAACTATCTTTGACATAAGGAGTATGAATATAGTAGCCAAGAATTCTATCATTTTATTTCACACTCATTTTGTTTTTGAAAAGTCTCTTATCATGTTTGAGATCCTACATACCACAGTGAACTTGAAGAAGTTTGTTAGCAGAAGCTCTCTGGAATTTCACTCTCCTGCTGTCCTTAAAGGATATTTTGTAGAACTATGCTCAAGAGAAACTATTCTAATGAAAACTTTCTGGTATTTCCATTCATAAATTCATTCCGTACCTAACCATATAGTGAGTGGTTCTTATTATATCACATTACTGATGTCTTTTCTATTTAGACTTTTCACATATTTTCTAATTTAAGAGTATTCTTCATTTATTTGAGCCTGCATTTGGGAATGTGTCTAGCACGACAGTTTTTTTCAAGCAATGCAAACTTGATAATCAATTCAACTTAAAGTTGAGGGTTTTTTTAGAGAATTATAGAAAAGATACTTGCTATGAGTTTGGAAATTCTTGAGGTGACTTGTTAAAATCTGTAATTCTCTTCTCTCTCTCTCTCTCTCTCTCTCTCTCTCTCTTTCTCTCTCCTTGTCACGTCTGAATGATGTTTGACATGAATTAGTCATGGAGAATATTTGGGTATTATTGCTGAGAACCTGTTTTTGTATCATCACACAAGTAATGTGACCACATGGAGTAGAGTGTTTTTGTTTATGTAGTTTCAATTAATACTTTATTTTCTGAAAAAAAGAAAAAAAATTGCCTCATAAGCCTCAAGCTCATTTACACAGTGTCCTGTATAACTTTTTAAAAAGGTATTCCCTAAAAAGCGCAGTTTTATTAGGTGGAAATCATCAAACTAAAAGTTTTATAAAGCACAGTTTTATTGGGTGGAAATCATCAAACTAAAAGTTTTGTGTTTCCAGTCAAATTAGTAACGTTGAGACTATATATCATGCCGAGAATTACTGAAAATACAATTATGTAAGGCCTTGAATTATTACTTGATATTTCTTTCAAGTCCAGATAGCCAACAATTTTAAATTGTTATGTGTCCTTAGGATAGGGTGTTAATAAAGGAAATTTTTTAATCCAAGCTCACCGTCACTAGACTTCACAGTTAAAGGAAGAGCGATACAATGTTTTTGTGACTTTCTGATTGAACTTGACTTTAATTTCAGTGTGGAGAACTACTTGGATACATTAACTGAAACTTTTACTGTATGAAATTTTCCCTGTGGTAGTACATAATCGAATCACATGCGCTGCCATTTTTCCATATAGATGCAGAGAATAATGCAGTGGGGGAGCGGGGAGATTGGCAGTTTTTCTGGTTCTAACTATATAAATCTAATGTCTGCAGTAATTTGGAATATTTTATGCCTACTATCAAATTTGTTTTGATAGCTGAGAGAATAGAAACAGCTATGAATCGTTAAAATACAGATATGAATTTTGCCAAATAGGCCTCAGCCCTTTTTAACTATCACTTAGTTATGGAAGCAACACACCAAGAACAGTTCATCAACATCCAGCTATATCTCATGGCATTGGCTTGAGATTCTCTAATTAGATTTTGTTATGTTCTTTAAACTAAAGTCAGTGGAGGCCAGTTTTTCCATCGAATGACATATCTTGTTCTTTTAAAAGGCTATAATGTCAGGCTCTTCTCATGGGTCAGATTTTCCTAAGACTTCTAGCTCTTCCTAAGCCTTATTTTGGAAATCTTCAACAAATATTTCCAACAAAATTTGGAATCTCTAAGACAACATTATGTACCAGTTTCTTGGGTTAGAATTATCCTCTGTTCTTTACCTTTGGGCTGTCTACTTTTATCTCCATTAACCTTTTGGCTTGAGTATAAACATTTATTGAAGGCTACCTCCTTTGTCGGTCCAGTAACTCCAAAGGTTAGTGAGAAGTGGTTGCTAGTTTGACCTCTTTTATCCACATTAGATGATTCTAATTATTCCTAAGAAATGACACTTTTGACCCATTTTGTCCTTGTCAAGTTTGTCTAGTTGTAGACTGTCTAAGCATGAAACTCTGGGTTCAGAGAGTATCCAGGAGCACAGATTTTTAAACTTACAATGTGGAGCCTCAAAAATGCACACTATTTCTTTTTCTTTTTAAAACATTCCAGCGTAACTGAAATTCAGGGCTCTTGTTATGTACCTTGAATTGATTTATTACTGAAAAAGACTGCCTAGATATAGATAAAGCGTAAACTCTAACCTATAAAAACTCATGGGTTATTTCAATACACAAAAAAATGATGAACACCTTTGTATAACTGAGAATAAGCTCAGTTTTGCTGAGGTTGCAAGCAATCCTAATGTCACTATAGCTTTTTGCATTAAAAACTTTCTTTCTCATGCTCTGTGGCCATTGTGGTTACTAGGGCTTCCTCCTTACAGGCTTACAAGGTTACTTCAGCAAAGGCAAGGCATGGCGGTTGTCCATTGGCTCTTACACTTCTGTGTGGAAGTGACATGGGTCATTTCTTGTTCAATTTCATTAGCCAAATTAAGTCATATGATTATACCTAACTTTAAGAGAGACGTAGAAAGTGGAGAGTTGGAAATAAAGGATCAATAGCACTAATGAGTACCACCACCTTTAAATTGAATAATAGTTTTGTCTTGACATCTATGCTAATCACTATAAACATTACCAGTGCCCTAGAAATAGTCAAGATAGATTCAGTAAATGCTTTTTGTACATTTTTAATTTATATATTCATGTAGGTATTCAGCAAAAGTTTGACATGCATCCGTGTATACTAAACACTGTGCTGGTTGTTTTATAAGACAACCTTTGAGATAGAAATTATTATCCCTATTTTGCAAGAGTGCATTCTGAAGTTCAGAACTCACAAGTTTAAGTGATTTTCCCATCACCAAGCCTACCAGTAGCATGTATTCAGGATTCAAAGCTAGATCATCTGACTTCAAGAACAGTAATGTCCTATCTGCTACACCTCAACTATAAGGTCAATAGTGAATCATGAATTGTTTGAAATACTCAGTACAGAAGCAAGAATTATCACAGTCACCATTGTGTATTTCTCATACTTTAAGGCAAGAACATTAAACATATCTAATGATTTTGGAATGGCAATGTAGATTTGGTGTTATTCCAATTAAAGAAAAGTTGTTTCACACTTTTGAGCACACTTGATAAGGAAGTTGTCATTTTTTTTAAAACTGTAAGTCAGTAAATCTAAATGTCTTTTGTATTAGTTTTCTGTCACTGCCAAAACAAATTACCACATGCTCAGTGGCTTAAAACAACACAAAATTTATTAATGTTCTGTAGATCAGAAGTCCAATGTGGTTCTCACCAGACCAAAATCACATTGTCAGGGTGCATTCCTTTCTGGACGTTCTGGGGAGAATCTATTCTCTGCTCGAGCATTCAGGTTTTTGGCAGAATCCAGATCCTTGAGTTTGCAGAACCGGAATCCCTATTTCCATGCTCCTTGTTACTGAGGGCCATTTCCAGTTTCTAGACCACCTCATTCCTTAGTTTGCAGCCTTAGCATGCCATCTTCAATGCAGCAAAGACAAGTGGAATCCTTTTCATGTGGAATCTCTATACTATTTTACCTTTCTCTTCTGTTTTCAAGAGGCATGTGTTTCGATTGGGTCCATCCAGATAATCTAGGATCATCTCACCATTTCATGGCCCTAAACCTTAATCATATCTTTAAAATATTTACATATTCACAGGTTCCAGGAGACTAGAGCATGGACATCTTGGGGGACTAATTTTCTGCCTACCACACCTTTTTATCCACTCTTTTCCCAACATGTTGCACCAACTCTATCCTCTGTAGGATGCTAGGCAAACGTCTTGGCCTTACTTTCCTCATTTGTGAAATTAGGGACATAAACTCATTAATGTAAAATAAAATTGCTTCCACTCTTAACATTCTAGACTTATATGAAGCCTTATGATAGACAGAGGCATGAGAAAATGAACCTAATGATCAATGTGGATATTATTGTTATTTTCTATTCATGGATTTTGCTGGAGTGTAGATTTCATATAATCCTGACTAACTCCTTCTTTCTCACATTTGGTAATCTTCTTTGAAGGCAGTCAATCTCTACGAAAGTTGACTTCTTCAGAAGGAAATTGACTTACCTCCTCAAAACTGTAATAACTGGTCCCTTGAGATTTTTTATCTACTTATTTACTTTACAGCTTGTATATAGCTTTCAGCAAATCTTTGCTATATTTTTGCTTTAGCTTTATTGATTTGGAGTAAAAGAAATTGTTTCCTCTTCAGTTCAGTTTTTAATAAGTCAGCTTCTTCTACCTGTGCCCAGATATAATAAATGTTTCCAAAGTTTTAAAAGGCGTAACTTATCATTTGGAGAGATAGTAACGATATTTATTTGTACCACAAAATTAGCTCCTTTAAATATTCATTGGCTCATGTGCAAAGTGGAGAAAGTGTTAATACCTAACTCTTAGAGTTGAAAAATCAGGAAAGAAAATTCTGGGGGAGTACTTAACACTTAACATTTAGCAAGTGCTCAATCGATGTAAATCACTAATATGATTTCAGTAACAGTAACAGTAGGGTTGGAAGTGCACAGCTCATCTCGGTTTGCCCAGGACTTTCCAGTTTTAGCACTGAAAGTCCAACATCCTGGGAAATCCTTCAGTCCCAGGAAAACCCAGAGGGTTGTTCACCCAGGAGTAGTAGTTTGGAAACGGAGCTAAATATGAATATGGGCTCTGCCTTCTACAAGCTATTTGACCTAAAAGAAGTTACTTAATCTTTGACTTGCAATTTTTTATCTAAAAATGCATGAGGACTAAATAAGTAAGAGAAGTATCTAACAAAATACCTGCACAAGTAGCAAAAATAATAAGACCCTTATTCCTCCTGCTTAAACCATCTTTACTGGCTTTTTTTCTTAGAGATGTCAGCACAAAAGGTTTCGCTTAATATAAAAAGGATCCTTCAAGATCTGTTTCTAACCTGCCCTTCCAGACACACATGCTGTTTTCTTCCTCTTATCAACAATGATAATAATAATATTGATGACGATGACAGCTAACGCTTATCTAATGCTTTCTACATAACAACAACAACTCTAAAGATTTTATAAGAACTTAGATCAGAGTCCCAGAGCCTCTACTCACTATTTTCTGTACACACGACTCTCATATTCACTATTCGGACTATGCCCATACTATTACCATAACTGCAAATTCTTTCTGTTTATCCTTCAAGATCCTGCCCGAATGTCACCTCACATGATATCCTCCTAGAATCCACAGGACAGGAGTTTCTCTCTTGCCCTTCACTGACCTGCAAACAATTTACTCATCATGTTGCATTATTTACCATGCTACTTTTTGCATTATATATATATTTTTTTAGTGTGTCTGTATTCTTCACCAAAAAAGGCCTCATCATGTTTCTAGCACCAAGCACAGGACTGGGTTGGTTGGTTGATTTGTGAAATGAATGGAAGATTAATTGATTTACTTTACACTAAGAGATTCTCTAAAGAAGTTAAGTGATCAGTATCTATTTTTCGTATTATCTGTGCAAAATTATAAAAGGTGTTTTCTTATGTAGAAATCCATGTGACTTTAAGAACTATGAAACATAAAGATTAAATATTTTAAAACACATGTCTTTCATATGAAATAAGAGAATACAGGAGAAATGGGGCCAGGTGCCTATTGTTGAAATCTGTTCTTTAAAATCGGAAGAGAGTAGACGTTATAAATACGACCACTAAATTCCTCATACACAGGTTTATCTAGATGGTGGACTGTCTCCTGTGACTTGTTTTGCTTACTGCTTGGAGACCGGCTGACCCTGATCTGTGGACTTAACTGTTCCTCTAGTAGCAAAAGAAGCTGAAATATGCATAATTGAGACCTCATATTTAATTGGATATGGGTCACTGTCATTTCAGTTTGAAGAAGCTTGCTTGTCCTCAAATTTTATTTTGAAAATGGAAAAAAGAAAAATGGTCATTCAAACTGATAACCATAGGGATAACTTGATGACATTTCTGCCTAGATTATTAAAAAAATATAATATAAAATTCTTTCCTACAGGGCTTTTAGATAACACTTTTTCATGGTTACTTGCCAAATATTAAGATATATAGTTGAAAAATTAAGAACTTAAAATGAATCAAAGTATACAAAAAATCAGTATGCTAGTATTTCTTACAGTTGATCTGGTTTGCCATCTTTTCTGTTTTAGTATTTATGGTATTTTTTTCAAATTTCTTTTTAAATTTGTTCATCATGGTAGATTTTTCCTTTAAGTTGTATGTTTTATGGTAGTTTTACCTCTTACAATAATTGGTACTTCAAGAAATGGGTTAACATTCATTTTATGCATAGTTTTTAATATGACTTTTCAGTTAACAATAGATCCATGTCTCATGTGCTATCATTGTTGTCATTTAGCAGGTGACATGGGTTTTCCAGATTCCTGAGAGATTTGCAATAGCCAGATTATATGGAACTCCTCAAGTGAATACTTGTTAATGCCAATTTGGGAAATTTGTGATAGCGCATAACATGTGAGAAAGTCCCACAATGAGCTGAGATCTCTGGCAGGATCATATCTAGGTGAAAATGCAGTTCAAAAATTACCTTGAGACCCTTGTATTGTACTCTGTTGTGGTTTCATGATATTTGATATACAGAACATGGGCTGGTGAATGATAAAATTCTGAATGCCAGTTCACAGTGACTCTTCCAGAAAGAGGAGTCTTGCTATGGCTTACCTAATTCCTCTTCAGTTTATTTCCTGCCATGTAAATTTATCACCTTAGTTAAAGAAATAATTTTGATGCTACACATCCTAAAATGATGAACCTTTTAAGCTTTATATTTAAAATGTACACAGAAAGTATTTTGTCAGAACTACGTCACCTTCTCCCTACTTCTGTGTGCTTCTCAGAGCGAGGGATATCATGCTTTAATTGCTCTGCATTTAAATTTATTCACAATTCCTCTTTTATAGTCTTTCTGGAGACAATGTATGGTGAATCATTAGCATTGTTATTATTTCAGTTACAGTCAGAATACATATCCACACTTAGCAAAGGGGGTTGGGTAGATTTCATTATTCACTCAGAATAAATTCCTACTCTAATATAAATGTTGCTCAGGATAGAGCTTTGAAATGGATCCTGATTCTTTAAATTCTTTCCTGTCTGTTTCAGGAAATAGTGAGATCCTGTTGATAGTAAAGTACAATGTGTCTAAAGTTCACTTCTAAACACTCTGCTCTTTGCAGTGAAAGTCATCTGCATTCTCTTTATAATTCAGAGCCACAAGAGATCTGTCTAATCTTGGAGATCTGATCCAATATCATTTAGCTAAAAAAAAAAAAAAAAATCCTCGATAATAATTCTTCCATTCAGATTAGTGAAAGCAGTAAAGCTTTACAGCTTCTGTCGTCTTAAAAAGATATCATGAGACAGGGGAATAAGGACTTGGATTATGCTTTGGGAGATTTAGTTGTTTGTAAAAATAAAATGATTAGTACAGTTATTATTCAAGTTTTTAATCAACGAAAGCAAATGGCATCTGTTTGTTATCATTCTTTCTACAGAAGACAAAGGCTCAGGTCCCAATGGTGCTGACTGCTGGTCCCAAGTGGCTCCTGGATGTGACTTGGCAAGGAGTGGAAGACAACAAAAACAATTGCATTGTGTACAGCAAAGGTAAATGCAAGATCATTTCCCTCTCTCTTTGAAAGTATTGAAACCCGAGCATTGCAAAATAGCACCAAATGAGCTGGAATGGGACTACAAAGTAAAATTTGATCTTCTCTCTTCTTTTTTCTCTTATGAATCTCTCCAACCTGTATTTGCAGCAAAGCTTACTGTTTTCTTTTCTTTACTCCATAAAACAAAAGTTTTTTTTACCATTAATTACTTAGCATCGTACACATTTTCCTAAACTCTGAACATATTTGAGTGGCTTGAGAAATACCTTCCTTGCTGTTAGTTTTATCAATAGCCAGATTGATGAAATCCCAGATTCCTCTCTTAGCCATTATCTATTAAAGTAAATTCCTTGTGAAATTTAGCAATTCGTGTTAAGGTGCATGCTCCGGGAGGTACTACATTCCAGCCAGTTTCTGGAAATCAGTCATGATGTGAGAGTAGTTGAAAATGAAACCATTGCAAAGACTGAGAATCCTTCCCCATGGTGATTTCTGAAGGGCAGGAGGCAAACAGGAAAGAGGAAGTGATGGCTTGCAGAGCTTTTCCTTTGGTTTGCTCAGTGTGACATCAACCTGGACTGCGTCATATAGCTATGCCCTGGCTACAGAGGTGCTGCCAGGTACATGATGGCACATCATCGGACTGGCTGTCCAAAACACAGGCCCGTCCTCATGTGTGCTATGGTTTGGGGCACTTTGCTCTATATTCAAGTTATGGATCCGAGCTCTGTACTTTTACAGTAAAATCCCTAATCTCTCTTCTTCGTAAATATTACAAAACCTTGTGCTTCTCATGTTTAATTTCTTTTAGCTTTCTTTTTTAACCAAATAGACCTACTGAGATCAAAGATTTATTTGCACATTGAACCTAGAAACCATAAAAGCATACAAGGGAACAAGCAAATAAGCACCCCTATCAATGCATTAACATATAAAACACTAATCATAACATCAAAGACTCTTAAAAACTTGCTAGAAACAATTACAACTTGTTCCTATAATCATTACAATTTGTACACTTATAAGAGGATTGCCTTTAAACTACCCTAAGCCTTTGAAAGTTGAAACACCGGAAGGAGGGAATTTGCAAGCTAAAAAAACAATCTGCACACTAGGATCTGATTATATTCCTTTTCCTTCTATAATTGCTGGTCCCATACCCACTCATTTTCTAACCCCAAATACCTGTGGTATGCTGGTGGGAGCTTTTAGCTGGAAGGGAAGTTAGATTTTCCCAGGATATGTCCATGCAGTTTGTCAAAGTGGAAAAAATAGTGCAGTGAATCAACTTGCCAGTGCCAGCACTCAGAATGCAAAAATACAAACGGAACCTTGGAATATAGAGTCAGTTACTGGGAATAAATTTTTTGCTGCACAATATCTTATGTTCGTAATGGTAATATAATATTGGAGGAACCAAGAATAGCTGTTCCATCATAATCCAAATCCAACGCAGTTGTAAATCAGGCATTCTCTTAGAAGAAATGATTGTTACACTGTCATATAAGGAAAATAATAACAAAATTATAATTCCATGTTCAGTAGAGTACTTTAACTTCATCATGTTTGGGTTTGTATTATGGTTGGATTATGGTTGGATACACGTTAAGCCTTGTGGCAATAAATTTGGAGTAATTTATGGAAGCTTATTAATTAATTAACTGACTCAAAAAGTATATATTAAGATGAACTGTGCTAGCCTTGTATATGGATAATAATAGCCACCATCTATTAAGCATCCCTGAAATTTTTCTCTTTACTCCCATACCGAATTCTCTCATTGCTCTTCATTGCTTTGTTTTTTATTATTATTATGCATTTAGGAAAAGAATAAGTAAAAAGTTGGCTATAATTACCTGCCTTTTCAATCTACTTGTTTCCCGAGGGCAAGGACCGTGTCTTAGTTACTTTTCTATCTTTGGTTTGGCATGTTGCCTATACAAAAAAAGTACTAAATAAATATTGATTGGTTGACCAGATAAACAAATGATGCATGGTTGCCAGAAACTATAATAGACACTTCACATATTATGATAATGAACCATATGAATTCCTGCCATTTAATAGTTTTTAACCTACAAAAGGCAATTTGATATTGTTCAACTTACAGGAGCAGCTGGTATTGCAGTTCAAGTATCAGGGACTGAAATAAATACTATGTGTGTATTATTTCATTTAATCATTATTTAAAACCTTCTATAAGGTAATTAATATACTACCTCATTTTCAAAAGGTGATGTCGAGACATAGGTTAAATAATTCTCCATGGTCACATAGCTTATATGTACAGTGTTTGAAGTGGGGCTCACACACACACATCTGTCTGACTTAGGGTCTGAGTTATACATGTTAGAATACGTTCTCCCTGGACTAAAATTTCAAACAGCTTAGTGAGCTAGATTGTGCTTTTTTCATTTCACACAATTTTAAATTGTGAATTACAGAGATGTTATGGTTGATCATGAAGAACTCACATGGAGCTCAATTTGAATCCAGGTCTCGACAATTCCAAATCCTGTACCCTTTGTACCCTGCGAGACTCTGCCTTTCCACTGCCACTGTTACATGATGAGTAAATCCTCTCAAACTATTCAGACCTTTATGCCCAGAAATCACAGAGTATATATTATAGTGTGGAACTTCCCAAAGTGTGTATGTGTATGTGTGTATGCTTTTTGTTTTTCTTTCCAATGGACACACACTGGTTAGTGCTCTGGGTAACGCATTCAGGGAACCTCTGCTGTAGACTCTACTCTCATCCCCTAGATGGGCTTCACGGGCCTGCTGTTAATTCCTAGCATTCGGATTGCCTTTGTGGGGAGGTTGTGAAGTTCTGCGAATACCTTCGTATTCTGGGATTGTAGTAGCGGTCATTCGAGTCATGGAAAATAGGACTCCAGGAAGTGTTCCTGCCAAGACCCCGTGGGCTTTGAAGCCTTCCGTCTTCACAGGCTGCAGGTAACTATCCTCAAAGCAAACAAGTTTTGTAGGTGGAAGGATTTGGCAATTTTGATTTAACAGGTGTTGACTCATGTGTGAGGCATTTTCATGATGTATGTGTTATTTATTAGTCGGGCCTCTTTTGTTTTCCAGTGATAGAAACCCAATGAAGTTGACTCGTGAAAAAACAAATTAAGGTGTGCGTGCGTGCATGTGTGTGTGTTTGTGTGAAGTAGAGGAATTTATCTGTGAGTCCAAGGGTGTTCTGGACTTCAGGAACACCTTCATCTAGTTGTTTAAACTTTGTCCTCAGACTGTCTCTGCCATCTCCCTCTTCTTTCTTTTGTAGGCTTCATTCTCAGAAATATTCTCCTCAGATGGTGGCATAACAATTCCAGTGAGAAGAGGGTTTTTCTGGGTTTCAACTGGGGCATGTCACATACCAATCCCTGAACCAATTAATCACCATGACTCTCCCTGTCTGATTACAGTCATCCTAGAGCCACAAGAGTAGAATTAACCCCACGTGAGCCACCAAAATGGAGGAGAAATAGTTTCCCAAACGAAACCAGAGTGCTGTGGCCAGACACACAAAAAGAATGGTTGCTCACAGGGCTAGTGTCTGTGTACCCCAATGCAACACACTATTCTTGATGTCTAAGAAGCTCCTCCTGAAGATGAAAAATCCTTAACATCACAATTGTAGTTCTTTATTTGTTTTCTAGCTAAAAACGTATATTAATTATGAATTCTATGAAAATGCCAAAATCATTACTATATGACCTGGCTCTCAGAGAGTATATCAGTATCTATTTACAAATAGAATGCAAAGTGCCTATGTGTGGTGTTTTAAACATTGCCTCGACTGTGAAATTTTTGATAAGTTTTTTTATGGTGTGTAAGACAGGCCACTAAATGTGTAACTGTTACCACTTAAGAGACATACTTCTTGAAGTATTATTAAACGTGGGCTAATAATAAAATTAACTATAAAGTTTTCACGTTTAGGGTATCCATCAAATAATTAATACAAAATTATATCACTTAATGCTATTCGACAGGTTGCCA
>NW_011888930.1:731295-741762 GCF_000151845.1 Pteropus vampyrus
GGAGAAGAAGCACCCATACACATAACTGTGTGTGTTATTATAAGTATTATACTGCCGATTATCTTATACTCTATTCAGTTTGCCCTGTAGTCATAAGTCAGTACAAATTTAGAGGAAATGAAGCCAAGCTTCCGTTTTTGTATCAAACAAGTATGCAAGAAAACGTGATCACCTGATACAGGTTTATAGCCAAGAATTCCATAAGTTCCATTCAGTCACTGTGAACCCATAGTATCTGCAGAGAACTAGTTTATAGAATCAGAGGCCCAAAGCCTTTGCCTGAAGATAATTTTGGATATTTTTTTTTTAATTTTGAGCACAGGATATTTTTATTTTTAATCAAAGTCATATAAAATGCCAACATAAAGATGATATTGATGATAATAATAATAACAGTGATAGCAGTTACCATGTATTAAGCACTTACTCTATGCCAGGTATTGTTTTAAACACTATACGTATTCTTATTTACCATTACAAAAAACTCAAGATGTAAGCAGCATTATTCCCACTTTACAGATGAATAAACTGAGGCTAAGATAAGTTAAGTAATAGTTCAAGTATATGTAGCTTGTATATGATGAAATTGGGATTCAATCTTGAGCATAGTGTCCCAATTCTCAATTATACAATTAGCAGAGTTCTGAAGATACCATTTACTAAGCCAAGGTTGCAGGTTATTGTTCTTCATATGTTTGCATACATGTATATCACCAAAACTTTTTTTCTCATTCTGTGGTTTGGCTTTAAAGAGACAGTGTTCAAAAACTAAAACAGCAATGACAGTAGTACTTTTTCATGAATTTCTCTGTTGTTCTTAAGATCACAGCAATTTTAAGTCATATAGAAAACCAATCTTCATATCATTCTGTAAACATCTTCCAAGTGATTTTTGCTTGTTTGCATAAATGTAACCATGAGATTAATATATTTAAGTCAATATTGATTGTCTCCTTTGTTCAAGGCCCTATATAGGCACTGCTGAATAATGACAGAAATTTTAATATGACCTAACTTCGGTGAGCAACTTTCTGCACACTAAGTTGATCAACTTTTCAAAACAAGGATCTTTCATTATAAAGACACTTGCAAAAGTCTGGACTATTTTCCACCTTAAAATAGAGGATCTGTTGCATGCTATTAAGATTTTGAAACAACAGCCTTGTCTAATGTGGCAGCCAATTTTTAAACCAGCCTACAATTTAATGTCTAACTTTATCTAAAGGTCCTACCTAATATGATATAAATAAGAAATTATAATGTAAAAGGAGAAAATCGTGCTCTTATTTTAAGCCTTTATTTAACCATTCTGTCATTCATAGAAAATATATAACTGTTGCTTGGTTTTACAGTATTCTTGAAAAAAAAAGGGTGAGTGCCTGAACCAAATATTTAGCAGTGGGAATTATAAAATTGTAAGGCGATTAAGTTAGCTAGTCTCAGAATTCCAATATTGCTTTTTAAATGACTTCAGGATATAGGAGGTACTAAGGTTATTATCTGTTATCAGGAATACAGTGGAATTGTACAACTGGATAATAACCAAACAAACTGACACAATGTAAAATTACATTATCAGTGTGTTAAAACAAAATTGCGCCCTAAAGGAGTCCACATGCCAGCTCAGAGCTGCAGTGTAATTATGCTTAACTCTGATAATTAAAATACAACGGAGATCAACAGAATCATTTTCATTAAGAAAATTATTAATGATGGTGGTATAACAGTAATTGATTGCAGAGCACCACAGGATAACGTGATGCCGAAAACCTAACACGTTTCATGAACATCTGAGGCTTTTTCTGGTTATGTTCTATAAGAATGAGAGACGTTTTGAGGAGTGAGCAATTTATTATGCCTGTTCTAGGAATCGGTGGTCATAAAAATGGCTGCTTTAGAGCACCACCGTTTTGAGACAAATTGTCATTTCTCAAGGGTTTTTAAGGTCAAGACAAGTGACCCCACTAGTGACTATGTTATTTGCAATAGAGCTGTCTGTTGCAAATTGCAGAATGACAGCAACTTTAGCAGCTATCGGGGGTTCTGTCATTTCATTTTTTATTATGCATTTGCTGTTTTTACAATTATGTTAGTGATTTACCGATGTTATTTCAGTCTGGTTCTGGTTGTACTGAATACTTTATGTCCTTAGTTATTATTAATGTATGCTATATGATGTGAAAAAATACATTTGTTCTCATATCAATATCACTGTGAATTTCCTTAATGAAATATTGATAAATAATCCTGTATGATAATACTATTAATTACCGAGTGGATTAGATGGGCTATCATATATTGGAGAAAAAGTATCCCAAACTGCCCTGGATTCATGCATGAATGAAGCTTCTGTCTCTTAGGGGTAAAAAGCCAGTTAGGATGTTCACAAATGATAAGAACTAAGAATATATCAGTTTTTTAAGTATAAAAGTGAAAAACGAAGAGTGGGGTCTTTAGAGAGGTGACTCGCTATCATTCAGGGATGTTAGCTTGTCATTCAAAGAGATGCTGATCTTGAAAGCTACCCCCAAAAGTATCCTTGTCAGCTAAAATGAGGGACAACTCTTTAGGGTAGATTTATTTTTTTCAGAGTAAGATACTGTGAATATTTCTTTAAAGCAGCATATTACATAGAGGAAATTTTTATGTTATAGTTCTAAGTGAAAAAACAGAATATGAGTTTTTGTGCCTAGTAGGATTATAATTATATTAAAAAGTATATGCACAGGGAAACATACTGGAAAGAAATATCTCAAAATTATAAAAGTATTTCTGTAAAGGTGGTAAGATTTGGGGAGCTTTTTTTGTATCCCTCTTTTATAATTTTCTTCACTTTGATTATTTTTCTTATACGATTTAAGAAAAATATTTGCAAATGAAAATCACTCTTTGTCTTAACTACATTCTTGCTCTTCTTTGTATACAATCCAAACTAAAAGAACAAAGAAATCTTTGCCTTGCCCACAAGGACAAATTCTGTGTCCCTCATCCATAGAATTTAAATTATTTCCTAGTGATACATTTATTTTTCTTTAGCATCTCTATGAATGTCCCAACACTTTGTTTCATAAGATAATTTTCCAAATAAAACAAATGTAATCGAGCCCATGCTTTGTGCATGATACGCCCCAGGTGTCTTGAGAAATAGAAAGGAATATGAAACACCCCCTGACTTAAGGAGCTTATTGAAAGGCTTTAATTGGTGAAGGCTTCACAGTACTGAGTTTAGTCTTGTGTGGTCAAGGCGAAGTTGACAGAGGATGCGGATTCGGGTTGGCTATTGCCAGTTGAATATAAGTTTGAGGAAGACATTTGAGGAGAGAGTTTACAAATAAGACCAGTGAGGGACAAGCCTCCAAAAGTCTCTGAGGACCGTGTTGTAGATTCAGCTGAGGGCTCAGTCTGAAGTCCTTGCCAGGGGGCAGCAGAGAGCTGCTGAAAGTTCTGAGGCACATGATCACGTCGGGATTTCAGTAAATGTTTTGGGTCCAAGGTTAAGCTCCGGTCCATCCATTAATAAAACCAAGACTTTATCTGTTGGTGCTATACCCCTCTAGAAGATAGCAGTAAATCATCAGCCTTAATCCAGTTATTACCGGACTCATTACCGCAATAATTTTTGAACTCCAAATGAACTTCCTATCCTCTCAGCCTACCACCATCATTTTCCACCAGCCCCTCCTGTCTTTACTTTCAGGTTATCTGACTTAGTCCACGATTCTAATCACTCTCTTGTATCCCCTCATTCTTCTCTCTCTCTCTTTCTCTCTCTCTCTCTCTCTCTCTCTCTCTCTCTCTCTCTCTCTCTGGACTTTACTGGCCTAACAATCCCCCCATTCTTGTCAGTCCAACTCTCTCTCCCCTTTTCTCTGGAGAGAAGTGAGTCTTAGAGAGTAGTGCCTTATCCGCAGTGAGTGCCATGTAAAAACTTGTGGTCAAAATGAAAGAAACGAACCACCGCCACAGCAAACAGCAATGATGACCAGTTTACATGACATTTGATGGCAAGGTGATTGAGAACCTTTAGTGTCTGTAGCCTATTAATACAGGTTTACTTTTCTAATTAATCTTCAAGGTCATTATTTCAGATTTCTGTCTCCTTCAATGTATAACATGCATTGTTAGACGATAATCTTGCTTCTGTTTCCCAGAGAAAGTAGAAAAGTGGAAACACATATAAGCCTATAATGGGTTCCCATCACAATTATACTGAGATGGCCCAAATCAAATCTGACGCATTGCTTTCACCCCGTAACGTCAGAGTTGAATGTTTGTGGCAGAGACCGTCAAGGCTACAAAACAAAAATATTTATTATTTGGCCCTTTACAGGAAGAGCTTGCCTACCCCTGAACTAAACCTACGGAGTCATTACTTTGGCCTAACAGGCCCTACACGATTTGCCAGGGATGCTTCTGTGGTTACATATATCACACCCCTCTACTCTGTCTCAGTAGCAGAGGTCCCCTTGCTTTTGCTCGAAAATACAGAAAAATCCCTTTGCCTCAGGACCTTTGCACTAGGCTCTGTCCCCACATTGCACCCTCTCTCACTTCATGCATAACTCTCTAAATTTTGCCTTCTCAGAGGGTCTGCTTAACTACCTTGTCTCTCTCTTTCCTTTTTCTCCCCTGTATGTGTCAGATCAGGCTGCTAGAACAAAATACTATAGACTGGATGGCTTAAACAATAGTTATTTATTTCTCACAGTTCTGGAGGGTGGGAAGTCCCAAATCAGTAGAGGCAGATTCGGTGTCTGGTGAGAGCTCCCTTCCTGGTTTGCAGATGGCTGCCATCTTGCTGTATCTTTACATGGTGGAGGAAGAGAGAGCTCCGTCTTGTTTCTTCTTATAAGGACACTAAGCCTGCCATCGGGTCTCCACCTTCATGGCTTCACCTCCCAAAGGCTTCACCTCCTAACGACATCACATTGGGGGTTAGGGCTTCAGTGTAAAAATCTGGGGGAACACTAGCATTCAGTCCATAACATTTTCTCTCTCATTTATCTTCATGTTTGCTATTTTAGCATTTATTTAAAAATTTTAACATCATTCTCCTACCCCTAGAAGGAAAAGTCTTCAAAAATAGGAATTGTGTATGTTTTTAAGCAGTGCATAGTACATATTAGGTACTCATTAAATATTTATGAATGAATGAGTGAATGAATGGATTGCAGCTTATTCTGTAATATGGAGAACAATATAAATCTGCAGTTGATAATGTTCTCGCAATTATCTCTTAACTTTGTTTAACTTTCTGAGATTTCCTCAAACTTTATACCTTAACTTCACTGATGAATTTTAAGTATCATCTTTATAATTTGCAAGAGGTCTTTCTTCTTCTCTGACAACTCCTTTTTTTAATGTCTTACTCTTTTACATGGATATTTTTTTATCTCTGGAATTAATAATTGGAGGATGTATAGGAAGTTGCCCTATAAATTGCTTCCTACTTTTTTCCTGCCTGTTTTGGTCCCTGTGTTTAGTGTTAAAACTTTCCTTAAATGGTTAGAGATCCATGAATGTCTACTTTACCTTTTTAGGAGTGGGGCACTAAAAGCTAAATGCTTGAACAGCATGAGTAGGCAGATGGTGATTTTCACATAGGATCATCGGATGGCAACCCTGCCGTGGTAATGAGGTCCCCAAATAACAGTATATATAATGTTTTAGTCTTAGCATGGGTAGCTTCTCCAGAAAATGCCAGTGTTATCTCTGAGATTTATGAATCTTGCAGCCAGCAGTTTGAGGATTTAGTAGGTGAAAGAGACTGGGTAGTGCATTGGATAAGCCCTATCTCATTCTTGATATTGTAGATGTTCTCTTAATCATGTTATTTGGGTGACACCTTAGCATCCCCTCTGCTGAGCTTCTGCCTCTGGATCTAAAGCCACTGTTCTAGTTCTGCAAAGACTAAACCTCCGTCTTCTAACTAAGTGGGGTAGGAATGTCCCTTAGCTCCACCGGGAATAGCTGAGCATGTGTAGCTAACAGCTTCTTACCCAGAATACCAATTCTGCAGGTTTTAGCCCCACTGCGCATTCCACCTTTCAAAGCATCAGATGTCTTTATTTCCTGATCTCTTCCAGATTCTGCAGAATAAATATGTTTGCTTGTTGTTGACCTGCTGCTCTTCAAATACTTAGATTTCAGTGTTTTGTTCTCTGCTATGTCATTTCTATCAATTTTCTAGCTTCCAAGATTTTGTTGATTTCTATTGCCTATTCTGCCCTGTCTCTTTGCCCTTATCATCTTTTTTTACTTTATTGTCATGTCAGTACAAGGGAGTAGAAATAAATGCATGCAATTAATTCACCATACTTAACAGAAAGCTGTTTCTGCTTCCTTTCTTAGACAAGTTTTTGCCAAGCTTTCTGCACTCATTTCTTTGACTTCCTAAATTCTAGCATCTTTTCTTCTGTCCAGTTTCTATCTTTCTGACTCCATTACAGTGCCTCTTTCAGAGGTCTTCTATCGTTTCTTGTTGCCAAGTTTTCATTCCACTTGATCTGATTATCCCTTTCCATACTCAGTGACAGATTTATCCATCACTGCCCAGCCACTAAATGTTGTCATTCTCTTGTCCTCTTTCTTCTCACTTATATTTCTCCTAGGTTATCGCATCTATATTTTTAATTACCCTACTCCTTATAGCCCCATGTCTCACAGATTCTCCACAGATAACCTATGCTCCAACTATACTCATTTATTTAAAATTCCTCAAATATCCATTACTTGTTTATATCTGTCTTTGTACATCATATTTCCTTTGCCTAATAAACTTCTGGCCATCATGATCATTGCTAGCAGGTACCGTTCAAAATTTAGCATGTATCAGTGCCTCTAAATTGCCTTCTCTGCTGCACCCCACAAAGGGAGAGCCCCAGCCCAGCCTTTACATGGTACTAAGTTGGATGCAAACACCTCAAATGCAGTGACTCCATTTCTCACTTGTGTAACTTTTCAGACAGTATATAGTATACACTCACTAAATTTAGGTTTATTATTTAGAACTATTATTTATAATGTATCATTTAACAGAGTAAACTCTAGTGTGACTTGATTTCATCTCAGAAATTACTACTGTAGCAATCATTTGAAAATTTAGTACCCAAAATGCTATTCTCCCCATATCTAGAAAATTATTCCATGCCTTAGCAAACTTTTAAAATGCTAAGGAATCTGGTACAAGGCAATTTCTTCGGAATGTCCCATATATGCAAGCATACATTGTACTACATCAGTGAGCATGAAGGTATATAAAAGAATTTGGAAAAATTAAAATCTACATACATGGAAAAGATGCTCTCAAACCATAGGGTATTATTTGACACCTTTGCATGCCAACTATGTCAAGACATTGGCTCACTGTTACTGGACAATTCTTTTTGTATCCACCTTTTTTTTCTCCTGTCAAACATTAACTGTGCCTGTCGTTCTGAGCTCTTCACTGGGAGAAAGTCAGCAGACCTCAAGACTTTGCTCTGAGACCTGAAATTGGAGGCTTTTCATTTTATTCTCAGTTTATAAGTCAACCCCATTTTTGAAGGCTATTTTTAAACTTAAAAGGTCACCTTATATGCCATGACATGCAGTAGTACTTCAGAGAAGATATATTCTCATTAGTCTGTCTCAGGTCTAAGAAGGCTGTCAGACAACAATGGGGTCAACCAAGATAGTATGTCGTGGTGCCGCAAGCAAGAATATCCCAACCAAGGGAATGGATCCGAAATACATACATTTAAGTAAAAACAGATAAGATCTTCCTCTCTATCTAGTCATGTAGTTCTGTCTGCTGCCCATTGAAATTCAATGAGAATAAATTACATTACACCAGTTTTTCTGTCAGAAATCTAGTAGGTATCATCACTGTCTGGTCTCCATTGTCAGTAAAACTTTTCAAGAATGACTGCTCTCCAGTTCAGCACTCTTTACTTTGTATAGTCTTTCAATAAATAGAAATCTCAGAGGTTTCTTATGAAAACATTTTCAGATTCCTTATCAAATATGTCTAGTGAGAAATTTCAGGTTTCATAATGAATTGGACCCAATGAGTAATATATGATAATTCTACTCCCCTCCCCACCAAAAGGCATAAAATTTATCAGTAAACTAGTTAATAATGATTTGGAGTTTCTCAATGTCAGAACTGGTTTTGAAATGCGAATAAAATCTTAAGCGTCTTAAGTATAATTTTAGCTGTCTTACCGTGTTTCAGTGTAGGTTTCTGGATTAAATTGTGTGTTTTGCAGTCACATATTCTCACCTGTCAAGTCCAGAACAGGTCGATCTTAAGTCTAGGAAAGGGGGAAAACAAAAGTCCCATAGAAGATATTTAAGCCAAACAATATTTTAGTTTAGGAATCTTGCTTCACCGTTTTGCACTTTGACTGGAGATACATATAAGAAAAGATAGCCTTCTACCAATGAGAGAAAGGAAGAAGAAAATGTATATGAGAAAATGGACAAGTTACTTTTTATCTTATCCTTGGCTTTAAAGACACCATTTCAGTTAACTATATCAAAGGAAATTAAGATAACCGTCTTTACACACAAACAATGAAGAGTGATTATTAAAAAGATGGTCGTTACATGAAATTCAGTGGTCATATGTTCTTCAGTTCATTGAAATATTAGTTGAATACCCACTATTTGCCAGTAGGGAATCTGTTAACTTTTGAGATATATTCAAGTCATGTTTTACTTTGATGTGATACTAAGGTATAATTTCGTCCATGTCTAAACGATCCCTTTTTAAAAAATTGGCTAATGTTTTGCTATTTAAGGTGTAGCTTGCCAGCAAGCAATATGGCATCAGCTTGTAGAAATGCAAACTGCCAGGCCCCATTCAGTCCTACTGAATCCAAATCTGCATTTAAGATCCCAGGTGATCTGCATGCACACCTGAGTTGGGGACGCCAAGGCCTAGTGATTACTGACCTGACTCGAACAGAAGAGTACCCTGAGAGATGGAAAGAGTTACCCTTGCAATATACTAGTGTAAAAACATGCCGAGATTTGTAATTTTATTTGTAATTTAAATAACAAACACAATTGTAGAGTATGAGAATATCATCAGGGAAAAATAAGAATGTCGAAAAGTTTTTCCTGTTCTGTCTTTAAATATACAACAGCTTGAGTGCCATCTTTTTTGGCGCTCCCCTCATTCACACAAGTGGGAATATGGAAAAGAAAGAAAAGGAAAGACAATGCTCCTGTACTCTATTTAATGGCAACATTTATTGCTGTTTTTCTCTTCTCTCTAACACCTCTTAATTTATATTAGGTATTAAATTGTAATGCTGTTTCTTTTCATGGTGAAAATATTCCTGCCTGGACGCCTTTAAATCAATTCATTGTTATTCTGCAAAGCAAAATGCTAAATAAGTACTTAGGGGAAACACAGGCCCCCTGACCCTGGGAACTCTCTGGAGGCTTGCTTCTGTCATCCTTCCTGCACAGCAAACTGGGAAAAAAAGAGAAGGAAAAAAACAAATTTGCTGAGCCACACATTTCAAGTTGTCGACAACCCCATCCACGAGAAAACAGAAGAAAATATATATGCTCTCTGTCCTGTCAAAAGGCTTTTGCCTTATCTTGAGAGACTGTCAGGGCAGGAACATCAGTGAATGGACAGGAGTCTATTAAATTAATAAGCTGCTGGATGGTGTCTGGAGAGTTATGATGCTCCATAAATCCAGTTTGATCATGGTGGACAAGGTTTAAATCTGCAGACTTCTAATACACATCCAGTTCCTGGATTGGATTTGAAGTTTTGTGCCGGAGACACAGAGATAGTCCCTGCAGCATGTGAATTAAGATTTATCTTTCTTTTTTCTATCCCTTTTTTTTTTTTTCTTATACTACTTACAAAAATGAAAGCACCTTAGGGATCCTAGCAAATGTTATAGCTGGAAATGAAAGAACTGTTGTCAAGGTGAAACCGTGACCTAGAAGCCTAAAATCAAACCTTGGTCAATCTATTCATGCGGCCCCATCAGAACCGAGTGTAAAATGTCTGTGTGGAAGGAAAGATGCCTGAACTTATCTATAACCTATTTTATAGCGACGCCTGTCAAATTCTGCCCGTCTATATTTATGACAGAAGGAAAACTAATGGTGTCAGATCTGCCCAATAGTAATAAAAAAAAACCAGGAAATATTTTCTTCACCCCATTAAATAAAGTCCTCTGATATAGCCTTTACTGTGATATAGGTTTATTTGAGTTTTCAGCTTCTAACCATTTTAAGTCAAAAAACTGTATTTTATTATTCAAACAAATTCTCACACTATTAATTTTAGGTTGAAAACAACTTATTTACATGAGACTGATAAATAAAAGCCTTGGAATAAAAAAAAAAAATGGAATTTGTTCAGACTCATAAAACTCTCCCTGTTAAGTCGCTTTATTACACTGATTATAATATTCCAACCATGAGGGAATTACTAATTACATGTTTATTTCATCA
>NW_011888930.1:741812-745346 GCF_000151845.1 Pteropus vampyrus
ACGATCCCTTTTTAAAAAATTGGCTAATGTTTTGCTATTTAAGGTGTAGCTTGCCAGCAAGCAATATGGCATCAGCTTGTAGAAATGCAAACTGCCAGGCCCCATTCAGTCCTACTGAATCCAAATCTGCATTTAAGATCCCAGGTGATCTGCATGCACACCTGAGTTGGGGACGCCAAGGCCTAGTGATTACTGACCTGACTCAAACAGAAGAGTACCCTGAGAGATGGAAAGAGTTACCCTTGCAATATACTAGTGTAAAAACATGCCGAGATTTGTAATTTTATTTGTAATTTAAATAACAAACACAATTGTAGAGTATGAGAATATCATCAGGGAAAAATAAGAATGTCGAAAAGTTTTTCCTGTTCTGTCTTTAAATATACAACAGCTTGAGTGCCATCTTTTTTGGCGCTCCCCTCATTCACACAAGTGGGAATATGGAAAAGAAAGAAAAGGAAAGACAATGCTCCTGTACTCTATTTAATGGCAACATTTATTGCTGTTTTTCTCTTCTCTCTAACACCTCTTAATTTATATTAGGTATTAAATTGTAATGCTGTTTCTTTTCATGGTGAAAATATTCCTGCCTGGACGCCTTTAAATCAATTCATTGTTATTCTGCAAAGCAAAATGCTAAATAAGTACTTAGGGGAAACACAGGCCCCCTGACCCTGGGAACTCTCTGGAGGCTTGCTTCTGTCATCCTTCCTGCACAGCAAACTGGGAAAAAAAGAGAAGGAAAAAAACAAATTTGCTGAGCCACACATTTCAAGTTGTCGACAACCCCATCCACGAGAAAACAGAAGAAAATATATATGCTCTCTGTCCTGTCAAAAGGCTTTTGCCTTATCTTGAGAGACTGTCAGGGCAGGAACATCAGTGAATGGACAGGAGTCTATTAAATTAATAAGCTGCTGGATGGTGTCTGGAGAGTTATGATGCTCCATAAATCCAGTTTGATCATGGTGGACAAGGTTTAAATCTGCAGACTTCTAATACACATCCAGTTCCTGGATTGGATTTGAAGTTTTGTGCCGGAGACACAGAGATAGTCCCTGCAGCATGTGAATTAAGATTTATCTTTCTTTTTTCTATCCCTTTTTTTTTTTTTCTTATACTACTTACAAAAATGAAAGCACCTTAGGGATCCTAGCAAATGTTATAGCTGGAAATGAAAGAACTGTTGTCAAGGTGAAACCGTGACCTAGAAGCCTAAAATCAAACCTTGGTCAATCTATTCATGCGGCCCCATCAGAACCGAGTGTAAAATGTCTGTGTGGAAGGAAAGATGCCTGAACTTATCTATAACCTATTTTATAGCGACGCCTGTCAAATTCTGCCCGTCTATATTTATGACAGAAGGAAAACTAATGGTGTCAGATCTGCCCAATAGTAATAAAAAAAAACCAGGAAATATTTTCTTCACCCCATTAAATAAAGTCCTCTGATATAGCCTTTACTGTGATATAGGTTTATTTGAGTTTTCAGCTTCTAACCATTTTAAGTCAAAAAACTGTATTTTATTATTCAAACAAATTCTCACACTATTAATTTTAGGTTGAAAACAACTTATTTACATGAGACTGATAAATAAAAGCCTTGGAATAAAAAAAAAAAATGGAATTTGTTCAGACTCATAAAACTCTCCCTGTTAAGTCGCTTTATTACACTGATTATAATATTCCAACCATGAGGGAATTACTAATTACATGTTTATTTCATCAACTTATAATTATTATTATAAACTTAGACTTTATTTTCTTACCTTGGAACATATTTATGTTAGAAGAACCTCGAATGCCAGACAATGCTTTTTATAACCGATGCCACACACCCATTTCAACATATTTGTTTCCATTAGAACACTTATTGTGAATCATCCAGTTAACACAGCTCTCTACTATAACCAGGTGTTAAATCGTTGCAGAGTCAGAGAGAATATGTGCAGAAGGAGAAGGGGTCCACCTACACTTGGTGCTCACTGCATACAAAGCCCTGTCCTGGACACTGAATCATTAAAAACGAACAAATACCCTATGAAAACAACATGGTTATCCTCAGTTTTATAATGGAACATGAAGGTTCCTAGAACTTAACAAACTTGCCCAAATCAAAAAGCTTACAAATGACACAGCTCAAATTGAACCCATCTCTGCTTTTCAATCACTCATTCATTTATTCAACAACTTTTTACTGAGGGCCTACTATGTGCCAGGCAATTTTCTAGGCATTGGAGTGAACAAAACAGACTATAATCCCTGTACTGGTGAGCTAATACTTTTGGTTAGGGGGCTGAAAATAATCAGTAAACTGATCCAAAGGTCCTAGTTCACACAAATACACACACACACACACACACACACACCACATGCACACATGCGCACACATGTGCACCTCGACCTCATACATAGACCCAAATGAGAGAAACAAGACAGTGCACGGATGAACCCCTCTGAGTTCCTAAAAGTGTCTGCTCTAGGGTTTCCTTATAGACCTCTGAATATGACTGACTTTTTCAGTGAAAAATTTTGGAGTATTTTTTTTTCCCATAACTAACTACTACATTTCAGAACATTAATGTCCTATAACACCAATATACTACCCATTAGTAGTCAGAGATTAAATAGATACTTGGATAATTACCTCATCCCGTTCAGCTGAAAATAAATCTCCTTTGTGTCACTCTCTCCTCCCACCACAACAGTATTATGTCCCTGGCCAGGAATTGCTTAAGAAAACAGATGAGTCGCACACTGTGCCCTACAGGTCAAAAAAATTCAGGCTTTGTGGGACGGATAGGAGGGGTAAGTCTGCAAATCCACAGCTCTTAATGGGAACTCCCTGCTTCTGGTTTTTTAAGTTCAATTCTAGAGGCAGTGTCAACAGAAGAATCTCAGCTGCTCTCAAAAGAAAGAAGACTATTATTATATTTGCTTCCATTGAGACACTAACAGGGCTTGAGAAAAGAATACTGAAAAGTTTTTGAAGATTTTTATCTAGTGAACATTCCAGAACAGCATCTCCCTGAAAGCATTTACTTATATTCTGATTCTAGCTCTTAAGTCCTACGAACAGGGGAGAGTTGAGGATCAATGCCTCTTAGGAAGCACTCAAGAAATATTCATTGAATGAATAAATTAACGTTTAGCTTCTCTCTCCTATCAATCTTTTCCCCGAGTTTCCTAAGTCTAAAATAAGAAAAAAAAAAAAAATAGATTGGGTTGGGAAACAATAATAATGGATAACAATTTATGTTTAAAGGGTGAGATACATTGATAGCTTTCTGATTTGTAATGTTTTTCTATGCTTAAGAGATTTTGTATTATAAGTAGCAGCTTTGTTTTGCATCCCATGCTGTGTCAGTCACACCAGATATACAGACTACCTACCTGCTTCCACATCTAGCTTTCTATAGAGATAAAACATTTGAAGTTAAAAGGCCAAAAAGAAAAAACAAAAATTTGTTGCACACTTATTGTATAGCAAACCTTATATAGCATTATGCAGCTGCTCTGCAAGGGTTGCTATAAT
>NW_011888930.1:745396-751290 GCF_000151845.1 Pteropus vampyrus
TTATAGACCTCTGAATATGACTGACTTTTTCAGTGAAAAATTTTGGAGTATTTTTTTTTCCCATAACTAACTACTACATTTCAGAACATTAATGTCCTATAACACCAATATACTACCCATTAGTAGTCAGAGATTAAATAGATACTTGGATAATTACCTCATCCCGTTCAGCTGAAAATAAATCTCCTTTGTGTCACTCTCTCCTCCCACCACAACAGTATTATGTCCCTGGCCAGGAATTGCTTAAGAAAACAGATGAGTCGCACACTGTGCCCTACAGGTCAAAAAAATTCAGGCTTTGTGGGACGGATAGGAGGGGTAAGTCTGCAAATCCACAGCTCTTAATGGGAACTCCCTGCTTCTGGTTTTTTAAGTTCAATTCTAGAGGCAGTGTCAACAGAAGAATCTCAGCTGCTCTCAAAAGAAAGAAGACTATTATTATATTTGCTTCCATTGAGACACTAACAGGGCTTGAGAAAAGAATACTGAAAAGTTTTTGAAGATTTTTATCTAGTGAACATTCCAGAACAGCATCTCCCTGAAAGCATTTACTTATATTCTGATTCTAGCTCTTAAGTCCTACGAACAGGGGAGAGTTGAGGATCAATGCCTCTTAGGAAGCACTCAAGAAATATTCATTGAATGAATAAATTAACGTTTAGCTTCTCTCTCCTATCAATCTTTTCCCCGAGTTTCCTAAGTCTAAAATAAGAAAAAAAAAAAAAATAGATTGGGTTGGGAAACAATAATAATGGATAACAATTTATGTTTAAAGGGTGAGATACATTGATAGCTTTCTGATTTGTAATGTTTTTCTATGCTTAAGAGATTTTGTATTATAAGTAGCAGCTTTGTTTTGCATCCCATGCTGTGTCAGTCACACCAGATATACAGACTACCTACCTGCTTCCACATCTAGCTTTCTATAGAGATAAAACATTTGAAGTTAAAAGGCCAAAAAGAAAAAACAAAAATTTGTTGCACACTTATTGTATAGCAAACCTTATATAGCATTATGCAGCTGCTCTGCAAGGGTTGCTATAATCATTACAGCTGACACAACTGAGAATATATTTTGGCCATATATATAGCTAGTGAGGGATAGAGTCACAATTTGGACCTAGCTTTGTCCACAGCACAACATTGCTTAGAAATAAAATGGTGTTTATTTCTACCCATGCATTTATCTTTTAATGTTAAAATGTGCCATGCCTACCAAATTAATGAAACAATTCAACCTATACTGGCTTGAATCTAAGCAAAAAAAGGATTTATTTTGAAAAACACTGAAAGAGAGGACATAAATAAAAATATAAATAAAGCATTTTCAGAAGAAAAATCCCAATGCAATTCTAGCTGCCCTAATCTGTTTTTTTGTTGTTGTTAGTTTTGGTATACAATAAATTGGCAAACAAAATGTACAAATCTTAAGTCTGCAATGAAGATAGAGAATATATCCATCATCTCCAAAGATCTCCTGTATTCCAAAAAGCAATCATTGTTGATTTCTGTTAACCTAGATTAATTTTATCTATTCTTAAACTTTATATAAATTAAATCATATAAGCTATACCACACACTTTATGACTTATTTTGCTCAACATAATGTTTTAGACTCATCCATGTTGTTTGGTATATCAGTATTATTATTATTACTGACCGTTGTATGAGTACACCATTTATTTATCCATTCTATTGATGGATATTTGTGTTGTTTCCTTCACATCTGTAACAATGGATTCCCTAAAAGAAGGAAACAGTTTTTATTGAGAGTCTGAAAGCTATCACCTCAAATCAGGGAACATTTTGGCTGAAAGAAGTCTATCAGGAAAAGAGCAACGTAAGTCAAAATTTTTTGCTTTTGTACTTCAATGACCTTCAAATCTTACGGACCCCAGTCGGTCTTTAGGAATCAAAGCAAATTGCATCAGTAGATTTTCCTGCACTTCCAAGTCTATCAATTATCTTCTTAACCACCTAACCAAAGTGATTCAAATATGAATGAATTTTAAAGATTTTTCTAATAGTCTTAGTGTGTGAATATATATGGGCTTCTTCACTTTTGGGTCTTTATTTCTTTTTGTCTTATTAATTGCCTTCCACAATGCAACAGAGCTATCTTAAAGCACTTTGAAATCCCTGGATGAAAACAGCCAAAGCCATGGAAAATATCAGCATTATTATATCAGTTAATAGGCAATTGAAGCTATGAAAGGAATAACCAGAAAGACAAATGAATGGCTGAGAGGTAAAACAATTATTTAAAAGAAAAATAATGGGTGATAGTAGCCTGGGTTCTGAGAACAGGAATAAAATGTATATCAGGATGAGATGGATCTTAAAGAAAAGTGGTACACTTCGACTTAATTAGAGAACTGTGAAAATGGACACTACCAGACAGTATCAGATAGCTCTGGTATTCTTTATATGAATTAGTTAAAGCATTAAGAACAATCAAAGAATATGCCTTGATCTATATTTTAAGAATATGCACCATTGCTAGAGAAATACATTTTTGAGAAACTTCTTAGAACCTAAATTGCTCAGATGTTAAAAAAAAAGAGAGAAAATAAGAAATAAAATCCCGAGAAACAAGAAATCATACAGTTAACAGCAACTGGCCGCTGTGCCCTAACCTTCAACTCTAAAACTATGATGAACTAATGTGGTTGATCTGTTAGTTGAAACAAATGTTCAAAAATGTTGGAACGGAAGCATATGAGACATGAGGGAGTGAATTGATTCTCTGGCCAACCAAAAAGTCCTCTGATAGAGAGGATGTGCAATTCATTTAAAAATATAAGAATAAATAAGTGATTTTACTATAAAAGTGAAAAGGGTGGTATAAAACAAACATAATTACAACCTGCTATTTATAAGTTTTTTTTTTCTTAGAAAGGACTATGTAGACGTTTGTATAGAGTTAAATTACAAAATGTTTTTTAAAATTCTGACTAAGTTATAGGATAGCTCAGATATAAAATTCGGATTCAAACCTTTGCAGAAATACATTTCTCTAGAATTATGTTTCTCATTTGGATAAACTATTTAAATATTTCAAGACTGAGGATGATAATTTCTTCAGTAGTTTACATGAGTTTAAAATTAAAGCATAAGATAGGAATTTACCAAACCACACTCCCCAAAAAATAAATAAATAAAGATAAGGATAGATAAAAGCTTTTTACACATTAAAATTTCTTTCTTAAAGTTCTTCTTAAATAAACGAACATATAGTAGGAAACATAACTTCCTCAGAATGGAAAAAATTTCTTTTGTTTTATCTTGAAACTAACAAAGAGTTTGAAAAAGAAAGATAAACTCTTTCCTGAACTCTTCAGGTTACTCTTCATATAAACTTGTGAATAATCAGCTAATCTTTGAATACTTCCTTGAATTAAAAAAAAACTGGAAACTGTTAAATATATTCGTTAATTAAACTTAGAAGTCATCTTGAGATTAGGGGGCTGAGGCTCTACTCTTTACTGTATTTTTTTACTTGTTTTTCATTCGTTGAGTCTTTAGTAACATCTAGCTTTGCTTTTTTGCATGGTTTTCATAAGAGAATACTTTCCTAGAACCCCAGCCAAAGTCCACTTCAATTGCATTTCCATTGTAAGTGTCAGCATTTATAACCTTGTAACGGAGGTCCACAATAGTCAACACTTTGTCTTTCTGTCCTAAAAAAGCTGCAGACAATAACATACAATAGGGATGGAAGAGACTGAACTCCGCCCCCCACCAATAAGTTAAAGCAAGATGCTAAGGGCAAAATTAAGTATTGTACATGAGTTGGGAAATGACTTTGACGATAAAGAGAGTAGGTCTAAGCATACGTATACATATACATATGCCTATATGAATATATTCATATATGCAAACAAACATGCTCTTTCTTTAATAAACATAGCTAAATTTGTTAAATGTGAAAATGGAACTTCTGGTGTCACCATGCCCCCTAGCTCCACATTAAAGTACTGTCAGTTTTGAATAATCAGTTGGTTATTCTGATCAAATATAGGATCATAGAATGAATCATACCCTTGACATAAAATAAATGATAATCAATAAAGAATATAAACAGTGCCTTAAATATACCCTAGTGATCTCAAGCAGCCAGTTCACCTTCCTGTTCCTAACACAGGCAAGTAGATTGAGTACTGAACAGAAGATTGGGACAGTGGAGCGGGAGTTATGCTTTGAATAGCTGCCTCAAATATCAAAACAGTGAAGTCAGTAGTATAGTGATATCAATCCTGAAAAAGTTTACTCAAGTGATAAACAAGCTTTGACAACCCAGTTACGTGAATACATTAAGAGGAGGATTACCTCTTGGCTACCCAAATTATTAATGAAAATTGTGGAAGAGGATAAAAAATTGTGGAAGAGAAACAAAAATAGAAGGGCATAGTTTATAGTTAATAACAGTTTTGAGATTCTGCATGGACGTGGAATCATTTTTTAGGTTTTTTTTTTCTATCAAGAGATGAATTTTGAAGGGACTAACAGAGTCATTGGGCTTTTTAAATTTCTATGAATATATGTCTGCATAAATCTCTTGCCCTAAGGACTCATGTCTTCCTTGTATGTATTCTGGGGAATAAAGTGTTCTTGCTAGAGAAGGAAATCTATAAAATTCACCTGCCCAAAATAAGGGAATTATATTTTTAATTGTGAGACCGCAGACCTCTGGAATACATTTCGAGCGATCTGTTGGCAGTACAGTTTCAATAGAGGCTCCAGGAAAGTGCCAAAATCAGCTTCCCTTTTCCCTCCTTTTTCTCTTTTAATCCCTGTGGGTCTCTGTGATTTTTTTTTTTTCCGTGGCTGGACTAAAGTTGTGTCAACGGGAAACTTGTACCATAAAGACTGAAATGTTAAAGAAAGCTACAAGGAACAGCTTTGAGGCAAGGTTTCAAGCTTTGTCATCACGCTTGAAGAATTTTCTGTTTAATGTACTGTAATGCAGTATTCAATGGGGACACGTTTAATTGAGTTTTACACAACCCAGTTGGGAGTAGTGCTGCAAGGTAGGTGATGTCTGGGTTTTTAATCTTCCACTCCGGAGAGGCTTGTTGACGGAGAGGTTCTTTCTCTTTGCAAGAAAAAAAAAGGAAGCATGAGAAATGATACATCCGTGGATAAAACCAATTGGCAACCCCCAAAGGAATGAGGGCGATAAGGCGAATCCAAGCACTTGTAAGAAATAAAAGAATCCCACTGTTCATTTAAATGAGAAACAACACGGCGATGGAGGAGGCAGGGAGGCTGGGCACAGGAATGGGGAGGAACCCAGACTGACAAACAGAACCAGTGATGCAGGAGGAAGGAATTTCAGCAAACAATCAGGGGCTTGTTAGGGGGATTATCAAGGAGATACTCACTGGTGTGTATTTTTAAGAGAAATAAGAGGGAGAACGGGGCGTTTTTACATTAGGAGCAATGAATAATGTGGCAGAAGTGAATGAGGAGGGAGTTGCTATTACATAAACAGCACTTAAAATAAATCACCATTTCTTCCTTAAGTCCTAACCTAACCTCTGCACCAACCAGAGTAAAAATAGCACCGGACCCTGGCAGAAAGACAGAATAATACCTTGTATATCAGCTCCAAGGTATTAAACTTTCTTAGCTCAGCCAGTCCCTTTTTCTCCTTCTTTAGCAGCCTAAGCAGAGAAAAGCATGAAGCAGCCGCAGCATCCAAAGATTGCATTTCTGTTTTGTCTCCGTGACATGAGGCCTAATATGTAGCTCCACAGTTGGTCCAAGCAGAACCCTTTCAAAAAAATTTTTTTTAATATTTATTATCAACTTTCTGGTCCCCAGCAGAGGAGGACTAGGTAAAGGATTATTCAGTATAGTAATACATTTAAAGCATCCACTTAAAAAAAGAT
>NW_011888930.1:752455-757988 GCF_000151845.1 Pteropus vampyrus
GATTGGGGACACCATAAAGTTTGAAGTTCATGGTTCTAGAAAGCACCTAATCCTAACCTGATGACACTCTTCAATGACTTGAGTCTACAGAGCACAAAGCAAATGAGTTTTAGAAATCATTTGGATAATGTAGGGTAGAATATCCACTTAATGAATAAAATTATTTAGATAAGCTTGATTATTATATTGGCACAAATATGATAATGGTTGCATTTTGTGCTTACTTTAAAATCGGATGTCATGGGTCTTTCTGTGTATCACCTCTCACAGGGATAACCTCTACTTTCTATTAAATTGTAATTTCAGAAATGAAACAGAAGAAGGATTGTAACCTCTGTCTAGGGATAGTTTAAAGATTCATCTATTTTTGCGAAGAACCAAGACCAAGCCTTAAATGAGAGAATCCACTAAAAGAAAGGTCTGCAGAAAACTCAGTTTAGGGTTTTTCTTGCTTGTTACATAGTTTTTAAGGGAATGGACTGCCAGGAGCCCAAACAGCCTAGGTTCCAATGCTGACTCTGCTGCTCAGTAGCTGTGAAGCATAATGCAAGTTGCCTACATTCTCTGACTTGATTTTCTCAATAAAATATAGGGGAAGAAAACCTACCTTATAAGGTCATTTTGAGGATTAAACGATGAAATATATGTAAAGTAAGGGCTCAGAACTGTGCTTGGTAAATGCTAAATAATGGTGAACAAGCAGCATCTAGAACAAATTTGGCATTTACATCGCAGTACAATAGGGGAATCTAACCCATAGATAAGGAAACAGAACAATTCAAAATTAAGGAGATTTTTTAAGTTATTTGTATTGTTAATTCTTAATATTTGGAGTTGATAGTATTTGAATCATTAATATTTGGATCTACAGGCTACATTTAGGTTCAACAAATCTCTAAAATATCATCAAATTTCAGGGACAGGATAGGTAACTGAGGCAAGCCCTGACGGGGAGACTGCCCTTTCACAAAGTCTGCCTTTTTGCTCTATTGTTTCCCGTTCTCTTTTTAGAAAAAGAAGGAGCTAATAAGACAGATATTTTCCTGATATAATCAAGAAAGCACTTGGAGGGCCAATCAGCAATTCAGGGCCTGGATTAAAGGAAGGATGCTGGAGATTTTTAACATTTTGGTCCCATCCTCCAAAGTGTAGCTTTCTATCACAATGATTTTGTGTGAGCCTGCTCAAAAAGCACTGCCTGCAAGACCCTGATAGATGTTCCGTTCTTTTCTCTTTTTCCTTTCCTTGTGCCCCATACTCACAAGCTCGTGCTTTGAAAATCACTTGGTAGACTGTGTATACTAATGTAATTAGGTTGCTTCATCTGTAGTTTGTCCGATAGACCGGCAATTCTGAAAGGGGGGTCCATCAACCACTTGGGGCCCTGAGACACTTTCCAGAAGATCATAGGGTCAAAACCATTTTCATAATATTACTGAAATGTTATTTTCCTTTTCTACTGTGTTGACATTTGCACTGATAGTGCAAAAGCCATTGTGAGTAGAGCTGTTGGAATTTTGGCATCAGGCAATGGCACCAAACTATACTAGAGTCATCGTATTTTTACCGCCAAGCACTTAAAGTTGAAGCAAGCAAACAAAAAAGTGCTACTTGAGAGTGTTCTTGGTGAAGCAGTGAAATTTAATTATTTTATTAAATCAAAACCCTTGAGTACCTGCCTTTTCAATATTTGTTGTGACAAAATGAGAAATACACATAAAGCACTTCGCTTTCCTATTGAAATACCATGGTCTTCTCCAGAAAAAGCACATATATGATTCTTGAATGAAAGGCTGAATTAACCACTCTTTTATAGAACACTATTTTTGCTTGAAAGAATGTCTGACAAACTATACTATTTAAATTTGAGTGTTTGGCAGATATTTTCTCAGAAATAAACATTTCTTCAAAGAAAACAACTGACGGTATTTATTGCCAATGATAAAGTCAAGCTTTCAAGCAAAAATTAGAATTTTGGAAATTTATGGTGTCTGCCATTGTGAACTTGACAGCTTTCCAATGCTTAAGAACCTATGTGATGAGATAGGCAAGAATGTGATGTTTTTGATATTATATGATGAAGTGTGCCTCTGTTTGGAAGATTTGTGTAACTCAGTCGACCAATATTTCCAAACTGATCAATGCATGATGTTAATAAATTATGCATTGGTAAAGGATCCCTTCAAAGTGCAACACAGATAAATGGATTTAAAGTAACAGAGTGTGAAAAGTCCATTTTTATGGTATCAGATTCCACACTGCAACTCACTTTTAAGAAGATAACCGTTGTAGAATTTTGGTGTAGTATCAAAGAAAAACTCTCAAGTTACCTGAAAAAGCTACTAAAATACTCCTCTCTTTTCCAACTACATATCCATATAAGGCCAGATTTCCTTTATGTATTTTAAGCAAAACAACATAGGACAGCAGACTGAATGCAGAATCAGAAACGAGAATCAAGCTATCTTCAGTTAAAGTCAGATAGTGAGATTTGAAAAATGTAATACGGTGCTATTCTTCACTATATTTTTTGTTTTGAAAAATAGTTATTTTCCATTAAAAAGTTTTATTTTGTACTAAAATATCTGTTTAGTATATTTTTAAATGAATGAACAAATATTGTACAAATTTCATAGCTTTGATTTCTATTGGAATGCATATAAATAGATAAAATCCACATAAACCAAAAGTCTTTGGGGTCTTCAAGTTTTAGGAGTGTAATGGGATCCTGAGACCAAAAAGTTTGACAACCACTGAGACAGATCACATAGGAGACACCCGACAAGAGCTAATTCACAGGCCACTCAATTCGGGCATGAAGGCCCAGACAGATAGGCTATTGGCTTCTCTCAGAGGCACACACCTTTAATAGCAGTTGCCAAATTGGGAAAATGCTCTGCTAAGCTTGTCCTTCACTACCCCTCTGATCTTTACAAGCCTTTACAAGCTGTTCTCTAATTCATCCAAAATAAAAAGGATTTTTAAACATATGCTGGCCTAATTTTAGATGAAAGTGAAATGTCAATTAAGAAGTCTAATTTAGTTCTAGACATTAAATTAGCTTTTTTTTACCTTGCAAAGCAGCAGACAGTTTGGGGCAGACATGGGAAAAGATGACTGAGCCGACATTTCAGTATGCTAGTTTTGCTGATCTGCATTTTCTTCCAACAAGAAAAAGTACTTTAAGCTGTAGAATTATCCTTTCCTTAAGAAAAAAAAAAAAACTGTGGGGTACTTCTTTGTTTACATCTTCTATTTCGATCATTCCTTCTTTTCATAATTATAAGAATTGCTTATAATGGAAGCCATGATTATAAAAATAACTAGGTTAGGACTTTACTAGGTTTTAAAAAGTACACATACTATTTTATGAATATTTCATCAAACCTGTTAACTTTACTAAACAAAGAATTACAGCCAGTTTTTATATATACTTAATTTTCAGTAAGAATCTGTTGCTTCCTCTTCTCTCATCCCCAGATATTGCATTACTATGACATTATGACTATATCATTACTCATAACATTCAGATGAGATTACTTTTGTTTCTTGACTAAACTTGATTCTAAAAGGATAGGCATCACATTTTAATTTTTTTTTTTTTTGGATTCTAAACATCTAGCAGAGTTCAGAAGGTCAATTCATGATTTTTATTTTGAATGAGTGAGCAAATTGGTCAATTAGTCAATAGAACACATAATTGAATGCCTGTCATGCGAAAGACCAAGTTACTTAAATACTGCGTTTTTTATGCCCATTATTCTAACAGTCTCAGGACCACATTTGGAATGTTTCAGTACTATAGGATAAAGAGAAAAGTGTAATGAACTAGTTATGTAAATACGTGGTTCATTCTTACAGTTACTCTGTTGAAGCAAATGTTATATCAGATTTCTAGGAAATTTTTAGAAAAATTTAGTGAAAATAAAGCCATGAAAATACTAGACTACCTGTGGATACAGACAATCTTCAGTAAATACATACACATTATAATTTATTCTAGGTCTGTTCCCTCTAACATTCTTATTACTTTAATTCACATTGCTGAATACTCAAGACATTTGGATTTTGCCTCATCTCCTGGGCTCACTCAATTTTGCATTTTTTAAAAATAACATAGTTTAATACCTAGTTGGGAGCAAATGCCCCAAAGTGTGTGTGTGTGTGTGTGTGTGTGTGTGTGTGTGTGTGTGTGTGTGATGACAGTGCTGATACATCATAGAACACCACTGAATATTGTTTTCCTTTGTTTTATTTTGTCTCAGTTTTAAGGAAACTGTGTGTGTGTGTGTGTGTGCGTGTGTGTGTGCGTGTGTGTGTGTGCGTGTGAAAATAAATAAGGATTACTTAGTAAAAACCTGGTTGAATCGATTATTGTATTCATATTTAGATCCATCAGCTTAGGATGGAGTTTTTTGATAAATGTGACGGGGTCGGTAACCATAATCCTCTTACACTCTTCAGGCAATATTTACAAATATGATTCTCCTCTCTTTTGAAGGGTATGAGAATGCAGCTCTAGAAGCAAAGGTCTTGCAAGCACACCCCAAACATAGCTATGTCATCTATGACAACTTTATCAGCTTTGTCTTCTTGCCTCTCCCATCCAACTAGCCAGACACTTCTTAAATTAATGGGAAGAAATTGTAAGGAAATAATATTGCATAACATCGCTTTCCAATTGTTTGAGCTCTTTTTCACCAAGAGTTTTGAAAATGCACAAACTTATATGATGGATAAATAGAGAAAGCAGAGAAATCAGGGGTGGCGTTTATTAGGAAACACAGTACATTTCCAACAAAGGCAAGAGCCAAAATCAAGCTGAATTTTATTCTTTTTACCTCCCGAGAAGAGAGATTATTTCTCTTGTGCCTTTCAAAAATATATAGTTTTGCATGTGATATCAACACAAGAATACCCACAACATCTGTATAAATTATGAAGCAAAACAACAGAGAGCATCCATGAGTCTGCCATCCAGATTAACAACTAGAATTGCACAGTGACATTTCCTCCCTCTGTATCCTCGTCCTTGTCACAGCCACCTCTTTTAAACTCTCTCTCCCCTAATATTATGCCTCTATCCTCATTTTATTTCTACACATTCTCCCCTTTCTCTGCCTTCCAAAATTAGCTTTATTGAAAATGTAATATATTATTTGATTTTACTAAATTTTTATCATTTACTTCTTGGAGTGTTCAGTATCTTACTATTAGGATTAAGAAAATGGGGAGGCTACCTTTAACATATTTTGGAGTATAGATTTTGAAAACATACCAACTCGAGATTGCATTTATTATTTCAATTGGTAAACTGAGAGTCAATGTTGGAGATAGATTGATAGTAACTAGCTACTGTGTGAAACTCATTTTTAAATCTGATTACTATTCTGATGTTTGGATAGGCCGACATTTGCTTAGCCATTACCTTAATATTGATATATTGTCTATTTTCCATTACTATAAAATGTTATGCTGAAATGTTTGTGTAAAACTTTTATTTCACGTTTATTCATTTCCTTAAAATAGGGAA
>NW_011888930.1:759398-770313 GCF_000151845.1 Pteropus vampyrus
TTCTATTGATCTTTAAAGCATTCTTTATGACATTAATAATTCTCTATTATTTCTAATCTGTAAATAATGACTTTTTGGTCACCTTTTCATAGCTTTACAATTTGTTATTTTATTTCTTGCCTTGTTATATTGGCTGCTATTTCTAGAAAATTTTAAATAACATTGCTAATAGCATATTTCTAAACATTTAAAGCATTTTAAATGAAAATATAAAATTAGAGGCATGCATCTTATTTTTTTACATAATTGTTCAACCTGTGCCTTCTATTTCTAGGAGAAACAGATTAATACACCAAGGCACGGTCGTTGACTTTTCTGTTACCAAACTTTTCCGGCAAAGATATATTCTTTAGGAAAAATTGCCATGGAATTAATCTACTCCATTTCAGTAAAAAGAGTTATTCCTAGATTTATCTCATTCTAGTTGCTGTTTCACTGTATGACTAAGTGGCACAGTAACAGAGGGGTTGGGAAGAGAAAGATTTGTGCCAGGAATGAACTCAAATACAGTTTTCCATATTTCTCTTCTATTTTTTCAAACAGCATACAATTTTTTTTTTTTACCAACAATGCTTAATTATATGCCGTGTCTAAAATTCATAACAATCAAGTCTTATATATTTTGTTAAAAATAATACATTTTATAACAACTCCTAACAAAAATTATTTCTTAGTAAAGAAATAATTAAATTGAAAATGAAATCTACATAAAGGTATGATCTTCAAAGGCATAGTCAACAGCCCCTCAACTATAAGACATTTTAGATCATCCATATTGCCGTGGCTATCACATAAAATTCTAAAATGTTCAAATAATCTAATATAAATATCTATGACGACTGAGATTGAGTCTTTCTGTGACAGCACACTTTATGGCTCTGTTACTGCTTTCTTAGCCACAAAAGAAAAAACAATTATATTTTGGGTTTATTTCTTTGTTAAACAATTGTAGGCAGTCCCCACAAGATACATTATCTGAAAGCTAGTACATGAGGAAAATGAAACAGTATTAAGACTAATTCCAAAACAGTACTGATTTTTTACACATCTATGTTTAGAGCCTTGTTTTACCACTAGCTAGCTATGTGACATTGGGCAAATTATTTAATTTCTCCTTAAACCATGTCAAGTTATTATGAAATAATATTTTTCATTTTTGGTTCCATAAATGTCAGTTGCCGTGATGGTGATGGTGATGATGATGATGATGATGATGATGATGATGATGATGTTCATTTGAAAGTTCTCTTAAATCTGATTCCTCTTAAAGGGATTATATTTCATAATCTTTATATTTTTATGTAAATGTTATACAGTTCTTTTCTGTAAATACTTAGCACCAGTACAACAATTATTTAATCAAAATGAAATAAACCACTAAAGAGTATGTAGTATTATAAAAAAATACAGGATCATAAGTCAGGAGATAAAAGTGTGAGATGTGAATTTAGCATATCCCAACTATTTAAGCCTTAGTTTGTACATCTGTCAAAAGGAAACACTTGTCTTTCCTATCTTACATGATTTATTATTAAGAGCAATTGGGGTAATGTACATGAAACTTATTATAATTCTGTGAAATATGATTGAATACATATTATTTAAAAATACATGTGGAGATTGAAATCCATTTCATGATATTGCGGAAGCAACCTTAAAATGATCCGATTCTCAAATGCCAACATAGGTGAAATGAGCAATAAAATTTATATTACATACTGTTAATTTTCTTAAACCCGGCGAAGCTAATGAACTTTAAACAAAATAGTTCTGATAATTTTATCATTCAGTTTTCTCAACTTTTATGTATTAAAATTGGACATCAGAAAAAAAAAAAAATTACCAGGTGTTAATCCATTTGAAGCTTACAGATCTCCATTGAGTGAATTAGCAAGTTCTGCTGAAATGAAATGATTCAGTATATACATCATTGTGTTTACTTTTCAATCAAAGTTTATTATTCACTTTTTGTATAAGGCATTTTCCAACTCATTATGTAACCGAATCAAGCTTTTATCACTAAAACGGAGTAGAGAATGGTGAACCCCTTTAACTAAGTTGATAAAGATCTCTGTGCTGCTAAAAAGCCTTCCACTATTTTAAAAGTAAACTTCCTAACTCTCTGTTAAAGAAAAATACTCTGATTTTACTACTACATTTATACTACATTATCCTCAGAGAGTTTATTTAGGGTGAGAGAGCATTCCCCTGAAAACTACTTCTTTCTCAGGTTTATTCCATTCCTGTTAATGAAATGTGTGATGACTCGTGTCAGGGAATTGAGGATACTCAATAAGTAAAGAATGTGAAACCTGGGTAGATGAATTATGCCTGTTCTTCAGTTCTTTTCAAAGAGGAAAATTGAAAGATCCCATAGCATCACACTTATTATGATATTAAAACTATGAGAATTTCATCAGATAAAAGAAATGTTAAATGAAATCCTCTGTCTAAACACTTATGTCAAGAAAGGCAATTTTAGTTATGCAGTGGTGTAGCATTTTGTTTTTTTCTGCAATAAAGCCATCAGATCAATAAAAAATTATGTAGCAGATTATTATTACACTGTGCTCACCATAGCTCTAATCGTAAATAATACCGCAGTTATCCTGGTTATATTAATTATAATTAGAATGCAGATAATGCAGACGGTCTTTTATTACTAGAGCCAAATCAATTTTCCAGTGTTATTCAATGCAAGGTCACATAAAGTTGTGGGAGCTTTTAGACTTCTTATGAAATGGCCTGCCTGCCTGTGTGAGAGAGGGTTTGGCTCAGCTGTGCAAGACACATTGACTGGGAAGATCATTGAAATAATTACAGCCATGAACCCTTGCCTATGATGGCAGAATTTCATTTTATAAAGTAAGCATAGCTGTAATCCAGCCTCCTTTATGGTAGAAAGCATCATAAATCTTTCAGAGGAGCCCAAGTCTTGTGTTTAGTGGTAAAGAGGAAATCAAAATGGATTCATTTGCATTGTTCATTTCTTCTCATTGCTTTTCTGTTCCATAGCTTGGTATGATATTTTTAAAGGCATTCCGTAAGTAATCATCTTGTAATGATAGAGGGAAACTGCAGAACCACAAACTGATAGAAATACATTAGGTGTTCAGTGTTGGTGAATGGGATATAGGTTGATAGGAGATAGGTCTGATTTTATACACTTCATATGAAAACTTTTATGAAACTCGAGTTTAGTTGTTCAAAAAGAGGACATGAAATAAGAAAAAAGTAAGATAACGTGACAGAGGTTAAGTTTAGAAGAAATCATTTTATAGTTGCTTCTACCAGGGTCGACGGAAAATAAGAAATCTAGGTCCCAATGCCTACAGAGCCAGAGACTGTCATTCAGAATGAACTAATGTATCTGGACACCAGAAAGGGACTGAATGCTAATTCTGGAACCTCAGGTTGAGCATACCTAGTGATTATGGATTAGAAGCTTACCGATACTTTCCACCTGACAAAACTTCCTCAGATGGTGGCATCGAGGTCCAACCTGTCACATACTCAAGTGGGCTCAGGCAGGTTGCTCGTGGAGTGCACTGGACTGGAAATAAAGTAATAGAACTAGTAGGGAATGTGGAAAATTCATGACCAGCAGAAAGGCATTGGTGTTCGAAAACTGTTTAAGCACTGCTTTAATATATCTTTGGGACCAGTGTGGTCCACGGGTCATTATTGCCTGACCTCTGTCTAGAAAGACATATTTGTTTTATTGATAATTAGGAAACTTATGCAGCCAGGCTATTAGGAAACTTTCTGCTGAGAATTTGCTTAAGTCATTAATATTAACAGATATGATATTAGCAAAGGAGAGAAATGGGGAGGTATTCCAAAGAGGAGAGTCAAGGAGCCGTAACCAAAAAGGGAGCCAGGCTGAGAGCAAGGACTCGAATCCTGAGGGACGAACAGTAGAGATCCAGCTTCGATCCCCTGGAGATCTCCTTCGAGGACCTGCACTAAAGCACCAAGCTCAGCAAGCTGGTTCCTTAAAGGCTGGAACGTCAGATTGAGCAATGATTTCTGATGGTCTGTAAGGAAGGTCAACCCTTTGAGATCTTGAATTCTATCAGTAGAGGTGAGGTGTAAATAAATAAATAGTCAAGTTTCAAAGGTGGATACTGGCAAAAGGATGAAGCTCTAAATGTCAGGTCTTTAGAAATAAATAGTAATAGAAAACCCATGGCTTCCATTTATTAAGCTTATGTACTGCACACTCTTAGGCACTTTACATGTGCTTTTCTTTCTTTTTTTTTTTTTCTATGTGTCACAATCTTTGAGGAACTAGGTATTAGTACTATTGGAGTTTATAGATGTGAAAAAGGAGACTTTCCAAGTCACGCCATTAGCAAAAGGTAGAACCAGAATTCAAAAGTTGGTCTTTCTCTGGTTTGAGGTTCCAGCTCTTAACCATTAAACGATACTGCCTCCAGGCTAGCAAAACACATAGAGGTTTAAGTTATAGGGCAGAAGCCATTGTATTTTTTGAGACCTCTCACCTAGTTCCTCTTTTCTCAGAAGCTGAGACCAGGTAAAGGGAAGGTCTCTGCTGCTTTTTAATGAGTAGCAGCCACAGATGGTCTTCTGGTTGAACAAGCATCCTAACCATTTTGACCACAACAGGTGGGATCACAGTTCTACTCAGTAACACATTTACATATTTTAAAGCCACTAAGCTTTAAGAAATGCTTTTGGTCTACCTAGAGACTTAAACAATTTTTTTAAATTGAATTGTGGGGGATAATCCAAGATGGAAAGTAAAGCTCTTTGCCTTACAGTAAACAGCTTCAAATGCAATGTTGAAATTTGTATCATTTTCAAAAATGTCAACAAAACTTTTCATTCTTCTCCTAAAACTTCAGTTTTATTTTAACACATGGAAAAGAAATTTTGGTTCTGAATGTTTCTGACCTGAAGCATCAAATTACAGTATTGGACTATTTTGACATAAGCATTTTTATTTTTTGACGTAAGCATTCTTTTCATTTGTAAAGAAGAGTAAGTTGGAAAATAGACTTGAGGTATATTCTGATATTTAAGAAGAAATATATTCAAAGATACAAGAGCAACGTTTGAAAATATCAAAATGGCTAAATAGATAAGAATCAATGAAAGATAAAATTGAGAGAATAATTCTTATAAGTTAAAAATCAAGAGAAATTTGATAATTCATCATCAAGAAATAAATGTCTTAGTTCATGATTACTTTCTAAAAAATAGGAGTTGAAACATAGACTACTTAGGGTTAACTGACTTTTGTGAATGAAATTTTAAACTAGTCAAAGTGTCTAAAACACACCTGAAAATGTTTGTAACAAATTTGAGTTTAACTGATATAGATTTATTACAAGATCTGAAAACTTATTAAAAAGGTATAAAAGGAACCATAATGTATTGTACTTTGAATACAGAAAAACTATTAAAGGCATACCATTTTTCTAGTCAAGATATTTTAGATATTTCTTATTGAATCTCTATTAGTTTTCCTCTACCTGCCAAAAGAAAAACACAGCTTTCATCAAGTGTGCTGCTATAAGATTTAAAGTTCAATTCTCTTCCGATACAATATCTTTAAATCTTTTAATATGAAAATGTATTTTATCTTCTATGAAATCATGTTTGTGTCTTTAAGACTAAGGTTAATGATGGCTAAATCTATGTGGCACCTGCTATGGACTAGGTCCTGTGTGCTGTCGATTTATTTAATCCTAATGTCACCTACATACGAGACAGATACAGTTATCTATAATGAGAAAATAGAGGCACAAAGAGGTTATGTAAAAGTTTAATGTCACACAGCAAGTGAGTGGTAAAATGAGACTCTGAACCCAGGCATGACAGTTCTAGAGTCCACAATTTGAAATCTGACACTATTCTGCTAAATCTTCACAATAAGATATTGTTAAAATCAAACAATTTTACCTACCCAATAAATGTCTCTGGTTTGTTCCCCTTTCTCAAAACACTATGAATTCCATGATCTATGTCATAGAAATTTATTTTTATTATTTAATTTTTATTTTTAAATAGCTTTTTATCTCAGAGGTACTTGAGTATGAGCAGACTCGTGAATTGCTATGGTAACTTCCAGTGCTTTGAATAATAGGATTTGAGAATTATTTTGAGTGTAAAACATAGGGGAAAAAAATAAAGTCTAAATGTGACCTTGTCAACTGAATTAACTTCTAGGAGATTCCACTTTAAAATGATATGTCTAGCATTATCATTTTCCTGCTGAAAACTGGGAAGCTTTCCAAGTTTTAACTTACAAAGTTATTGTACTTCTAAATGAGAAAAAATGCCTTGAGATACTTTACTTTCTTCAATTCTGTAATAGATGGCTCTGTAATATTCTCTGCAAATAGCCAATGTTGTAATTTGGAGCTGCCCATAGAAGTTATCATAAACTGGGCGTTTTAGAGGACTTCAGTTTAATTATTTACTGTGTAGTTTATGTGTTTTATCCTGCCTGGACTACTTCCCACTGGCTTTTTTTCAGCTAAGTTCTCTATACCGTTTTTCTTCTCACATACCGACCTTTCCTGTCATTATCATGTAGGAGGCACTGAAGTTTGGCACAGAATTCTGCATTGAAAGGAAGAAGCAATATTTCTCCAGTAGAACATTAGGCTTCTCTTTCGTGCATTTTGGTAGCCCTTCCTTCGCTTTCCCATATTTTATTGCAGAGCCTACATGACCATAAGATCTCTCTCATCAGCTGCTAGTTGTGTGTAATAGCACTTCTAGCAAAATCACTAAAACATAGTACCCTTTTTTCTACCTCATCAATTGCCTGGGTCAGTAAGAGGGAATTAGTTTTAAAAGTATAATCCGATTGAGTACGTTATGGTGTCCAGCCTTGTGCATTTCCATCCTGCACTTACTTCATTGTCTCTGTTTTAGAAATGGCCCTCATGCCTCCTGGTCTCAACATAGAGCAAAAAGGACCATCTGGATACCATATACGAGGAAATCAGATATCTCTAGGTTAAATCATGCCCATAAGGACAATTTCTTGTCAGATAAGCTCCTGTGTACTTTGTCTAATAACTAACAAAATTACAATATGGTAATTTTAACTGGAAAATGTTCATTTTTATCCTCAGGTTTCCTTTTTTATCCCCATTGGTAACCACCCTGTGAGTTCTACTCCAATGCACTGGTGCTCATAGCAACGCTTAGCTTGTGACAGTTAAGCTGGGATGGCTATGAAATGTCTGGACAGCAGCGTGAGTTGTGCTGTTGGCTCAAGCATCATAATGCAGTGGGGCAGAAGCACATATTTATGTAATGGAATCATTTGATTTCTCTCTGAATTCTAGACACAGCACAAAATAGTCAAAGCAGTGAAATGACGGATAAAGAATAATTGGTGAGTTTTGAGTCACATCATTAGAACTGTGAAGCTCATTTATTTATTTATTAATTTTTCAATGACAATAGACATTCAATATTATATTAGTCTCAGGTGCACAGCATAGTAATTAGACATTTATATAACTTACAAAGTAATCACCACCAATAAGCCTAATACTCATCTGACACCATATATAGTTATTAGGATATTATTGACTATATTGTATTTTACATCCATGTGACTATTTTATAACTACTAGTTTGTACTTCTTAATCCCTTCACCTTTTTCACCCACCCTCACCCCTTCTCCCATCTGGCAGCCATCATTCTGACAAACTCTTTCTTTGATCTCTAGCATTCTTATCTGTAAAATGGGATGTCTTTCCTCATTCGATTATCAAATAGGAGCATGTACACCAGAAGAGACTTATCAATAGTTAGTCATTCGTATGAGCTAGCTGCACATGTGGCATGTTTCACCCGCAGTGAATTTTAGAAATCAGAAAATGTTACATTAAAGAACATTAAGATTTCTAGATTCTCTCTAGACACAGGATGATTGGGCAGCACCCGTTCCCTATTCTTACATGGCAACAAAAGGCCGTGCAGTAGCCCCTTCTCCTTTACATAACTGTCTTTGCTGCAGTTCAGTTCAGTCCCCATCTGGACTCCTTTGCACATTGCCCGTCTAATCCCTGTAAGCATTTGAGTTTGTCACCTGTAATGTTTATAAAAGCACATTTAGATTTAGTTGCAAATTTCTTGACAAACACATTCTGTTTGAACCCGGAAGACTAGCTTTCAAATACTGGTTCTTAAACTTGAGTAAATTATGGAAATTTACCAGGTGAGAGTGGTTTCCCTGTGCATTAAAATGTCCATAATAGTAGCTATAAAATGGAACCTTACTACAGATATTCTATCTAATGCTCACCAACTCTACCAAAGTAAGAACTTACCTGCTGGGGTCAGCAAACTAGTTTGTGGTTCTTTACTGCTGAAGCCACTCAGGAATTCTTTATTTAGGAGTAACTTTATTATTCCCACTTTTGGTTATGAAATACATAGAAACATGTCTTAGGTGAGAAAAATAATTCTCCAACTCTACCAAAGTAAGAACTTACCTGCTGAGGTCAGCAAACTAGTTTGTGGTTCTTTACTGCTGAAGCCACTCAGGAATTCTTTATTTAGGAGTAACTTTATTATTCCCACTTTTGATTATGAAATACATAGAAAAATGTCTTAGGTGAGAAAAAATAATTCTGACATTAAACTACCATTTTGAACCCCCTTAATAGTTTCTATTCTATGTTTTTAAAAAATAAAAATAATATAAATTTGAGTAAAAAGTATTATTAACTGAAAGCACTGTCCAACAGACCTTTCTGCAGTAATGGAAATGTTCTGTTCTGCACTGTCCAGTATAATAGCCACAGCCACATGTGGCCATTGAACATTTGACATGTAGCTAATGAGATTAAGGAACTGCACTTTAAATTTTAATTAATTTAAATAGAATTAGCCTCATGTGTTTAGTGCCTATCATATTAGCACAGATTTCTATAAAATTAATTAAACAAATAAGTAAAATAGAAAACAATTCAGATGATAACCAGTACCATGTCAGAAAAATAAAGCCAGGAAGGAAACCATGATGTCCTTGTGAAACTTTTAAAACCTTTTAGTGTCCTGATTTAGCAAGGGTTTGCAGGCTGCTTAACTCTGTTCCATTTTCAATCATAAAATATTTTTTGCTCGAAAAAAGTAGAACCATTTTCTTTTCTTTCTTTCTTTTTTTTTTTTTTATCGCAAGTGATATTTTTGTGACAAACATACAAGGAAAAAATTTGATTTTTTTCCAACAATGCCTTGGTATCTACGCCTATTTTAGTTTAGTCAGCCTTGTGGCAATTTTTCTATCATGTCTTAGAACCAACTGGAAGGCAGATTGCGACTTTTGCATTTCACTTTCGGAAAGTTGGTATACAATCTAACTCAAGTAAGATATATTTAAAAAAAAAAAATACCTTTATCATCACAAGATTGCCAAGCAGTTGATATATTTCTGGAACTGCATCTGTTGAAAAGTAAAGGAATGTTTTATTTGGGGACATTAAGACTCACTATTTCATAAAACAGACAAAAGCAAATTCAGACTCTGTGAACTCATCATACTTGAAATAAAACAGAGAATTCTAATATTTTCAAAGAAAGTAGACCATTCAGACAGCTTCTTGTGACTATATAATTTTACAAGTATTAATGTAAGAGAATCCAAGTTTGATTGGGAACTACACTGAAAGTCAAATTGGGCTAACTGGGAAAATAGACTATCATAGGGATCATAATATTGATATATTCTTTAAACTTTATTGATTTTCTATAGTAATGTACAAAGGAGCGCAAAGCACTTTACGTATTTTATTTCATTTGTCCTCACAACATTCCTGTAAGGTAGGGGCAACTGTAATGAAAGATTAGATGTGTCAGTTTTCCATTGTTATGGAAACGTATTAAATTAGAATCTGTTCAGCCTGCCAACCAAGACAATTAAGCCGTCCTTTTACTTATCAAAGTACCAATTACTCGATTTTTTTTTTTTTTGTTACATAGTAATTTCCTCTCCATTTTCTCTCAGACTAATACTGCATTTTCCATAATTTTCGTGTTTAACTCCAATAGTACTTCTTGAGAACAGTGTTTTGGAACGTTTTCTTTTGTGATGTTTCCTAAAGACTCTTCTGTGGTCGCTAGTTCAAGTCCATGAGCAGGGCATTAGGGTATGACAAATAAGGGCTCAGTTTTTCCAAGTCAATAACATATGTCTGAATCATATCAGGTAATGTAATTCTAAACATTTTTTTGGTTTACCTCATTTTTTTTTCACTTGCCTAAGTCCCCAAAATTGTTCTATAGAGTATAAGTATGTAGCATTCTATAGTACACGTGCTCTTCAGACAAGGAACTACTCCCTCTCCATTACTTTATAACATTTTAACATTCATATTTAGCATATAATGCTGATGTAAATTTTTAAAAATCATGTAGTGGTAATCATAAAAAGATAACAGTTTTAAAGTTTTTCTTCAGTAGATTCATCACACTATGCATCTTTTTGTTTTCACTACTTCTTTTCAATTTTACATTTGTTATTTACAATCTCTACCAGTAACTAAAATAATATATAATTTTTTTTTGTTCCATTTGTGTAGCAGAGGCTGCTAACTGCTCACCAAAATTTAGGGTCCCCTTTTCTTCCCATGCACACAGCTGGACCAAATTTCCCAATCCTCCTTGTTGTTACATGCAGACATGTGCCATGAGACAGTGGGTACTAACTCCAGGCCATGAACTCCTTCATGTTATTTTTCCTTCTGACTGGCTGAAATAGACATGATGACCAGGAAGACTTTGAAAGCCATGTATTGAAGACATCAGTCTTCATCAGCTTTGGTCCTTGAATGGCCTTATGGAGGAAAGTAGTGGCTGCCTCCCTGTACCCCTCCCCATTGCAGTACAGTGAACAAGGAGTCTGTCATGCTTTAGCCATTA
>NW_011888930.1:771923-785070 GCF_000151845.1 Pteropus vampyrus
GATCTTTTTCCGTTCTGCATAAGCATCAGACTTTGTTCTGCCTGGGGCTTTTGCATATGCTGTTCACCCTTGTGTCCTTCTCTCCTCACCTTCCACCTCCACTTCTCTCCTTAACCTAAGCATCCTCACTCTTCCTTCATATCTCAGGCAAAGCGTCACTTCCTCATGGAAGCCTTTTCTGAGGACCTCGTTCAGGTCAAATAACCCTATACCTCGTAATATGTATTACAGCCAAACACACATCACACTTTTTAAGAAAATAAAACATAGATACTATCATTGTTGCAGCTGCAAGAGACCTGAAACTTTAATACATCTTTATCTCGAAGTTAGAATATTTTTGTTTCATGTTTTCTTTATAGGCATATTATTCACAGTACACTTCATTAGTTATAACAAACACTAAATTTACATAAGCATTGCTGTTGACAACCAGACAAACTAAATATAATTCAGTTTTTTCTTCATCGATGAAATAACTGGGTTATTAAGATTTGATTATTAAGATGCTCATAACAAAAGAGTTCTTTGAAAAACAATCACAGCTCTGTCATTATTGCTGCCTAAACAAGTTGAAAGATAACGAATCAGAGGCATGATTAAATTGCTGTTGACAGCGATGGTAGTTGTGCTGATGCTGAAGAATGAAGATGATGATTGTGATAAATACTCTACCATGGAATTTTCTACATAGCATTTTTTTTTAAAAAAAAATAGTGATTAGATGAAAACTGAATATCCTAGTCTAGTATTTTGCTTTTTAATTTCAACATTTTAGGATGTATGTATAGATGACATTGAAAGACATTTTCTTCTTTAACCTGGAGATGTGCATGAAGGATTAGATGGAATAGCAGGCTGCCAATGATCTAGAGAATGCAGGTTGAAAGAAGAAAAAGTGAAACACATGATTCATCCCATCAGCTTTTTGATCTTCCTGATTTACCCTTTTAGCACCATCTTTAGGTCAATCTGAGATTAGCAGGCAAGAGCACTTCCAAGCATTTAGCCATCTTTGTATCATGCATACCACAGAATAGCCAAAGGAACTTGAACAGCTTTAAACTAGTGTGTAAGAATGGCACATGATGTAGACTCCGATTAGGAGACCAGAGAGAGGCTCTCATCTTCACTTTGGCATTTCCCAGCTATCTTATCCTAAATAAGACAGTTACCTCTCTAAGTTTCCTCATCTGTAAAACATAATAAGGCTAATGATAACAATAACACACAGTTTGCATTTATGATTGATGTCTGTGCTCCACTAGAGCACCATGCCAAAATGATATACCTTCTTTAATCCTCAAATAACCCACTGCTATTATTATCCTCACTGAGCAGTTGAGGAAACAGAGGTTTAGCACGCAGGGGTCACCAGGGCTCAAACCTTCAGACTCAGAAGGTCATCATAGGGCAGGAGCCACGGACATGATTGCTGGAAGTTCCTGTTCAGTGGGACTCCTTTCAGGGGAGCCAGTCCATTTAGCCACCAGGAGACATCTCCCCATGTGACAGGTGCAAGGAGGTGAGACTTATCTTGGGCACATGTGGGAGTAGCCCTGCATCCAAAGCCTCATGAACTACAGCAACCAAAGTCTCTTGTGATAATGCATACACAGTTTCCAGGGCTATATCAGTGACAAGAGTCACTCTGGGAAGCCCAGAGTTTCCTCTTCTCATCAAGTATGCAATAGTTTATATTTCTTCCAGCTCAGTTTCAACTTACCATTTGGTGGTCATTTTTTACCATGAGCAGTATTACTAGTAATATAGTTCACATTCTGCCTTTTTCCAGTTTACCAGGAACCTATCTAGAGAATTAAGCTCAAGTTAATTTCACATGCAAAAGGGAAAAAGAGTTTTATTAATGTTTTGCCTACAAGTAATCTTTCCAAAGTCACAAAGCTGATGGGCAGAAATACTGATGTGACTCTAAAGCCCCTGATGGAAAAAATTTTTGTTACCCTCTTCTTGCTCATTGCCCCACAGCTACATTAGCCTTCTTCGGGGGTTTTTCTTGTTTTTTGTTTGTTTGTTTGTTTTCTTCTTTTTCTTTACTTTTCAATTACAGTTAACATTTAGTATTATTTTATATATTTTTTGTTCCCCAAATCCTGAAGTTTTTTCCTACTTTCTTGATCTCTTTATTCCCTCCCATGAATGCCCTTTCCCCCGCTACTCACATGGCTGCTTCTGGATCTCCATTCAGGGCTGACTCAAATGCCCTCACCACTAAAGGATTTTTGAACATGTTCGCCTTTTAGATCATCCCCTCCTTTCCCACGATTACTTTACTACCTTGTAATTTTCTATCGCTTCACAATGTCTCATTTCCTTTCTATCACTTCACTCTCTAAAAATATTATGTTCATTTATCTTCTACTTGTTTATTGTCTACTTCTGCTCACAGTGATGTAAACCCCAGGTGGCTAGTCATTCGAGTTACATGTTCCTGCTGTTTCACGAGTAGCTAGACTAGTTCCGGGTGCATGATGGACATACGGTGATTAATTGATTGAAAAATTATGCTCCAGTAGTCCATTTATCTCATACAACTCTTGTAAATTCAAAGAAGCATATCCAAATAAGTTTTTATATGTAAAAGACTGTGGAGTCAAATTGTAATTTGGCCTAAGTAAGAAACTAAACTAATTTTAGGCAAAACATCTTGGCAAAAGTATAATTTTCATTCATTTAGAGACATTTTATTACACATTTTTGATGTATAAGTCATGTTGTTTTAGAGTCTATAGTGGACTCCCAAGAAATAAAATCATGAATCTGGTATGCCCTCATCAAATGTATTTCATTTAAGTCTTTACAGGTTCTCTGCACCTGGCTTATAAACTGATTAAGGCCTCGAAAAGTGTTTGATTAATTTTTATAAAGTTAATGTCTACAACTGTGAGCTCAGAAATCAGATGCATCTATCTCAGTGAAAAGGAATTACAAGAACTTCTTTTTTTTTCACTTTTATCTCTATATTTTAAAAATATTTTTATATTTATACTTATGTTACGATGACTATATAGAGTATTCAGGTTATAGAATAAAATATGTTATAAATATATATATCTATATGTTGGGCTGCATACTCAAAAATTTCCTTATGGGCTGTGCAATTGCAGTAAACAAAAATTGAAAGACCCTTGGAATGGAAGATTCAGATGCATAACGAGCCCTCAGTTTTTTACTATTATTTTATAAGTGAATTATATGATCAGATTCCTGCAAATGGGATGTGTACAAGTATGTAATTGAATTCAGTATATGTTAAATGTTTTATGAAGGATGCAAAATACCTTCCATCAGAATACAGAGGAAGAAAAGAAAACTTCTTTCTGTGGAAAGGCAAAGTGTTGGAATTGGCATGGTGAGATTGGCCTTTGAAATATGGATTTGATTTACTATAGTTCAGATAGGAAGGTTGCTCATTCTGGGAACTGTTGCAAGCAAACACGGAAAAGCAGGACCAAGCCTCTTGTGTTCAAGAAATAGTAAATTGCCCAGTATGGAGGGGTTTATGAGTAAGAGAGTAAAGAGCAGTAGGAAGAGTTCTGGGAAAAGTGTGATGGGCTTTGAATACCACAATAAAGATAGAGACACTTTGCATCAGGCAATGATATTTTCAAAATGACGTTTTAGAAAAAAGGTGCTAGCCGTGTGCAGTACTGGCTGGAAATTAGAAAGATGGGAGACAGAGGTGCCAGCTGGACAACTATTACGAATATTCCCAGCATGACATGAGAAGGGCCTGAGCTATGGGAGGCGCGGTGCCTTTCTCTTGTGTTGGAACAAAAACACAAGAGTGGGAATATTAGAGGTAGAAGATTTATTTTACGGACTTTATTTTTCCATCACAAAGGTGTTATATAAGCATCCAATTTGGAGCAAAATAAATGGGTAGCAGAGAGAGAAGACTGATCCCATCCTCCACTGAGAACCGGGGCTTCTTGGATGAGCACTTAAGTCAACGGAGAAACAGTAAAGGCTCATGGTTAATGGCTTTGCTCTCATACAAAATGACCTTGTGTATAAGATCAAGTGTTATGTCCATTGGTGCAGGTTATCGACCAGCTCTTGGCAACTTCGTAGTTGCACATACTAACGGGTATTCAGCACATACTAATGGGTATTTATGACTCAATGCTTATAATAAAATACATTTTTCTGCAAGTGATGCTGCAAAGTTTTTATTTTCTACGGTCCCATTCAAGAGTGTTAGGACCCCTGGCAATTGGCCCAATTTAAATTAAGTTTAAAAGAGGACAGAGGAAGAAAGATGAAGTTGTAACGACACTCTTGGTCTGAGGCACAGCCATTTTTTGTTTCTTTGCTCCACTACACTAAATGTCCAACGTTTAGTAAATTATGCTTAGGAAAGTATAGCCAACAATACTGAGACCCTAAAGGTACATGTACACATATAACAAATTTTTAGGTCAAGAATAAACTGTATAAGAATAGTCATAAATCTAATTTTATTATTTGTTTTTATTTTATTCGAATTCAAATTATTGACTGTATGTTCTCTATACAAATGGCTATAACATTTACTTGTTGCCATTAAATATAACCACACTTTATTTTTTAAATACCTATAGGTTAATTATCCACATTTTTTAAAGTCTCAATAGTCCCTTTTAGTGAAACAAATATAATTTTCTGTTTTCTTCCATTTTAAGAAATACACAAGAAAGAGAATAACAAGCATGATATATACAATTTTTTTAAAGTCACCACTTAGTTGTAAATGTGGCTAAATTTTCTTGCATCATTCCACCATTAAAAACATTGGGCAACATATTTTACTTCTCAGAGACTCACATCTCCCATCTGTAATGTGAAAACTATGATAGTAACTCTTTTATGAGTGTTGTGTGAAAATTAAATGAAATATTTCATGTAAAGTCCTTATTACAGTGCCTGGCAGTTGATGAGCATTTAATCAATGTTTATTATTACCCATAATATTTCTGAGCATACGATTAAAATTACTCAATGCCTTTAGGTCTGCTTTTCATTACAGTTAAATGAATTAAATAAATTATTTTTACTAAGTGATATGATTTAATTTCCATGAAGAAGTTGGAATTAACTCCAAAGAGATTATCTAATATAAAATTATAATTTTATAAAATTATGGTTTCATTTAAATATTTTTCTATTTCTTTAAGAATAAATTTCAAAGATATACATTTATCAATGATATTCTGTCACATTAATAGTAATGACTAATACTAAGGATTGATTTTGAATCAGAGAAGGTTCAATGATTAAATGAGATATAATACATATGAATTTCTAAGATTACTCCCTAAGGTAGATACTGTTTTTATCCTCACTTAAATAGTGAAGATCCATCTTGAGTAGAATCAAAATTTGAATCCAGATCTTTTTGTCTTCATAGGATCAGCATGGAATCAGTAACTACATTGCCATATTTTTTAAATTTAATGTAACCAGATCATTAAAACAAATGATATGATGATGTTAAGAAATGAGGATTTCTATTAATCCTTCTATGTTATATTTCTCTATAATGTATTAGATCAAATTAATATTTCTTCTGAGAAAATATGTAGTCATGGGTGATGACCTTGGAGAAAAAAAGGAAAGTGTATTTATAGGAGTCTCCCCCACAGATAAGGCTGAGTCTATATTACACCAAAATATTTGAGTCAGACAAGATTTGCATTTTGGTTTACTGTCCTTGAAATTGAATTTTAAACTTAACTCATCTTTCTTTTTGTTTAACTGGTGGAAATCAATTAATTAACTACTCAGATCAGAAAAATGATAGTAGCCTAGTTCCAAAGTTTATATTTAGATCTGAGTTACATCTGGATGATTATGAGGGTTGGATTTTTTTTTTCACATTCCAAAGTTTTGTTAAGCATTGATATAAACCACAGTTGATGAAATCTGAATGATTTACATATGGTGACAATGGACCATCAATCAAAACCAAAGAACAGAAAAGTACTTAAGATATTATTTCTGCTGGCTTGTTCTTAAAGTATTCAAATGGTATTGACAGAAAATAGGTCAATCTACTAGAAATATATAGCATTTATTTATTCCTTTAAGTCATCTCTGTACTAGAGTTAGATAATTTCTCATTTCTCATTCTCTTTTCCAAGTATAGGTGATTCCACTGTGGCAGTGAGAAAATGAAGTGCTTGTGTAAAATAAGTGGAAATTGAAACAAAGAAATAACCTTAAAATGTGATTTTCTTTCTCTCTGGAGAATTCTTGGTTTATTTTTCATCTTTAATTCAGAAGCCTAGATTATATTTTCCCCACTTTATTTCTGTTATTCCGTGACTCTCATTAGATCAATTAGATTTCATCTCTACTGGTTCAATACTAGCATGCCATCCCTGCTGTGAACATAGTAATAGCCAAACATTGATTTACCCTGTTTAAGAACATGTGCTGAACACAGTGAGTAGACCTGGGTCTGCCCTTTGGTCTTTGCCATGCACCTTTCTGGTGTCCTCAGAAGACACACTATAGCATGGGCTGCCTTAGGTCATGCCTTGGGCATGAAGAGGAGAGATTGCCTGCCTAATCCATCAAATCTTTAAGAGTGTTTAATTTATCTTTACATAATCATGGACACTCTTCTTTCTTAATCCCTTACCTCTGACTCCTGCATAATAAGGTGCAACTCTCATTCAACATGGATATTCCCAAGAAAATGTAAGGATTTTCATTCTCTATTAGCCTGAAAATAAGAATCCTGACCAGGAGAGAACTTTATTTCTGAACACTCACCTGTAGGTACACTTTCTTCCATTTTATTTGCCACTAACATTATCAAAAATCAGAGAGCCAGTTATTTACGAGCTAGTGTTGATTGGCCAAGCGTATGCATAAAGAACAAACGGTGTTCACTTAGCTGCTTCCTTTTGTTGGAGTCTCCTTTTTTATTAGAAAATACAAATATGAAATATTTTTATTCTACTCTAACTTGAAAACATTTCTTGAAAAGATCATTTAAAATTATATTCTTTTAAATTTCATTTTGTCATATTGATAAGCTATAAATAACATCATCGTTTCAAGTAATTTCTGTGTGTAGTTTTGAAGCCTAGTCTGAAACATGGCAAAAATCAATCTGACCAGTATGTGCTTTGTGAGTGCTAATTAGACTCTGATACTTTTATTTCTAGCCAAGCTTCCCAAGTGATTCAGGTTTTAAATATCATCAAGGCCTTTTTCAGAGTTTAGCTTCATGAGGGATTTATTTGAATTTGTATTATTGGTTTACAGGAATTCACCTTTGTGAATTTACACATACTATTAATTTTTTACAGGTTTATAGTTCTATTTAATGATATAGCTCACCTGAATCTGTTTGGAGACTGATAATCTATAGGTACAAAACAGATAAACACATGAGGATATAGATGACATGTGAGAATCTGATAGTTATTCAGTTACCAAAATCTGATGATTCAAAATTATAATAAAGAAATTAAACCAAACATATATTCAGATTTTCAAGTTAGCAAACAACTTTTGGATCTTAAATTCTCTTCTTCCTTTTCAGTGAACACATGGTTATCTGCTAATTGAAAAATGTACTGTATAATCTGAGTCAGTCTGTGAGATAGAACCTACTTCCTATAATTTTAAAGATGCAATCTCACAACGATACTTTATAGTCCCACTTATGTCTCACCTACCTCCCAAATTTGAAATACACAGACCATAATAAAGGGTAGGGTGAGCCCTTAATCTTAATTATGCATTTTGCAGTATTATAAATGCTGAGAGATTACTTTCAATGTTTGGTATAATCTTACAGGGCGCAGATGTGGTTCCCTTTGGTACATGCCATCTTTACTGAACTAACAATTTCCATAATGCTGTCACATTCTGCATGGGAAGCAGATTTACAGATAGGTAATCCATGTAAGGTATTTTAAAGACAGCTTATTAAAGGATTGAGGCTTGCTGTTAAATTACATATGCTTTCAATTGCTATGAGGAGCAAACAGCATCAAGAAGTGTAGTAATTTAGCTCTGCCAGAGAAAGGCCTATTTAAAGTTTAATAATATATCCTTTAAACTTTTACTTCAAGCTCTTTTTAGGTTTATATTTATTATAAGTCTATATTTCATGCTACAGAATGTAATTTCCCAAGTAATCTTAAAGTATACTTGTTAAGAATTAGATATATTTTTCTTAAAATCTATATCCTGAGTTTACAATTTTAAAAATTGTGGGTTTTTTTTTCCTTTTTTCTTTGATCATGGCATTACTTCAAAGTAGGGGCCCAGACTTTGTATTTTTTAACATTGCTTAATGTGAATGACTAAAGTAATTTCAGGCCAAATAATTGTATTTCTACCTCCATTTCAGGCCAAATTTCAGGCCAAATAATTGTAGTTCTACCTCCATTTCCCTCATATGCTGAGAGCCATATATAAGAACTGGCTCGAAGAATGTCTTATCTTAGGATCTGATAGTCTTGAGGTTCTGTTTTATTTTAATACAAGAGGAATAAGGTTAAGTTGTCCTTAAATTTATTTTCAAGTGTCTAAATCACATACTTTGCTCTAGTGTGATATGTTCTGAAAACACACCTATTTTCTCCTGGATTTCTCTAGTGTCTTTCTCAATGCCTAACTTAGCTCTATGCAAACCGTCGATACTCAGTCTAAGTTACTGACTTGGCTCGAATTGAAATCAGTTCTAATTCCATTTGAGTTCTAGTTCTCCTTTAAGCAGTGTACTCTTTCCAAGTTTTCACTTAGCAATTTGTTCTTGATTCTTAAATTTCTTGAATGCCACCACAGGGGCTCCCAAATCAAAGAGACACTAGGAAAGGTAACATGGGACATCATCCATGGTGGATAAATTTGGGAGAATCATTAGGGGTTTCAAAATGCATATCAACACTTTGAAATCTCCATGATACCATACATCAAAGAAATCTCCTTTCACTTTCTTAAATTCATGAGTCATTTATTATTAAAAAATAATATTAGAAATTTCATTGTTATTTCCTAGACAACAGACAAACCAATGCTTTAATCAATATAAAATGGAATATTCTCAAATTGGAAAATTTTGATTTAGTGTTTGATAGTTTTTAGATATGCTAAAGACATAGATCATAAATTATACAAAAACTAAAACAAAAAGTTGTTTGAGGAATTAAGTTATAAAAGTAAAAATTAGATAGTTCCCTGACCATCAATATTACATAGTTCAAAGAATAAACATCATATGACTGTCTTTGCCACTAGGTTACCAAGCTTTGATTTTAATGTTGTTTAGATTACATGTACACTAATATTATTTTTATCTAAAATATCTTCTATCTGCAATATTTCTACTTTATTCTATTTCCCACACAATTAAAATCAGTTTCATTTTTTACTCTCCTCATTGGATTCTTTTGAGGACCTGGAGAAGGTGGGGGAGATGCTATTTTAATACATTAACCTGAGCCAATGGATTTTAGGACTATATGAGTAAAACTGAACACATAAATTATGTAAAAGAGAAGTGCAGTTTAATTTACCTAATGTCAAACATAAGCAATATTAAATCTATTTGGACTTAATTGCAAATTTCAGTCTTTCTTTAAGGTGTAATTATCTGAACATCTCGCCGTTAAAATTAAGTGTGAGTGAATTTTGACATATTCACTTTCTTTTGTAATAAATGAAAGGTAATATTTTTATTTTGAAATATTTATAGTGTGAATTACCAAAATGGTATTTTCTCCTATTCTAATAAATCTGTTTTTACATAAGTGCTAGAGGTTAATGGCTAGATTTTAAATTGCTTTCCATTTTGATAATAAGTGGATTTCCAAGAGAGATGATTTTATTAAAGAGATTTTAGTCACTCATAAAGAGAATAGTTCATATTTGCAGAAACTCAAATATAAAATATGAAGTTTAATCAGTATTTTTCTAAACACATAGTTATGAATAATATTTTCAAAGGACTTTCTTAATAATGTAATTTTTTTGCCTCTATTCTAAAATATATCTTTTTTCCTTTCTACAAAGATTCGGTGTTTTTTTCACATGTTCATAAAACACCTCTCAAAAGTGAATAATGGCAGTGATTCCACCGAAAATTAACTTTGAATTAATGCACTGTAACTGTGATCAAATATTGATCAGTTTTCTTTATTTTGTGCATGGTTGCAAAGTGAGAAATATAATGCCAACCCTCAAATAATTAATTTGGTTACACTGAAAAAAATTAAACTAGTTACACAGAGGCATAAAATAAAAATATCTAATGCACAACAGTCCTGGATATTATTTATTGTTGTCCTATACTAATTTCGTTATTATTTATGATAAATATTTTTAAAGAGCTATAATTTCAGGTATTTTTGGAGGATCTACTAAATTCACAATTGTTATCGAAAAATGAAATGTAAATACTAGATCTTCGATAGCAAAGTAATTAAAATGTATGGTTTTGCCTACTGTGTATAATAAGGGCTTATATTTGATCAACCATAAACGTTATTTAATCATTTTAACCTTGGAATACTATCCTACAAAACACTACTTTAATGGAAGTTAGCTGAGACGCATTAGGGTATCAAAACATGAGGTCGGCAAAGCAAGAGGACCTAGAAAATTCAAGCCCAGCTTATTCTGACATAATACTATAGTAGGTTGCGTGGCAACCAGTGACTGTGGATTTTGAAGTTACTTTATCCGTATTCAATGAAGACTTAGCCTGAATTGATTTTAGTAATTTTCAGAATTAATCAGGTATTCAAGAATTATTTTAATAGACATTTTCCAGGTTTCTGCAGTTTAGAAATACACATGCACAAGTCGAGTTCACAAAGTAGCACTGGTTACTGCTTTCTTGATTAATGATAGTTATTAGATACCTGCTGATATATTTGTTACATCCTGTAACTTGCCTTAAAGCTGATTATTATCTAGAATTTCTATGCGACTTACTTTTAAGTTATTTCCTATTCATTCCATCACTGTCAGTTCTGACACAATAACATTTAAATTTTTAAAAAATTTATATTTAATTTTTGCTATAGCCTGCCATTATGTTGTATTGTCGAGTTCCTCTCTAGTTTTATGACATAGTAATTTTTTTGTTATTGTTTTTGTTGTTAAGAGTTAAACAAGAATGAAGTTTATTATATCAACCACATTTGAGATTGGATAGAGAAATAGAAAGTATTTCTCATTTTCACATTTTGTTTGTCCTGGTTTTGTCTCGGAATAGAAGAAAACAACAGAACAGTTGGCTATAACTAATGTTTGAAGTATACTTTCAGACATTTGACAAGTAAAAGTCATATTTTGTTAGGATTTTCTACTTGGCAAAAGATAGAATTTTCTGAAATGCATTTATGAAGTCGGTTCTGTTGATATTTCTTTGACCCAGTAATTATGTGGAGCTTTACAAAAAATTTGATCTTATATGAAATTTCCTACCTTCTAGTTAATTTCAATTTCTATCTGCTGTTAATGGGTGAATTAAACTAGAGTTATTGTAAAAGTATAATATAAACCTATCTTTGAATAGCTTAGGCTAAAAGTAAACTTAAATCTCTGTGTAAAATAATCCTGTATAATAAAGCTAAAATGAAAAAAAAAAATCTTTGAATCACTTTCACATAAATCTGCTGAACAAAAGGTGGCAATATGTACCATGCCATCTTCAAAAGTCTCATCAAATGTTATCAGATGTTACATCTAAACAGGAGAGAAATGGTGGTTAAAATGTGCATCTTTTAATGCTACAGAATACATGTCTGTAAGTTCATTCTTCAGGGATGTGTGAATATTGTCTGAAAAATATAGTTTTCAGTGACGATTGTAAAGTTACTACTATGAAGAACTGTGTCAACCAAGAATTGCAGTCATTTTCTTTTTAAATGAAGTTTTTTTTTTCTTTTGAGCCAGAGATATTTTTGTTTAAGCATAAACAGAAATCACCAGACATTCCATGTTTGATTTATTTGCACTATAGCAGTCTTTCTTTCTACATCTTTTCTAGACTGTTTGATTTAACTCTTGATCACTCATTTTATAATCAGCAGTCTGGGATAAAATGTAACATAATTAAAACATCTTGGATTGTGTGACATTTCACAAATAAATTCCAAACAGAACTGGTTATCAAATCACAGCTGTAGTATGAATAAATCTGTCATACAATGTTGTTCATTATTTGACAGGAAGTGTCTGCTCAGCTTCTTAAAGGGCTGCTTCTATGTGTTTGTTTGCACGTGCTTTTCTTGTTTTGTTTTGTTTTGTTATGAAGAACAAGCGAGTTTCTGTGTATGCATTAATTTTAAGAGATGGATTTCAACAAATAATAGCTAAGGCCTTAGCTGCAAATGTAACTGCAGCATGTGTTAGGTCTGCCCACAAGAATCATTCTCACCTGTATTATAGGGAATTTTAATCTTGGGCATCAAATATAAGTGAAAAGCACTTTGAAAATCACAAATTACTATGCTACACTATGAAATGAAGGGATTCTGACTGTTATCGGTAGTGTTCTTTGGTAGATTTTCTATTTCTGTTTTTTCCAAAGCATGTATGTTTCTGTGCAATTTTTTTGGTTGCAGCTTTCTCTCTCAGATGTTAAAAACAGAGCTTTTCCCTGAAGGATGTTCTTTAAAGGCAAATGAGGTACCTTAGTGCCCAAACTACCTCCTTGTCTTACACTAGACATCAGGTGTGTCAGTATGTATATGAATTCAGGAGTTGATTGCTCACCCCAGAGGGTACACGTGTGTACAAGGCAGTTGGGAATTCACATCAGTCCTCCCACCTATTTGTCCTGATGCTCAAAGAATCCAGGTCATGATTTGAGAACAGCATTGTGTTTTGGCCTCGTGCCTTGTGCTCTCTTCTGACAACCAGGTCACCAGCGGGAGAGTAGAAAGTGAAGAGGCACTTCCCCGCTTTCTGTTTCCCTCTGCCATTGTTGAGCCAGAAGGCACAAATGTTAGGACAGAAGGTTCGGACAAGCACGATTCATAGGAAACATAATCTAGTATTATCTAAAATAATTATTCCAGCTCTTTAACACTTTTCCAAAGGGAAAGCAAATAAACAACAACCAAATGAATACTGAAAGAATGGGTATTACTTGGATTTTTTTTTTTTTTTT
>NW_011888930.1:785910-789624 GCF_000151845.1 Pteropus vampyrus
CTACACCACTAAAAAAATTGGCAGAAATAAAACTATGCATATTTACTCCCCTATTACACATATATTTGGACTACATTAAATACACAAAGATTATAACACTCTTTTCTAAATCCTGAAAATGTCAGGAAATTGGATGCAGCTTAAGGGCTGATGGATGTATGAAATGTCATGTCCTCTAGAGTTCTAGCCTGATTGATTTGATATCTTACATTTGAAATCCATGATTCCATCCATGCTCTAAGAATGCAGAATTAATTAAGCTATCATGTTAATTAGGTAATTACCACCAACACCCCCTTTGAACTTCCACCCCCACCAAGGTGAACAGATCCCAGTTTCCTTAGGAAAGAATATTATCAGAATGTGCTGGCAATTTAAGCTAGCCAAGTTTAGCTTGCTAGAAAGAAAGTAGGCAACTGGTATGTTGAATTTAATTATGGAAGGCTGCAAGATTCCAATGACATATTTACCTCATTTACCTAGATGATATTCTAATATTTATTAGGTCATTTGAGAAACATCTGCAATACTTAGATAAGATGTGCTGTCTCATCAGGGAAAGTGGACTACAATTCAACTCCACAAGGCACTGTACCCCGTATATGAATCCCAGTTCATTTTATGATGAGGTTTCCCTCTTGACTATTTAGCTTAGTGGTTAGCACGTGATACCAGGGAGGCTCAAGTTACAAGTTGGATTCTCCTATGAGCCAGTTAGTCTCATCACAGTGATTTGTGGCTGTAGCACTTTACCTCGGGCAGCCTGGTCAAATGGAGGACAAGATGACAGGATCAAATGATCATGGATGAGAAAATGTTTCTAAACTCTAAGCCAGTATATAATTAAGGGATTAGACTTTAATCATGATATTAATATTAGAAAGCTAGTCAAAACATGTTGCCATATTAAATCAGTATAATTGCCTGTTTGTGTTTTCTGAACTGATAGTCTGTATAAAATTAATAAGTTATATGAAGATATTTGATACAGTATAATATGTATAAGGGACATCATAAATTGTTAATAGAAAATGAAAGCATTATGTCTATTCAACATGCAAATAAGATTAACTTTAGGATTATTTTATGTTTACAAAATAAATTAGAAACTACAATAAGGCTCTAATATATAATGCGTGACAGCCACATTTTCTACTATAGTATCTTATTTCTGTTGGAGTTTGCAAGAACAAATAAATAGTATCTCTTTTCCCTTTGCATTTGAAAGGTAGATATGGCATATAGCAGATGAAAATCAAAGTGGCAGCTTTAGTAAACTAAACTGATTGAAAATCATGGTATAGGCGTGTTAACCAAGTGGGCTATCTCATAATGCATCCAAGACTAAAATGATTTATCCTCAGAACGAACCACAGGCACCAACTATAGACAACTGTTGGTCACCTGATAACAAAGTGGACCGTGAGTTCTGCTCTTTGAGGGCTAACTAGCTCCCAAGAGAGGGAAGAGAGAAAAGGACAGAATCCAGTTCCTTGACCAAAATTCACCAATCAGAAACTTAACTCTTTTCCCACTCAGGGGAAATGAATGATAAGGCAGAAAGATTGCAGGATTATTTTACTAATAGATACCCCTTCCATCAAAAATGTGGAATAAGTGACCTCAAATCTAGCAATGAATTACTTTGCATGCAATTTCACCTTTGTGTGCACTGTATAGTTTATATATCACTCTAACACATACTACTTCATTTAACCCTCACAGCAGTACTGTGTGTGTGTGTGTGTGTGTGTGTGTGTTTATCTCTATTTTATTCATTGGAGAGCTGAATCTTAAATAATTTAATTAAATATTAAATAAGTGATGGAGAAGTGCTCAGATAATAAAAGAGCCAAAAACAAAATATTGGAGTCCAGTAATTAACTCTTATTTTGCTCTTAAAAATTCTGAAATAATTCAAATGTAAACATACATAGAATTTGTGAAAATTTTGAATCCCTGAACATTGTGAATTTTTCAGCTTCAAGATTATGAATAGTGCTTTATGAACATAGATATAAATATTCTTAACTAAATATCAGTAAACCAAATTCAGCAATACATTAAAAACATCACACACTATGATCAAGTGGAATTTATTCCTAGGATACAAGGTTGGTTCAATCTGCACAAATCAATTCATGTGATACACCACATAAACAAAATGAAATATAAAAATCATATGATCATATGGTAGATGCAGATTAAAAAACATTTGACACAATTCAGCATCCATTTATGATAAAAACTCTCAGCAAAGTGGGAATAGAAGAAACATACCTCAAAATAATATGCCAGACTCACAGCTAATATCATACTTAATGGTGAAAACTTAAAAGCTTTTTCCTTAAGATCAGGAACAAGGCAAGGATGTCCACTTTACCACTTTCATTCAACATAGTATTGAAGAATCTAGCCATAGCAATCAGGCAAGAAAAGTAAATGAAAGACATCCAACTTGGAAAGGAAGAAGTAAAACTGTCATTTGCAGATGGCATGATACTATGTAGAGGAACTCTAAAGATTTCACCAAAAACTATTAGAACTAGTAAATTAATTCAGGAAAATAACAGTATATAAAATTAATATTCAGAAATCGGTTACATTTTTATGCACAAGTAATGAACTATCACAAATAGGAATTAAGAAAACAATCCTATTTAAAACTGCATCAAAAAAAAAAAAACCCTAGGAATAAATTAAACCAAGGATGTTAAAGACCTGTACTCAGAAAATTATGTCATCGAAGAAGTTACAAATAAATGGAAGCATATACCGTGCTCGTGGACAAGAAGAATTAACATCATTAAGGTGTCCATACTCTCTAAAGCAATGTATAGATTCAGTGCAGTCTCTTATCAAAATATCGATGGCATTTTTCACAGAACTAGAACAAATAATCCAAAAATTTATATGGAACCATAAAAGATCCCTAATAGCTAAGGTAATCTTGAGAAAGAAGGACAAAGTTGGAGGTATCACACTGCCTGATATCAAACTGTACTAAAAGGCTATAGTAATCAAAACAGCATGGTAGTGGCACAAAAACAGACACATAGATCAATAGAACAGAATAGAGAGCCCAGAAATAAATCCATACCTGTATGGCCATTTAATCTGTGACAAAGGAGGCAAGAATATACAATGGAGTAAAGACAGTCTATTCAATAAATGTTGGAAAAACTGGACAGATACATGCAAAAATTGAAACTAGATTCCTTTCTCATACCATAGAGAAGAATAAACTCAAAATGGATTAATGACTTAAATGTAAGACAAAAAACCATAAAACTCCTTGAAGAAAACATAAGCAGTAAATTCTCTGGTGTTACTTTCAGCAATATTTTTTGATACACCTCTTCAGGCAAGAGAAACAAAAGAAAAAATTAAATGATATTACATGAAACAAAGTTTTTGCGAAGGAAAACAGTGAAGGAAATAAACAAAATGAAAAAGACAACCTACCAATTAGGGCTTAATATCCAAAATTTAAAAAGAACACATCCAACTTGACACCCCTCCAAAAAAATCCAATTGAAAAATGGGCTGAGGATCTGAATAGACATTTCACCAAAAAGGACATACAGATGGCTGATAGACATATGAAAAGATGCCCAATGTCACTAATTAGCAAAGAAATGCAAATTAAAACCACAATGAGATATCACTTCACACCTGTCAGAATGGCTATTATCAATAAAGCGACTTACAAGC
>NW_011888930.1:791324-803824 GCF_000151845.1 Pteropus vampyrus
CAACATTAGGACACATCCAACAGTCTTGACCAAACCTTACTAAACACAATTACTATCTGCTAGACCTAAAAACTGGACTAGCACTGGGCTTATTTGAGTTTTTAAGAGTAAAGCCTGTGCCTTCACCTCCACATACCTACAATAATTAGAAAATTATCGTAGAATATCATTTTTGCTATTATGAAAATAGCAAAAATTATGTAATTATTCTGACCTAATCACATTAGTTATTTTGTGTAATAAAGATATCTAATTGTATATATCATTTTACCATTTAAAAACAACTTCCTTGCTCTTGTTTTTAATTTCCTTTAACGTCATGATGATTCTGTGAGATATGTGCTTTTATATCTATTTCATAGCTATAGAAACTCTGGTCAAGGAAAAAAATTAGTAAGGATGTTCTTTTGGAAAACAATAATTAAAACTTGCTATGTTCTAAGCATATGCCATGGGTTGAATCAAAGTGAAAAAGTAAAATCTAGGTATTCTTACTTTTAGTACTCTTGTCATAGAGCAAAACTTCTACATTATAGTAGAGGTTTTTAGCTAGAATTGTTCTTTGCTGCACGGCAACAAAACTTGGAGTTCAAAGCGTGAGGGTGGTGGCTGACCAAATAGCTGCTCCATTCTTGGTGGTAGGGAAAGGGAAGAACATGAACAGAAGTGGCCTCTCAGGTGTGCCTTTGGTTACTGTACATTTAGAAAATGTTAGAGAGCTGCAAAGGGGATTCCTAGAACACTGTTCATGAGGAGACGTGACTCACAGTGTTTTGCCCTTGATTCAGTCATTGAATGCAGCATTTTCACTCATCAAATATAACCTCATGAAACTTTTAAAAATTAGTTAATTTTTGCCCATTTTTATGATATTCTGTATTATCTGCCCTTAGATATATATTAATGAAGTTGGTCAGATTCTTGATGTTTAATTCTTTTTTCTAGAAGTCACCTCATTAAGTTAAAAGCATGGAGCTAATAGAACCAATCAAGAGATTCATACACCAGATGTCTTAACTTCATGGTTCCCAGATTCATTGCTCAACCCAACCAGGCTTTTAAAAAATGTCTGCCACTACTTATACTTAAAAATTGAAGGAAAATAATGTATGGTCCAAGACTAACCAGAAATAAAAGTCAACTGAGAGTGCATACTCAACTAAGAGTAGGTCAGTGATAAATCTTTGTATACAAAGGACAGCAGAGTATACTGAATTTAATAGATGGTACCATAATCATTATTTATTTAAGAGAGAGTTTTAGGAACTTTTTGTAGCATGATACCTGAAAGAGATACGAAAGTTTAAGCTCTTTGAAACTTTCAGAGTGAAATGTGAAACTCTCTTCTAAGGTTTTGCATTTCGTTATGAAACTCAAAACTCAGCCCCATTTTGGAGGACTTTGCAAACCTTGACTGCATCCAGGCATTTCACAAGCTTTAAATCTATGCTAACCTTTTCATCTGTTACAGGAACACGGAACCTTACTTTTTCAGTCTGTTTGCTTCTTGAGAGGTCACATACTTTATTCAGCTTTAACAGAATTACATGTTGTTACCATAAGCCTCAAAAGGTTCTTTAAACTTTACATCAGTCTGATTGTTTTTCTCAGGAAGAAGAATTCCTGATCCAACCAAGATAGAAAACAGTTCCTGACACTTGTGGAGAGCTGGCATAGACTGAGTTATGCTGTACTTACAAGCCACTCCAAAATTTCAGTAATCTGAAAAAATAGGTTTTGATTTTTCTTTATACAACATGCCTAATGTGGTCATTGAGAAGTTTCCGTTCTTCGTGTTCACTCAGGGCACCTGGATGGTGGCACTCACCATGAGCTTCTTTGATCACCATAGCAGTAAATTAGCCACTGGCTCTCAATGTGTATATCACTTCTGTCATATTTCATTGGCCAAAGCAAGTTTATGTGGACATACCTAACTGAAAGTAGGTGGGAAGGGCAATTGTTCCATATGAAGGCAATTCTTTTATAGTCATGGACAGACAGAATTGCACTAACTGTGAACATCCCTATAGTCTGTCTTCAAATTGAGAGTAATATCAACAACAAAAAAATTATCTTAATAATCAGTTTTAGTATTTCAAAACTCCTTAGAAAAGACTTTTTTATTTTCAATATAGGAAACCTGCTACAACTGACACCTGCTCAGATTTAAGATGTCTAGAAATACATAAGTGTGTGTGTGTGTGTGTGTGTGTGTGTGTGTGTGTGTGTGTGTGTAGTTGTGATTAGAACACATTCTCAAGCCAAAACTTAGGTCTTACACTTACTAGATGGGTGACCTGAGGCACTGTGCCTCAGTTTCCTCATCTCTAACATGGTTCTATTAATAGTATCTAGTTCATAAGGCCATTGTAAGAGTTCAGTGAGAAAATACATGCAAGGGGCTAAGCCAGAGGCCTCTCTTCTTTTGACATCCTTTCAATCCATCTACTTAAAATCTCGATGTCATTTTTATCTCTTCTATCTTGATCTTTATCCCCTATATCTACTTGGTCGTCAGGGCTTTTAATTTATTCCTTTAAAGTAGGCATCAGCAAAACATGGCACTGTGAGCTAAGAATAGTTATTTTTAAAGGTTATAAAAACAACAACAAGGATATTTGGGACACAAAGCCTAAAATATTCACTGTATGCCCTTTTACACACAAAGTTTGCCAACCCCAGCTCTAAAGTATCCCATAGAGCCGTTGCTTCCTCTCACAACTAACGACCACATTTATTCCATTGCTGTCTGAAGTCTGCAGCTCGTCCTCTGGCCCCAGGACACTCCCCAGTACATACTCAACCCCATTGCCAAATCTCACGTTTCTGCCTGGAGGACAAGTGGCATGTTTTCTACTTCATTATTTTTCCTAAATTAATCTAGCTATAATAAATATTTACTGAATTCTTTTTTGATATGATAGATAGATTCTTAGTTAATAGAGAAAGCTCTTGGAGCAGGATTGTTAATTTTGGTACCATGTGAAGAGTTCTCTTTTAAGATTAGAAAGTGCCTGGGGAGGAACCAGCAGGGAGGTGTAAGTTGTTGGAACAACAACAACAACAAATAAAGGTAAGGAATGAGTGATGGAGCAAGAGAAGAGAATAAGGAACATGGTGTGCTAATAGAGGAATTGATTCATTCATTCTACAGATATTTAATAGAGTCACATTGTTACAAGAAATGGGACATGATGGTGAACAAAACAACAACAACAAAAGGCTAAGCCATCATATAGTTTGCAGTCGGAAAGACAGACTAGAAACAAATAAACGAGTAGACTCTTCCTTGTAGATTGGAGGCAAGCCCATATCACATGAACCTTGTGAAGTCAATTGTATTATCCCAAGATTATCTGTGAGGAATCCAATTCAGAAGTGTGCTGGAATCAACTGATACTAGCTCATAAGAACCAGTCATTAAATGTGGGGAAATTTTGTGTGCCAGTTTTCAAACACAGCCATTATTAAAAATTAAATTATATAAACTTGTAATTGAACAAATTATATTTTCAAAAGGTAATAAATACTCAAAACCTATCACTTCCTCATTATTTTATGATCCTTTTTTGTTATTATCTATGCTGTTGAGGTTATTTACATCTTTTATATTTCTGTGGTCGAAATACTATAAAATACTGCTTGCTCAATAACACATATCCAGTGAGTCCAACTTATATAACTGACTGAGCCCAATTCTCATATTCTTAACATTTCTCAAATTGTGGTTCATAGACAATCTCTATCAGAATCCCCAGAAGGGAATAAGCACCTCCTGATTCAGAATTCTGGGGCTGAGGCCAAAGAACCTGGAATTTTTATATTCACACTAGGTGATTTATATGCACTCTCTAATATGAGAACTATTTGTTCTTCATCATATTTTCTCTGAAATGCAGAGGTACTGTATTCCTAAACAATAAGATTCCACAATCTGAAGTAAGCTGTCATTTTCGAGGACAGAGTGCAGAAAGAAGAGATACTGATAAAAAAATGAATTTTTCTCTTCTTTATTTGACCTTCTAAGTTATTATAGGAAAGAAAGGTTCATGAACATACTTGCTTTATATATATTTATATTTATGTCTATATATATGTATATGTATCTATATATATAGGTATATTATAAGATAGATAGATATGCACATATGTGCTTTATATGTGTGTGTGTGTGTCTGTGTGTCTGTGTGTCTGTGTGTCGTGTGATCTGTGTGTCTGTGTGATCCACACCGTATATAATAATTCTTGGTTAGGTATATTAAAATAGGAATAGTAACTCCACTGAGCCACTCTAATACTATCTTTTCCATGGTTTGCAGGAAATCTTCCAAACCTTGTCGAGAGATCATGTGCTCTTATTATCAAGGATTTCTCAGGGGGAATATATTCTGTAAGATCCTCCTGATTTAGTCAAATCCAGATACCAAAAGAAAACAGCCAGCCACCTCATGTGCTTTTCACAAGTTTAAAAGAATCAGAGTGATTTCCCAAGGTTTGCAACCTTATTCCTTCCTATAGTATATCAACGTCCAAAGCATTTTAAAGAATACAGCACAACAGGGTAGTCACTTAAGGCAGAAAATTCGTCTCCACCAATGCTGAGCCTCCTGTTACAATGGATTAATCATCAAAGTCGATTATTCTGTCAAATTCTTCAAGGATGAAATCACACATCTTACCACTGGTGTGTAGAGCAGGCATTACCTTCATCTTACTGGCACAGATACAAACGGTGAGTAACTTTCATACACTGCACAGAAGGAAGTGCTGATACATTTAAAAGGGAGCTGCTTCTCCAGCAGCACCTGCCTAGAAGTTGCTGAAAAATTATACTCCATGCATGTCTTTCAATACTCCCTACTGGTAGGTCAGCAGTTATTACAAAACTATCTCGATTAGAATCTGCTTGGAGCTTCTGGGATCATATTAACCAAAATAGAACCACTGAGTCAGAGAAAAGGCAAGAGATGAATCAAAATAGCTAACATCTTTCTTTTTTTGTCTGTTTATATCATACCCAACCTTCAAAGCAATATCAAAATCTTAACTCTTTGCAAGATTTTCTCTCCCACCAGAGTTCTTTCATTGCCCTATCTTCTATCACTGTAATATTATCATTGTTTCTAGTATTTATAATATTTACCTCATACTATTTGCATTTCCTTTACATGAATTTTCTGATTGATCATTTAGCCTTTAAGAGTAGGAACTATTGATTTCTCTGGAGGAGTATATTCTGTAAGGTCCTCTTGATTCTTTTCCATGGCCTCTATAGTATTGAGCACATAGTAGATACATAATAAATTCTAGTTAGTCGATTGCTATATTAAATGGAAAGATAGTGTTCTCAGGTATTGGTAATGTGTTTTTCTATTTAAAAAACACCATACGCTTGAAAGTTATTGATTTAATTATGAAGTATGTTCTTTTACTATCCTTATAATTTAGAATATAAACAGAATTAAAATTATTAATATTTGAGATCAGAGAGAAACAAAATGCATTAATATTCACATTGTATGCTGTAGCTCCCTATTGCATCCTTACATTCATTATCCTTCCACAATCCATGAAGAGTATCCCCAAATTTCAGTTGAGGGAGCAAGCTCAGAAATGGTAAATAGCTTATCCATCATCACATGGTTAAGGAAGTAAATTGGGCTTGGACTTGATTCCATGTCATTTGACTCCTAGTTTCATATTCTTTCTACCACAATGCCAACTACCTAGAGACTGAGTTCTTATTGCTTACATTAAGATACTGTATGACCTTGAGTGAGTCATCCACCTTCACCAAAAAACCCTTACATCATCTATAAAATAAATGGGGTCCCAAAATTTAGTCATCTAAAATGTGGAGTCATGTTATTATGCTGTCATTGGTCAAAGCCATCCTGACCAGTTAAACTATCTGAGACTTCTGAGTTCTGACTTCTAAATGTAAAGGTTCCTGACTGCAATTTGGTGCCACCTGGTGGTAGTTGTTCACTCTGGTCATGTATTTAATGGGGATGATTCTGGCTCATTGGAACATCTAGAATATGGGCAATAATTCTAGGAAATTCTGGGTTAGTTGATGCCAGTTTCTTTTGCCTGGTGCAAAAAAAAAAGATTAGTCCTAGAGAATAAGCCTCACCCCTCACTAGAAAATGAGAACTTAGTGCATTTCTAATTTTAAACTGTGGCTGATAGAGAATTGAAGTCATTCACCAATCAGATTATATCTGAATTTATGTAATCATCAAGCACATTATTGCAAGATATTATTGCAGTTTGAAGCCTTGTACTAAAAATCAAGTGAGATAAAATTCTTTGAAAGGGGCTTTTGCAAAGTTTAAGGCACTAATAGAATGCAAGGGATTATCATAAATTGGTAATTCCTTTAGAGAAAATTATCCAGTGTTAATAATAAATATGACATAATATGCATTTTTTTCATTTTAAGTCCATCTATTCTGCTGTTCTGCTTTGTCTTTGTCCTGATTCTGTCTTCAGAAGAATTTTGAAAAACAAAGTAGACTGATCTCTGTTTCAAAAACTCTTCAAAGAGTCATACCTCCCAACCCTCATTGCTTATTATTAAATACAACCCCAGTGCCTTACTCTGCTATTTGTGTAGCCCCCTTTTTACATATACTTTTTAATTTAGCCTCCACAGCAATTCCATTTTACAGATGAGACCAAGATATATAGAGATGATTTATGAAAGATCATCCATTTATTAAATGTCAGGTTGAATTCTCTAACTCAAAGTCCAACTAGCTCCAAATACATTACTTTTTCATAGTGCATTTTTTCTCAGACATTCATGGTTCTGTATAATCTTGCCCCAAACTACTTTTCCAAGTTCATTTTCAACACCTTTTAGTTTATCCTTCTACATATGTATGCCTTTTTTAAATTTGAAATATTCTGCCAGCTGTCATCTGTAAAACTTACATTCTCACAAAAACCCAAGGGATGGTAATGTCTGAATCAGCATCACCATCATCCTAATCACCAATTAAATTGTGCTAATAGTGATTGAGAGGCCTCACAGTATAAAAGTACTATGTTAATTATGTGATGGTTAGAATCACCATGCCTTTTTATTCTTCTTGTGAATGATGCAAAAACAAACAAACAAAAACATACCTGCACACTTACCACAGACATTTCAGTGCAAAGTAGAACAAAAGCATAACTAAATAAATCAAGCTTTGATAGGAAGCTGTATCATATAATGCTTAATATCCCGGACTCTAGCTTGATTTCTTTCTTGGCTATTTATTAACTTCTCACCTTGACCATATTATCTAATTTCTCTGAACCTCAGTTTTGTCTTATACGAAATGGGGATGATTACAAAAGCAGAACTTTCATCAAAAAATGTTGGGGAAGATAATTTTTGATTATACATATAGAGTGCTTACCACAGTGTCTAGTAAGGAGTAAATCCCATTGTATGTTAGTTGTTGTTATTATTATTATTAACTTTAGCAATGTCATTACTATTGTTAGTCTTATCTCCCTTCACAAGGCCTGATTGCCTAGATAAGATCAAAGCCACCAAGAGCGAACAATGTAATTAGTAGAATGATAAGTGTCTCATACCAGCAGTCCTGTGTGATTAATATTTTATGATGGATTTCATTTTCAAATTAAATTTAACAGCCTTGATAGCTATGCAAAGACCAGTACTGGAATAGTGAGCTACCTCACTGGATAACTTTGGATTAGAAATAATGAGTGTCAGGTTTAAGTGATTTTGTTTGATTTCACAGGGAGCCACATCCCTCCTTAAATGGCAGAGAAAATTCCCCAGTTTACAGGCCACATTTGCCTTTGGTGGAATGTACACTGATCTTAAATATATGATAAGGTGCTTCAGCAATCTGGCCGTAGTCAGTGATTCTAAGTTGAGCTATTGAACAACAAGAGCTAAAAAAAAAAAAAAAAAAAAAAGGTGGAAAGTCAATTTATTATCCAAATCACTGGGTCTGTACTTGGGAGCCATCTTGTGTGGTTCTTGCCACCTCCCCTGCTCCATCGGTGTCATTTCTGAGGATTCATTTTTCCATGTTTTAAATTTTTCCAAAACTTACATCTCAAGTTTTCCAAAGTTTTCCAAGACTTACATCTCAAATTTTCCTTAGAACTGTTGAAATGTGATGAATTTCCTCATCTAAAAAATTTAATCATAAGTTTCAAGAGTTTTTAGTAATTACTAATTACCATTCTTCACTAGTACTTTATGATTAACTTACTATTAATTTTCTACTATTAATTAATAATAACCTCAAGTGTATATTATATTGTTCAAGTGCCTCCAGTATGTTATTGTTAAAACCTTGGAGCCACAGATTAAGCTCACTCATTTCATGAAAAATGTCTGCTATATAATCTAATTGGCAAAGAACATCTCTGTGTTGCCAGTCACCCAGATCATTCTTAATATCTGTCAGGAAGAAATCTGACTTCATCTTTCAGACCCTAAAATAGATGTGTAGATAAGTCACAGAACCTTACCAAGAGTTGTGTCACCTTGCTTAATTTTTATTTAAGAAATCAAATCATTTTGACACGTTCCCTCAGCTAATAAGCCACTGTTCACTTCAACATTTGGGGTATACTTTTATGGGACCCCCTGCCTTTCACAGAGGCACTGCATCCTAGAACCTTCCCTTTGGCTTAGGGTTTTAACACCCCTGTGGATAGCTATGGATAAATATATTTAAGAAAAAAAGCTAATATACATAGTAAAAAATTAATGAGATTAGATATTTCAGATATTTTGTGCAATATATATTTTGTACTATATACTATCTTTTATGCTATAAAATTTTATTGAGATTATGTTATTAAAATTTATATATAAATTATAAGTTGATATGGCAATGTTTTGGATATATTAGGTTAAATAAAATGTTATTAAAAATAATTTTACCTTTTTTTATTACTTTAATGTGAGTACTATAAAATTTAAAATTACATATAAGGCTAACAGTAGGTTTCTATAGATGTTACTAGACTTTTGCAATGCAAAAGCCTAATATTTTCCCTGTACTCTCTGAAGTTTCTCTTTTTTTTTTGCTTTTTTTCCCCACTCGATGTTTGTAAAAATTTTCTAATTCCCATCCATGAAAATATTTTCTAGATTAGGTATAGGTCCTCGTTTTGTAGGAACATGGTAAATTCTTCAGATCTTTATTTGTTTCAGTTTCTTCCTTGGAAACAACTATATCCTTGGAACACCTTTCTCTGCCTTTGTAATGCGTCATCTAAAAATCTGTTTGCCTTGTTTTTCTGAGAGAAGTTTTCAAGTTCATATCTGCATAACTGATTTGATTTCTTGCAGTGTCAATTCTGTCGTCTAGCTCCAAAGAAATCTTATTTTGCTTACAGTTATTTTCCTTAAAATTATTTCTTTCAGGCTTATCCAGTCACCTTTGCATATCAACTGTTATCTTCATATGGCTTTTTCCCTCTGTCTCATACTTCTATATCTTCCTGTCTTTTATTAATGATAATATATCATTTTCTGAAAAAAATTTGATGCATATTGCAAATGATTTTAAAAAGTATGCTCTTCCTCTAAGTCAGAATGATGCACCCTTCCCCTATTTTTTAGTAAATTTTCCTAGACTATTTAAATTTATTCATTCTTGAATGAGAAAAGAGAACTGAAAATACCAGAACTATTTCCCAAGAGACCAAGACAATTGCTTTCCATGAACTGAGCTATTTTTCAGTGAAAGGGGAGTGCTGGTCACAACTGTACCAGTCCTGCAGGCATAAATTTGGATGTGTGGTCATCCTCCATTAAACTCCTGCTCTGTCACTTAAACAATTGTCTAATTTCCTTTTCAGATCTACTGCAGGAAAGTAGGTAGAAGACACAGCTGAGAGCCCAATTCCTGTGGTTTACTATGATTTTGTGTATTGTTTATGCTGCACTAAGAGGTCTTCTGCTTGTCCACCCATGAAGTTTCCCTAAGTTGTTACCTCCAAGAATGCAGTGCCCTAAGCAAGTCTCTTCTATTCCCTCCATGTATTATCTCCAGATATCTTTCCTTACAGTTTTAATTATTTTGGGGGAAGAGGATAGTTGGGTCTATGAATAGACATAGAGACATAGGTTCTTATAAGTGGAGGTGGGAAATAGTATTGTGCTCATATAAAAAGTGGATGCATAGTATCCCAAGATACAAATTTATAGAAGCAGTTTACAGGAAAGAGACGAATAAAGTGGCTTATATTTCAGTGTATACATTTTCTCAATTTGCTGCTTATCTGGTCATCAGTTGCGTTGTTCAGTATGATTTCAGTGGCCTTTCAGCTGAGTAAATTCCGTTAATTTCTGGCAATAGGCTGATTCTGGCTTTAGGATGATTCAAGGATGGCGTGATTTTTTTTTTCCCATCTTTCTGTTCTTTCTTGGATATTTTAATAAAAATTGGAGAGGCTACATCATGATTACCAGCCAGATATTATCTTAATTTTTTTGTTGTTGTTAGCTTCTATGTAGTACTTAGTATACTATAAATTAATATCTCGCTTCTTATCTGGAGAGGAGAAGGCTGTGGGGAGCCTGAAGTTAATCCGGATTCATAATGATAAACAAAGAAATTGGTTTTTGTATTGTGTAAAGAAGTAAATCAGCAAAAATCAGTTAATCCCAGGAGTCTTCTGGGCTTCTCAGTGTGGCAAAGGAGCACTCTCTTGGGACCTTCACAGAGAGGACCCGTCAGTTACTAACCAGCAGATGCTTTGTTTGTTTGTTTAAGGGTCTACTTTGTGTAAGTACTGGTCAAGGTGATGAGGATCAGATACATTAAAATGTGATCCCTAGTTATGAATTAGTTTATAGTCAGTCTCTCTGGAGAGAGAGAATGCGCCTAAGATTAATAGTAACATCGCTTCCTAAATGTCCAATAAATGGTTTAGGTGATAAGTGCATCAGGACATGAGGGAAAAGCTGCTCACAAAACATCACGATGGAAATAATATGTGAGTTAAGTTCTGGTGGTAACAAGAGTCCTCGGATAAGCTTAGGAAGGGCATTAGAGGCGAACTATGAGTAAATGCTAGGGGTTGGGGTACGTGTGGACTATTCAGAGGACAGGATGCAGAAGAGTTTGGAAAGAAGATGGGAGTTATATAAAGGAATGGTGATAGACACATTTGTTCACATAATAAATGGCATTAAGTTGAGCCAGATTGCAGGGCCTGTAAATGCCAGGCTAATGTGAAGATAATAAATCTCCAGAAATGTTGAATGATCCTTAATTATAGCATTTAGGGTTTAAATTTTTCATTCCAAAGTTTTCTCTGTTGTCTGAGATTTTGGTTGAGTTTTCACTCTTCCTAAAACGAGCATAAAATGAACCAATGTAATATGGGATCTCCTAGGATGTTGTTTGATTATTGCTTTATGATGCTCCTGAAACTAAAGCATTTTTTTAATAAAGTTATACATACTTGCTTAATTTTTATTTAAGAAATCAAATCATTTTGACATGTTCCCTCAGCTAAAGATTTTGAAAATTTTATCAATTATCAATAAATCAGTGCCACTATTTAATAAATGAATAAATGGATAACCATCATATCTAGTTCTTTGCTTAGGATACAAATTGATTATAGCACTTACCTCATTGTACTGTGGCTTTTAGTTGAAAAGAGGATTTTAGTTTAACTGAGCCAGAAACCAATAATGCCCACTCAAAAAAAAATACGTTCTTTAATATGCATACCTACTATGTGCTGTGGAAACACAAAGGAAGGAGCGACTGAGGGATTGTCTAGAAATTTGTAGACAAGTATCATAGAAAAGTGGACATTGCTGGATCATGAAGGATGAATAGAAGTTCAACAGCAGACAAGGAAGGAGGCTACACTAGATAGAAGAAATAATAAGATAAAAATCAAGAAATCAGGAAAGATCATGATGTGTTTAAGAAAAATCAAGCAGCTTTGTGTGGCTAAAGTGTCAGATTCATGGGGAGATGTCATGAGAGACGAGACTGGAAAGACAGTTTGTGGCCAGAGTATGAAGAGTTCAAAACCACTTCCTGAACAAGTATGTACATCAGTTTTTTAATGGTTTTCGTAATAAATTACAATAGTATTCGTATTAGAGAAAACGTAGTAATTTTATAGAAAATATAAGTTATAGGTATTGGATTGAGTCTGTAATGGAATTTATAGAACCTAGAGACTTTTGATTTCCGATGGTTTCAAGATCCTAGATATTAATGTTGTATCACTCAGAATAGACTGAATTAAGCTGCAATAGCAACTGACCCCAAAACTTCAGTGGCTTAAAACAACCGATGCTACACATTCATTGAAAGTTAGCTCTAGCACTTCCCCATGATATGTTTATTTCATGATCTAAGCTGATAAAACTGTCTAGAACATCATCTGTCTTGTGGCAGAGGGAAAAGAGATCATGTTAAAGCACAAACTTGTTTTTAAAGCTTCCAAAAAGAAGCGACCCACATCACTTAGGCACA
>NW_011888930.1:808824-813728 GCF_000151845.1 Pteropus vampyrus
TAGTCTGTTATTTTACATTGTAAAGAAAATACACATGATCTCTGTTGTCTTGAGAGCCTAGCAAAGACATTTGGGGATATTTTGCAGCAAGCAGGGAAATAAAACAGTAACAGGACACCTGGAGGAGCAAAAAAAGATGGCACTGCCAGCCAGCCTTAAAAAAGACCTAAGGTTTACATGAACTTCAGAAGCCCACGATGGTGCACGTTCATTATCCAACACTCTTCCCTCTCAAATATCCTTTTGAGGCTACACAGCTCCAAGTCATAGAACATTTCTGCTTCCACGGGTTGTGCTTAACATCCATTTAAAATTATTTGATCCAAATAAATGCATAAGAAAAATAGTTACAATTTGTTTTATCTAGAAACCCACTAGCAATTACTCCTATCTCTACCCTTCCCCAGAAATAACCTTGCATCTGAGCTATTTCATTTCACCATAAAATTAAGTCATATTTACAAGTAGTTTTACGTTTCTGTTTATAAGCAGAGGATCCTATATACGAACATTTTTCTGAATGTTTACATCGCCAGGAAATTCCAAATTATTCAAAGAAACACCCAAGTGTGTTATGTTTCTCTTATAAAGTTGAGTTGCAAGAAAAGTATATTACAACGCTGCCTGCAGAGAAACATTCAGATGACGGGAGTACACACAAAATGGGCAATTCCTCCATTTTGCAGGCTTCACAAAAGCTGCAACTCCTGATTCCTAAATTTTGCAATCTGCACTAGCTTCATGGCAGATGTATACAAAATGGCTCATTTGGCTCCTATCCTGGGATGCTCAATATTTGATAAATCGGACATAAAAGTTGCAAGAGGTTGTCACTTAAGAGTTTCATTCTGCGTCTCTACTCAGCAATGCAACGCACGTCGACCATCCTCCTATTTCAGTTTCGGTAATCACTCTACTCTCCTCACTCCGACGGCGAGCTCCACAAGGAAGCTCTTTTATAGTTCTCTTTTAGGGTTTCTATTTAAACTGTTTTTTACATATTCAGTAAATATGACTGAGCATGCCTCTTTAGCATGAGGTTTATAAATTTATATATTTAGAAAGATATACCTCCAGGATGTGTAATTTGTTGCTGGCTCAAAAAAAGGAATAGCGAATTTGTGATTTGCTAGTAGTATTTGATGGAAATATTAATATATGTCATTTAAGAAAGAAATAATGGAATTTCTTTTAGCAACTAATCTACTATAGATTTAAAAAATGGATCTATTGTATTTTACAATTGATTTTAACTTGGTGAAGTTCTTTGTTTTGTTGTCTTCTTTTTTTTTAAGGTTTCTGAACTTGATTTACTCTATTTACAAAACAACCTCATTTTTATCATTTTGTTTTAATAGCAGCTCCCTTTCTAATATAAAACACTTTTTAAAGCTCCTATTTAGTTCAGATCATGAGACTCGTGTGTATGTAAAATTTTGCTTATTTTAAGGAGATTTTTAATTAACAGACAATATTATATAAAAAAGCTTTTAAAAGCAGACATGGTCAAATTTTCAGAACAATATGAAATATATACACTTATCTCCAAAATCGTCATTATAAACATTAAATGTGTATAGTTTTTTGTACATCAGTCATATCTCAATAAAGTGGTTTGAGAATTAAAAAATAAGATGTAAGGAGATACTACCAATATAATTTGGTGATCATTTTATACAATTTGAGTCATTTTAAATTTTTTTTTAATTTTTATGTTTTTAATTAGAATTGACATTTGGTATTATTTATATTAGTTTCAGATGTACAGCATAATGGTTAGACATATACATAATTTACGAAGTAATCCCCCCAGATAGTCAGTCCATTACCCACCTGGCACTATACATGATTATTACAATATTATTGACTGTATTCCTTATGCTGTGCTACTTACCTGTGACTATTTTGTAACTACCAATTTATACTTTATAATCCTTTCAACTTTTTCACACAACCCTCAACTCCCCTCCTATCTGGCTACCATCAGTTTGTTCTCTATGTCTATGTGTCTCTTTTCATTTTGTTTGTTCATTTATTTTGTTCTTTAGATTCTAAATATAAGTGAAATCGTATTGTATTTGTCATTCTCTGTCTGACTTATTTCACTTCGCATAATACCCTCTAAGTCCATCCATGTCGTTGCAAATGGTAAGATTTCAATTTTTTTGCGGATGAGTAATATTCCATTGTGTATATGTACCACAGCTTCTTTATCCAGTCCTCTATGGATGGGCACTTAGGTTGCTTCCATATCTTGGTTACTGTATATAGTGCTGCAGTGAACATAGGGATATATATATATATCTTTTCCAGTTAGTGTTTTGGACTTGTTTGGATAAATACCCAGAAGTATGATTGTCAGGTCATACGGTACTTCCAATTTTAATTTTTTGAGGGACTCCCAAACTTTTCCATAGTGGCTGTACCAATTTACAATCCCACCAACAGTGCACAAGGGTTCCTTTTCCTCTACTTCCTCTCCAACACTTGTTTTTCAATTTATGGATGATAGCCATTCTGACAGGTATGAAGTGATATCTCGTTATGGTTTTAATTTGCATTTCTTTGATCATTAGTGATGTTGAGCATCTTTTCATATGTCTGTTGGCCATCTTTATGTCCTCTTTGGAGAAATGCCTATTCAGGTCTTCTGCCCATTTTTAATCAGATTGTTTGTTTTTTTGATGTTAAGTTGTATGAGTTTTTTATAAATTACGTATATTAATCCCTTATCAGATTATCATAGGCAAATAGCTTTTCCCATTCAGTAGGTTTTCCTTTCATTTTGTTGATGGTTTTCTTTACTGTGCAAAAACTTTTTAGTTTGATGTAGTCCCATTTGTTTATTTTTTCTTTTGTTTCCCTTGACCAAGAAGATATATCAGAAAAAAGATTACTGAGAGCTATGCCAAAGTTTACTGTCTATGTTTCTGTCTAGGAGTTTTGTGGGTTTGGGTCTTACATTTGAGTCATTAATCCATTTTGAGTTTAATCTTGTATATGGTATGAGAAGGTGGTCCAGTTTTATTTTTTTTTTTAAATTTTTCGCATTTATCTGTCCAGTTTTTCCAACACCATTTATTGAATAAACTGTCTTTACCCATTGTATATTCTTGGCCCCTTTGTCATAGATTAAATGACCATATAGGCATGGATTTATTTCTGGGCTCTCTATTCTGTTCCATTCATCTATATGTCTGTTTTTGTGCCAGTACCATGCTGTTTTGATTACTATAGACTTGTAGTATAGTTTGATATCAGGTAGTGAGATACTTCCAAATTTGTCCTTCTTTTCAAGATTGCCTTAGCTATTAGGGGTCTTTGATGGTTCCATATAAACTTTTGGATTATTTTTTCTAGTTCTGTGAAAAATGTCACTGGTATTTTGATAGCGATTGCATTGAATCTATAGATTGCTTTGGGTAGTATTGACATTTTAACAATGTTAATTCTTCCTATTCATGAGCATAGTATATGCTTCCATTTATTTGTATCTTCTTCAGTTTCTTTCTTTAGCGACTTATAATTTTCTGAGTACAGGTCTTTTATCTCCTTGGTTAAATTTATTCCTAGTTATTTTATTGTGTTTGATGCAATTATAAATGGAATTGTTTTCTTAATTTTGAATCTGAGTTATTTTTAAGTCATCCAAACTTTATTATGGGTAGAAATATGAATTTTAAGCTGTGTTGGCAGGAGGGAAGCAAGCTTTTTTGGTGTCCTATATATTACATGACTCCAAATTGTATTTCCTTGGATATTTCTATCCAGTAGGTAGACCAGAAACATGCAACAGGATGTGTTAGTGTTCTCATGAGGACTGTCAAGGACAGTAAGCTAATATCTACTTTATCTTCTTTTCAAAAATTTAATAAAATCTCTGTAAATACCTGGAGATAATTATTCCATGAGGATTTCCCAACTTGTGCACAAAAAAATAAACTGTTAAAGATGATATGTCATTTGATTTACTTTTTAAAATATATTTTAAGTGTGAATGTTTATACATCTACCTATTTTTAGGTATTAATATTTTTCTCCAATCTAGTAAAATTTTAATATGCCACGATAGTTAAAATTTTAATGAGCTGAAGTAGGAATCAAATCACAATGCAGATGCCAATATACCTATGGGCTAAAGTGAGATCTGTAAGTGTAGTGACCATCGAAGGAACATTTATATAAATAGAAGAAACCTCTGTAAACTTTTAGTATACTTCTGCGGCTTAGAGATTTAAAAACCTTTGCCACGTTAATCATTTCAGTATGAGTGGCTTTGACCTTGAGCCTCTGGTACACTTCAAGATAGTTTAATTTACAGTATTAACCTAGCCACAATAGATATCACATTCATAAGCAGCCAGTTTGGCATCCTTTGAAAAGTAAGCAGATAAAAATAAAGATTTTTTTCAATAGTTAGAACACAGGACAAGCAGTTGGCATTTATTAATTTCTTTCGTTTCTTCCACACTGTGGAATAAAATGCCGAGCATATTGATAATGTTTCAGACAAACCCATGAGTCATATTATCACCACTGCACAGACCCCCTAGAAACAGAGTAAGAAATTAATAAACACTTGAGAATTTATTGATGCTTGGGTTATTTATTGGATTTGCCAATGATTGGCTACACATGGAAGAATATTCCACAAGAATATTGTAATTTATTCTACAACTTCTTCACTACTTAAATATTTGAATTCTGTTTCTTACACGAAGACTATTTTTTCTACTAATACAATGTAAGTCCTTACAGACATTAGTTCTATAAGTAATATCTCTAATATTTTTAATTAACACCAGATGTAATATCAATCACTCTTCACACTGAATAATAAATTGATATAATCACTATTATTTTATTAATTCATTAATAGTCTGCATTTTGTCATTATTTCAAAG
>NW_011888930.1:813778-837004 GCF_000151845.1 Pteropus vampyrus
ATGATATGTCATTTGATTTACTTTTTAAAATATATTTTAAGTGTGAATGTTTATACATCTACCTATTTTTAGGTATTAATATTTTTCTCCAATCTAGTAAAATTTTAATATGCCACGATAGTTAAAATTTTAATGAGCTAAAATAGGAATCGAATCACAATGCAGATGCCAATATACCTATGGGCTAAAGTGAGATCTGTAAGTGTAGTGACCATCGAAGGAACATTTATATAAATAGAAGAAACCTCTGTAAACTTTTAGTATACTTCTGCGGCTTAGAGATTTAAAAACCTTTGCCACGTTAATCATCTCAGTATGAGTGGCTTTGACCTTGAGCCTCTGGTACACTTCAAGATAGTTTAATTTACAGTATTAACCTAGCCACAATAGATATCACATTCATAAGCAGCCAGTTTGGCATCCTTTGAAAAGTAAGCAGATAAAAATAAAGATTTTTTTCAATAGTTAGAACACAGGACAAGCAGTTGGCATTTATTAATTTCTTTCGTTTCTTCCACACTGTGGAATAAAATGCCGAGCATATTGATAATGTTTCAGACAAACCCATGAGTCATATTATCACCACTGCACAGACCCCCTAGAAACAGAGTAAGAAATTAATAAACACTTGAGAATTTATTGATGCTTGGGTTATTTATTGGATTTGCCAATGATTGGCTACACATGGAAGAATATTCCACAAGAATATTGTAATTTATTCTACAACTTCTTCACTACTTAAATATTTGAATTCTGTTTCTTACACGAAGACTATTTTTTCTACTAATACAATGTAAGTCCTTACAGACATTAGTTCTATAAGTAATATCTCTAATATTTTTAATTAACACCAGATGTAATATCAATCACTCTTCACACTGAATAATAAATTGATATAATCACTATTATTTTATTAATTCATTAATAGTCTGCATTTTGTCATTATTTCAAAGTTTTTTTCACACAAAACCCTTAATTTATTCAGCTAAAACGTGTGTATATGCACATATGAATTTGCATATAATTTAAGATGTACATAGACATGTTGAATTCCATCTATGGCCTTGTTTAGGTTCACAACTTCATACTTGGTAGACAAGGGGGTTTGTATGCATGACAGCCTTGAGCGCAAATTTGAGATTTCCTACCAAATTACCTTTACAGTTCACGTAGAGACAATGTGACCTACATATAACTTTCTGTTGTTGTTGTCAAATGATCCTTTTCAAAACATTTTCTTTTATAGTTCTTAACTAGCTAGGCATTGTACCATACCACTTTTGACGTCATCCGTGATGTCATGTGGGTGCCAGACATCAACACTGTAGCCTACAAACTGAGAAGTCGCTAGGATCTCTTTAATGGTTTCTGACAGATTTCTTGCCAAAGATCTGTACTTCGTCTGTCAGGAAATATTGACAATCTGACCAAAAGTGCTATTTTTTCACTGCGCTTAATGTTTTTCTTTCCATCTCTGGGTGGTTCCTTGAGGGTGTTGATAATCAGGGCAGAGGCAGAAGGTACCACTTCAGTCTGGGCCTGTCTGTTCTGCATTGTTGGTTCCATTGTAATCCTGACCCTTCTAGTCACTGGTTGCCCTGGCAAAGTTATCACCCCTTTTGGAGACAGACTCTAGGGACCGACCTTGGGTGCCAGGGGACGTGTAGTACCAGTTTCCCCACCGCTGCACCTTAGGTATATGACTGATCTTTTTGGGGTCAAACTTGGTTGACGTGGCCGAGGCAGCCGGTGTGGGATAAGAACAGACGTGAGACCACTGAAGAAATGTGCATCTTGGCCTCCTCAGATCAGAAAGTCCTTGCCATAACTTTTAAATATTAATCTTTTGTTGTAGAGAATGCTATCTTGTAAGCAAATATTATAATAATATTTCATGTATACATATATCTTCCATATAATTTTGCTCTGTTCCGTAGCACAGCCAAGACCCTAGAAAGATGAGAAAACAAACAAAAAGCAGCTAAATTTAAAAGTGGGTATACATTTCAATAGATGCAAATATAGATTTTGATTTAACTAAAAACTTACATACCTTGCGTTTTAGTCTAACACTTTATTATTAGAAGAGTCCTTCATATCTTCACTAAAAAGTCACATACTCTTAATTTAGGCACAATCTATATAGACTCATTATTTGGCTTCCCAGCTCACGTTGGATTAGAAAACAAAATGTTTGTCAGCAGCAGGAACGCTAGCAATATTGGGAACAAACAGCAAAAAAAAAAAAAGAAATCTCACGAAAGAAGTAAAAAATATAAGTGCCAAGTCCTTAATGAGTAGAGTGACTACCTAAAAACCCTTGAAAACCTTTGGGTTCTCAGCGCTTGCTTCAAATAATTCTGTTCTCCTACATCAGTTTAAAAAGAGAAAAGAAGATAATACTTTAGATTTTAGCAAGTTCCATTAAAGAATGGTCAAGTAACAACTTTTGGTTTTTATCATAGTAATTAATACAGATCAAACAACTCAGTTTGTTAAATTATAACAAATAAATTAAATTCAGTCGTAATCTTTTTTGCTCAGTTGTTCGATGCAAACTGTATATATCTTTGTGAGTACTTGAATTACACTAAAGTTTCTTCTGCTATTTCTAATGTTCAGTAATTTACTTAGGTTGTTCCCAGCTACTGAATATTCACATTTATAAGGTGGAATACACAAACATAGGGGGATGTGTACTTGGCTACAGAACCAGAGTTTCCCGTAACCTATTTCGGAGAAATATTCAGTTTGGATAAATTTTGCTTTGTTTTCCTGACAGAATAGTTTCGGCTATCCTGCTTGTTGATACCTTTGATTGCTTTTATATAAACAGTAAAAACACTTTGCAGCTATAGCTTTTCCAGGGCTCCTAGGCAGATATGCTTTTAATGGCTTCTTTCAAGTCTTCCTAGGAATGTTTCAGAAATGGTAGGCGAGAGGTTGGTGCATAAAAAGTCGACGGTTGTAAGGAGAGTACTGCCAGTACAAATAATGGATGTCACACTTTCAGGTCTATTTCAGAGAGGGTTGAATTTTTATGTTTCTCTCTGAGAGTTTTCTTCCATTTGACCCCCTTTTCTTTTCCCTGTATCCTCACCTAACCCTAGAAATTATTGTATTTGGCTTAAAATTACTGAAAAATGCTCCTTAATACTGGGGCAGTCTGGCTAATGGACTTAGGTCAAAATAATTGATCCTGAAGACAAGGAAATCCACCCAAATCCTATTTTTATGCTATTCTTAATTTCATTACATGCTTCACAGACACTCAAAGCTGGGTTCAGAAATGCCAACTATTACACAGCATTTAAATCCATTTGCCTCATATAGGTCTGTTGTGTAGGAAATAAAATATTTCACAAACACACTTTTATCTCCCTTTTCTCTGTCTCTTACAAAGGTTAAAGCATAGATAACTGGAGAAGAGAGATACAAAAAGAATTGTTCAACATAAATATGAGAGATACTGGTTAATGCCAACATAGTAGTGTTTTTTTCTAATGCAATATAGAGAATAAAGCAATAAAAAGATAATGGTAAATAATTTTCATAGCACAGAAATACACCCTAAAGCCAAATAACATTGTAAAAATAATAAAATTAGCTTTAATTATGGCTGTGCAATTCTATATTATTAAAATACCAGACAAGTCCAGCACACTAACGTATAAATATAATTATTTTAGAGTCATTGAAAATAGACAGAAAACAATTTCTTTATATTATGGAACTTAAGAAATACAGTAAAATGTTAAAATATTGTTCTATTTTGTTTGTTTATTCAATATATAGTTACTTCCTGGCTACTGTGTGCCAGATGTTCCCGTACGCCTGAAATCTGTGGGGGAATTTCTCCCCTTAGGACCTTACATCCCCAAAGGGGGAAAAAAGAAAAAAAAATACAAAACATATATACTTTGTTAAATGCTAAACTGTGTTATGGAGAAAAATAAAGCAGAGAGAAAAATTAAACACAGAGGTGTGAAATTTAAAATAAGATGGTGAGAGAAGACCTCACTGAGAAGGGGATGTTTGAGAAAATCTGAAGGAGCTGTTCATGCAGCTGTCTTAGGCAAGAATATTCCAGGGACAGAGGCAGGAGTGCTTTGACATGTCTGTGAACAGCAAGGTGGCCCAGAATGGCTGAACAGAATGGAGGAGGAGTGTAGCATATGAAGCCAGAGGACCGGCAGGGGAAGTAGAGGAAGAGCAGCCAGTGAGGTGAGTAGAATTCCAGGAGACTGTGCTGAGTGGAAGCCAAGGGAAGAAAGTGCTTCTAGGGGAAACTGTGTTCAATTTCTTCTTCTGATATTCAAGTAAGACAAGATCTAAGAAATGACTCTTGGACTTAGCAATATTTTTGGTGGTATTGACAAGATCAGTTTCCTATGGAAGTGGGAGTGAGCATCTATGGGCAAGTCCGATTGAGAAATAGCAAGCAGAGATGCCTATTTCGGGGAGTTTGGCTTTAAATGGGAGCAAAAAAATAAGAGCTGGTGGGGGTGGGGGGAAGTATTTTTTCTTGTTGTTATTGTTGTGGTGCAGAAGTTATGGTATATTTTCATGCTGGTGGAAATGATGCAGTTGAGACTGAAAAAAAAAAAACGATGTTTTCAGGAAATAGCAAAACAGCTAGCACCCAAGTTAGAGGGTGGCCTTAAATAAAGTATGTTCTGCATGTCCATAATAGTAGTTGTGAGAGCAGAGTATAAGGAAGGACACTGGCGCACATGGTGGAGTTGACGAGGAGGTAGAAACAAAGTCTGATTAGTACAATTTTCTTAGTGAAGAGGGAGCCAAGTTGAAAGAGAAGGAGTAGGAAATGGGTGCTAGAAAGTGAATGGACTAGGGAAATGGAATATGATTGCTCTGAAACACTACCAACCAATGCTACAGGTCATGAATTTTAAATGAGACAGTTAGGATTTGTTGTGTGTTTTTCTTCGGCTAGTCTACTGCTAGGTGTGCATGCAGAGTGGGTGGAAAGTTGGATTGTACATAGTTGGTGTTTTGCCAGACTAATCCAGTGAAGCAAGAAAGAGTGAGGGAGTAGAGGATATTTGCGAGGAAGAGCTCACGATGAAGGACACAGTGGTTAAGCTGGGTAAGCAGGAGAATAAGGACATGAAAGAATGAAAGACAATGGGGAAAAGGTGGCGATATCGAATTTTAGGTCCTAGTGAAGCGTTGGAATGAAAGTTCTATAAAGAGTGAATTAGAATAAAAGCGATGGTTTGAGAATGGGATGTGCAAATGTGAAAATATACAGGAGAAGGTCAAAATTATTGGCAATGAAAAGGCCTAGAGAATGAGTAGTTGGAGATAAGGTAGAGAGCAAGATCATTGGATGAGGGGAGGTCAGGGAATTAAGAGTTCCTATGATCATCTACCTGGATATTACGGATATTGCAGTCACCAAGAATTAAATCAGGAGAAAATGAGAAGATCCAGGAGCTAAGTTTTCAAGAAATGATGACTAGTGATGTGGAAATCTCTAAATGACCATGGCAAGCAGTGGTAGTATGATAATATGAAATTCAAGACATGTTTTTCATGTAGAGAAGAATAATGTGCTGTGATGGGTACCACATTCAGATCAAGTGATATGCAGTTCATGGGAGTAAAATCAGCTGCCACCCAAGAGTGAAGGAGCAAAGAGGCAGAGTGGATTTGTTGGAAATGTCACTGGAGTACCAGTGGAAGGATTTTTGAGAATTGGTAGAAGATGAGAGAGATGTCAGTCAGGCTGTATGGAGATTATTTTATGGGGGTGAGGGCCATGTGAGCCCTGCGCTTCTAGGAATAACTGATAAAAACAGATAAAAGTGACAATAAGATTAGTCCTTTTTTATCTTTGTTTTTGAATTGAGAGATAATTGACATATAACATTATCTTAATTTCATGTGTACAACATAATGATTTGATATTTGTACATATTGCAAAATGACCACCGCAATAAGTCTAAGTTAACGTCCATCACCATACAGGATTAGTTATGACTGTATGAGAACTCGGAGAATGGTGATGAGGCTCCGTGGTGTCAGTGAGGAAGAGTGTGGGGCTGGCCAAGAACATGCAGGGTCCCGGTCCCTTCAGTCCCCTAAGGGCGATATGGAAGGAAGGAAGAATAGTCTTATCTGAGACACTCAGATCTCTGGCTTCCTCTTGACTCCTTTTACCCAAATAGTGAACTAATTCTTAACGAAACAGGCCCTATGTGACTCTTCCATTCTGGTCCTTTATATACCAGCTCATTGGAGCAGAGGCTCACAACAAATGCTCTTGCTTTAAGTTAGTCTTGCAACTACCATAAAATAAGAATGAACATTATACCGCCCTCTTTCAACCATTTATTTTTAATGCGCACAATCCATAAGAACATATTTTTTTTTCCATCAGCCCAAGCTTCATATGGACAATACATTTTTTTTTTATCGTTCTCTCTTTAGTTCAAAGTGCTTTTTTCCCCCCAAAGAGAAACTGTGAAAAATAACAGGAGTATTTGAATTATTACTGAAAGAGCATATGGATTTTTTTACCCTTCAACATAGAACATCACTTTTAAGTCAAATTAAGTGAACCCCAAACCTTAAAAGCCATCATAAATATGCATGCGATAGACATACAAATAGACAAACTATGAAAATAATATTCTGATAGCTACCTCACTTTTTTTTTTTTTCTGACTCACCTACAGAGCTAGGATTGGGCACATGGAGGAACATGAACTTTCTCTTTTTCCTGGCATTTCACTGTTCTTTTTATGCTCCCTGTGGAAGTATCTACTCTTAAGAGTTAAGCCATGGGATGCAAAGTATGCTTGAGTACTTCTACTAATTTTAAGCAAGCAACACTCCTTCCCCCTGTTCACCCTATTTCCAGCACTAGGAACTCTGGTCCCACCTATGCCCTCAAATGGCCAGGATGTCTCTTAACTATAGTCATATATGCATTTAACACATTGGCGTTGCACTTCCCCTCAACACTAAGGATGTGATGTACATCGAAATAGGTTAAGTCCCTGTTCTCATAGAGGTTACTTTCTAGTCATAAACACAGCTACTAACAGATATACAATCACAAACCGAGTCCATCAGAGGAAAGAACAGGCCTTTAATGGCATATAAAGGTAAATACATCCAGACTGTGTGTGAGTTTCTGCGTGTGTGTGTGTGTGTGTGTGTGTGTGTGTGTGTGTGTGTGTGTTGGGGAAGGTCAAGGAAAGCTTTCTTGAAGAAGCAATAGTTGCCTGAGCTGAATTTGAAGAATGAATATAATTGAGTAGGTGTAAGGGGACATAGTCTAACCAGAGAGAACAGCATGTGTAAATGGCCTGTGGCAGTGAGTGACTTGTACATTTGAACATTTTAAAGAAGGCCAGTGTAGCAGGAATAAGAGAAATGACCTGGAGGCAGCCTGAGCACTATCATTATATACAGACAATTATATCCTGGTCATCTCACAACTTCATGTAGGAATCGTTTGCTCCGCCTCTTTGGCAGTTCTTGGCATGGTCAATCCCAATTATCTCAGCGATGTTGAGAACAATAAAAGTCATATATATGTTACATCTTAAGCATCCACAGAACTCTCTATCCAAGCAAGCTCTAGCTTTTCTTTTCATAATCAGCTAAATGTCACATCTCCATCTCAGCTACCTTAGTGTTTTATGTCCTTATACCATATAACCCTTACCAACTGTATTATAGTATTGGCTTTCTGTACTATGCTCATTTATAGAGACTGTAAATGAGGAATCCAGTACCTCACGGAGTGACTGCATAATAGTAAATTAGGTCAATATCCTGTTGTTTAATAAATGTTTTCTGACTTAACCATTTCAGATTCTTCAGATGAAGGCATCACACAGAACGTCTTGTTAGTCTATGTGCATGGACACCATCTCATGCATGTGTTAACTGAAATAAACAACAAACACAAATGTTTTAACTGTACTTAATAAGAAAATACATATGTGAAGGTATTTTGAAAAAAAAAAGATTAACTAAAGCAAAACAAATAACCAATGTGATCTTTAACTTATCTTTATATATTATAGTAAAATGTGGTTATTAAGCTATAACTTCAGAGAGCTGAGCTTTCAAGGGAGGGTATGTTTATTATCCAGGATTTGTCATCTATTAGGAATATTTTAGTTTGCTTAGCTTCTGAGAATTAAGATTTTTTTTTTAAAAAAAGGCTTAGTGTTGTAGAATTATCAACAGCTTTTTATTCATCCCAGGTGTGATTTTAATGTCCAATATGTACAGGAGAATAACAGTTCCATCTATTGAACTGTATAAATACCCAACCAAATAAAAATGATTATTTTAAAAGGAAACCTTGGAAATGTAAGGGTCATATACTAAAAATATCCTTTGTCCCCTCGGGTGTCTCTGGGTAAATGACTACTCAGTGTCTTATTAGAAGGAGGTCTTTGCATTCCATCACACAGCAAAGTTTTGGAGTCTCTAGTGTGCCGGAAAAAAACTTTTTGACCCAATTGTTGGGAATTTTACAGCTCTTTTCAAAACAAAGCGGAGTCATAGTAGAATGATAGCATTCCCAATGTATTTATGCTATGGATATTTGGGGAAAATATGTCATTGGTAACTGCCATTACTTAATTTTAACTGTTTAAGTTTGAACTTTCAATTGGAACATTAAACACTTTCTGGTTAGCATTCCCCATTGTATAAAATGTCAAGGTAACAACAATTGCTCATTTTAAATGTTCTTGTTTTATTTTATTAGCATACAGCTACTAGTCATAAGTTATTGTTTTTAAGAAATGCTCTGAAAATATGTGGCAGAATATGTTCTCTTGGTATATGTGTTTATATACATATATAAGTATAGTACATATATACACATTAAGAGAATACATATTCGTGTGTGTGTGTGTGTGTGTGTGTGTGTGTGTGTGTGTGTGTATCTCGTATAACTATAAAGAGTGAAGGCTTTTTTGTCGTTCTTCTTTTTGGTGAATTTTGATCCATTGGGATAGCAAATCTGATCCCAAACCTCAGTTCTTTAGCAATGAACATTCAAACCTAAATAAGAAACACTGCCTGTTACCCTTGGTTAAGCTGACACAGTCTGTAGGTTGATCCAAGAGAACCATGCTTGTTATTGCAGGTATAAAATATCACCTTAAAGAAATTTTCAATTTGCCTTACCATTCCTGGACTAGAACTAAAAATGTTATAAAACTAATAATTGTGTAAAATAATACTATGTTCAAAACATTTTGTTATTTTTCTCTGAAATATATGGATGCTTGAATGAACTCAAAGGTACTGTGACAGAGGAAAAAAAAAACTTTAAATAGCAATTAAGGCATTATTTTCTTATTTCAGCATATAAAGACAAGGAAATGTAATGGTTTTAATAATTAAGGATGCAGACTAATGCACACATTTTTCAGTACTAATAAAAACTTCCTGTTATCATCTCTTTTTTAAGAATGAAGAAGGCATTTCCTTAATGCACTTCACTGATTCTCTTGCCAGCTCTGTTTAGGCTCAGAGTTTGATAATAATATTTCCAAATTGTAAAAATAAAAAAAAAATAGCATAAAAAGTGATTTCAGTCCAACTTTCCAAATCAGTTAACCCAAAGGTTAAGTGCTACTGCACTTGACCTAAGAGAGAGTTTGGTCCCCTTTTATAAGACCTGAGTGTAAAGAATAAAGAAAGCATTTTTCTTCTTCCCTCTTTTAAAGAAGCCACATGTAATGTTCTCTGAGTTAAGTTTTACCATTCATAATGAATGCAGCCTCGCCATTCAAATGCGACCATAAGTACACAGAAGATAAGAATTTAATTAAATGTAGATTAAAACCAAACAGGAAAACACACTAGCTGATAATTTTATCCCATCCTCTGGCCATATTTTTTATACTTCCTTCTTGTTCTTCTTTGGGCTATAGCTTATCAACATGCCGATAGTACCATAACTCATTACATCTGATGGTGCAGCAGAAATATGCAGGCTCTGTGCTTGGATTTCCAAGGCACTTAAAATGCAAAGCATGTAAATGTCTCTGTTAAATATACTAGTGTGGTAACACTGGTGAAAAGGAAGTGATTCTGAAGAAATTCTTAAACCTCTCACAAGATGCGTTAGTATTGCATAGTAGCAAATGGAATTTTCAAAGTGGAACCAATTCATGTACGCATACGTATGTGATATGTCTTAATTTTTTGAGATTAAACTCCTTTAGCAGTTGTCAACTTTGAGTGCCAATCAACTTGCTTAGTTTACTTCAATGTATGGAGAGTTTGGTACATAGGCATTTATATCTCTTTATAGAGGAACGGTGGTTTTTATTTTTTTTCATTGTTTACCATAATTAATAACACATTATCTTTGTGCTTAAATGTTGCTCTCATTAATCTTAAATAAAACTCTCCCTAAATGATCTCCTATTATTTAATCTGAATCTATTGAGATTGTGAAGGTAGAGGCCATAAGACATCAGTGATAAAAGTCTGAAGGGGCAGAGGCTTTCATTATTAAGACAGTATATATTATGCTTAGTCAGTTTAATCTAAATTTTTTTCTAGTAATTCTTTTTATCATCATATAAATAGGCAGTGATCAGTTAGAAAAAATCTTGGTCATTGTAAAGGAAGGCTCTAGACCAAACAAAATAATTTTAAAATCAAAAAGAGAATACGTATTGGATCTGTTAATTAAATATTAGGCTAAGGTTTACAATGCCAATGTATCCTTCAGTGTGCAATCTTGTTTTTTTAAGCATAACAGAATCACTTATATGTTTGCATTCTCTGTATCTAAAACTAGGAGCCCTAAGTAGTGTAAAACATTTTTTTAAGCTAGCATAAAACTGAGGAAATTCTTTTTTTTAAAGGAAAATAATTGGTTGCTTTTTTTTCCTGGCAGTGGGCTGTTTAGTTCACACTAATTGATAGAGTTTTTCAATTAAAATCTCAAAAAATGATTTAGGTTTTTTATCTTTAATGCAATTTTAAAGTTCTTGATGGTTTGAAGTACTAAGCTAATAGTACCAATTTCTCTACATTGTCATATGATCACTTTGCACTCAAGTTGATATAATATGATGATGCATTGACATGGCTGCCGATTTTGCCTTTAGGAATAATTAACTCAGTTCTCAAAGGTACCAAAAATTTCACCATCTGAAGAAACAATGTTTAAAAGAGTGAACCTTATATTTTCTTGCCATTTAATTCACTTGGAAAAATAAGAGTCACAGTATAGACGTAAGTTAAAGTGCCGATACTAACTGGACTTAGTGGCTTTATTCAGACAGCTGGAGACATTGCTGAGGCGTCAGTAACATTCTCTATCAACTCATTTTCCTTTGGTCCCCTTTTCATACATTAGTTTCAATGGTGATATGAAGAAGGAACAAAATAAAATTACAGAAAGGAAAACCGAAGTGCAAAATGGAGGAACATATTTTGAGATTTTGAAAGAACACATTTAAAATGCCTTTGTTTACTAAAAATTTTTAAATGTAGAAATATTTTTAAAAACTCACCAAGTAGTCTGCATATATCTGTGTAATGTATAGGAGGTACAATTATTAGTCTCTAGAGCATTCTAGGAACATGATATTTTAAACAAACAAACAAACAAACCTCCCTGGTGTGCCATGAGAACAGAAAGAGAATTCTTTAGACTAGTAAATTCTAGTTAAGTCTAGTAAATTCTTTTCTTTTATCAAACATGTATTTAAGGGCAAAATGAGAAGAATGTTTCTCAAAAATTCGCTTACTTTGCAGGCTCCAGTCCACCTTAGACTGTTTTCCTTTAAGAATCCCGAAGAAACTTTGAGAACCCCCTGCACACCATGCAGAACACTTATAGTACATCCTGGTCATGGTTGTGTTTTTCTCTCTAGCACTGCGAACTCTTTAAGAGCGGTGACAGAAAGAAATCTAACAATGGGCAGTGAACACACGATGCAATATATATATTCCTTATTGTTGAATTGTACATCTGAAATTTACTGGATTTCATTAACAAATGTCCCCATTAAAAAAAAAAAAAAAGCAATCCTCTATGCTGTGCCAAAAGAAAGGGAGGCAGAGAGGAATTTAGCTATCCAGGAAAATGCTATTCTATTATCTTTAATATTTTATCAGGCTGGAAACGATTCCAGTTTCAGAAGAATTAAGAATTTGAGCATAATAAATATTTTAAGGAGAAAAATATGGAGCTAAGGGTATGCAAGATTTCTCCTTGGCCACATCGATGAGTGTCAATGACAGAAAACAACGAGAAATTTGTATTTGGTAATGCTTTGCCAAGGGCACAACAAAGAAAAAAATGAACTAATATTTATTGACTGCCTACTGTGTGATGAGATTTCATATATCATTTAATTAAAAATTTTATTTAAAAAAACCTGTAGTCTGAATGGTCCACATCTTGCGGATGTAAAAACTGCATCTCAGATTGTGTAATTTACCTACCATCAAAGAGAGCAGAGATCTGTCTCGGTAGCATCTGTACTTGTCTCTGTACAGACTGCAGAGAGTATGGTTTTAGTTCACTGTACGTGTATTTTATCTGAAATGAAATTGCCTTATTTAATTATTTGAAAAAAAGTACCTTACAAGCTACTGTATACTAAAAGTCTGTTTTTAAATTTTATTTAAAAAGTACATAAAATTGTGATCTTTAAATCAATATAATTCAAGGAAAATGAAATTAGATTAGTATAGCAACATCTTAGAGGAAATTATAAAATCAATGCATATAAGTGTTAGGAAGTCACTTCCGTCACGATTTTATTGCGGTGCTTGAGAGATTAGGAATTTTACTCCATTCACCATATGTGTCTATGTTGACAATGGATCTTTGGTTACCACCTTTTGTTCTCTTACAGCTGAAATAAGCAAGAGTAGTGCTCAGAGTCTGTTTCAGAACAACACTGGCAGAGCACAACCAATTTTGCCAAGAGGGAAACTGGTGAAATCTATCTTAGAAGCAACAGTGACATTTTAAATTAAATATAAGGAAAAAAATAAATGTAAATGTAAGAAATCCATTTTAAGGAGAAACATACAAAAAGGATTTTTATAAATACAAGCTTACCTTGGAATAAAGCTCTTAAGGAGAGCTTCAACCACCCATGATATTTTAACTCTAGCCTTTGTCTGAGGGAGAGTGTATTCTCATCAGGCTATGTAATAACTGAATTATTGGTTAAGTCTGCAGACTTTTAAGTGAATGCAAGGTAGATTTTCCAGTCAGATTTGGTAATTTCTTCAAAGTATTCTCTATGTCAGTCGGGGGCAAATAGGGAAAAGCGAAGAAGGAAAATGTTTCCCTACTATAATCATACCATACAGACTCTACCTTTTTACTAGTGCTCGAAAGTACAAATTTGATTTATTTCCACCTTTCCGAATTGTGTTATTACACAAGAAAACCAAAATAGACTGCAAGAGTCTGCATAGCCAGGAAGAAATTATGTCTCAAATAATTAAATAAAAATAATTGTAACCGAGACTAGAAGTTAACATATTATTAAAATATTTCTGTTAATGGGTAGTTTGAGTCATCTCATGGCAGTGGCAAAATTGGAAGTCAGATTGTAATGAATGCATGTTACAGCATTAAACAATAACACATTCTTCCCGGGAAAATGAAAATGACAGGTGTAGCCATTGATGCTTCAAGCATATACTCTGACCTCAAGACTTGCAATCTGCTACAGTCTGTAGAGCACATACTGTGGAGTCAGAATTGTGCTGAGAAAGAGAAGGACTGGAAAATGGTTTATAGGAAATTCATCTTATTTACTGAAAAATATGTATTTCAATGTCTTATGGAGATAACATTCTAAAAATAAAATGGAAATGAACATCTCCCTGACTGCTTACTTCTCTTCCTCATTTTCTTAAGCACAAAAAGAGGTTTATGAGTGATGGAGGCTATATTTATATAGCTTTTTAAATGGATGATGCTGTGGTGTTTGACTTTAGGTAGATTTAAAAAAAAAAGTTCTTGCAGCTCAGTGTCTTCAAGTTATATTCAAAACTAGATTCTTGCTGCATTTTTTTTTTATTTAAATGGTTTGCCTTGCTGATCAGTGCTCATAGATTTCAGGATGATGCAGAAGATGAAAATAAAACTAGCATTAGTTGAATTCATATTTCTGAAATTCATTCGTTGTTACATTTTGTAGTTCGCTACAGATCATTACTTTGTGCTTGGGTTTGCTCATATTTCCAATTTTGTCTAATTCTGAGTCGCAATTTTTACATTATAACTCATTGAAGATTTTATTTTTTTTCATTTCTGTAACCATTATTTGAACCATAAAAAACTGCATTACTGTATTCATAACATACTGCTCATGTGACAGTTTTTGAACTTTAATATTCTTTTCTGTAATGTGCCGGCTTAGCAGCCTATAAAAGAGACATATTGTTTGTAATGTTTCTTACCCACAACAAATGATGTGATCCTGGGGTTTATGAAATGGCAGTAGTTTTCTAAATTTGTGATTCTTCTGTGTTCCGTCGTCAAGAACAGTTGTACATCTGCTCAGCACAGACTTTCCGAGACTATGAACTTTAATTGAGGAAAAATAATGAGGGTTCAGGGACTACTGATATGGAGTCGGTTGCGAAGCAGGTGCCCTGCTGCCAGATCAATGGATTATTTACTCCATTGTCACAAACAGGAAACAGTTGGTTGTTTGTGGTGACTACACGCATATTTTAAAACCTGTGTACATATTTTCTCCTTCCTTCTCAACGTAGAACATTTTAAATAGTGCTTAGTTTATGATTTAACATAACTATATAGAATAAGTAAATAACTCTCGTTCTATTTTAATAATTAACCACTTTGAAAAATAACTTTTAAGAGTGATTTCAGAAACATGCAACATCATATGAGCTTCCAGCTCTTGCCTCTCCATCGGTATGGTGGCAGTCATAAACCCTCTATATGATTGTCTAAATAATTTTCTGCCTCTTTATAGACGTTAAAGGCAGGCAACCTTTTTTTTCTTTTTTCTTTTCCCTAAATACATAGAGAAATCTAAACTGTAAAGTGTAAATAGTTTTAGAATTTCATCAGGACACCCTAAAAGTTTATCCAGGTTTTTCAAAACACTGGCATAGAATTTTCTCATGCTATAATTGGGAGGTTGAGGGGGCTGGGGCGTGGGGTGGCGGGGGCGCAAAGCTCAGAAGTCTTTTCTAAGTGCATAATGCAAGCACGTAGGGCTTTCAGAAGCCATCTGATGTCTGAGTGTGTTGGAACCATCTCCGACACACCTGAGCAGGACCAACCTAAGAGGCGAGGGTCACCGCAAGAGGAGCGTACTCCTCCCTCAGCGCTCCTCATTAGCAAACCAAACAAAAGGCTGTGAGATGCCTGGAATTAACTGCAGTCTCCACCATGACAAGTGACTTTTTGTGTTACATAATGATATGCTAGGAATTTAAATCCTAGGTTCTAGAGATCAGTGGTTTAAATTCTAATGATGGGTTTCGTGGCATGAAAGTCCGGCTTTTAACACTTGGAGGTTACAGACAGTAGGAACCACGCCATAAACTTTGTACAGGGCGCCCGCTCACGCACGGCCCCTTCGAACGCTCCAGGAGTTCATGCGAGCCTGGTCTCTCCACCCCAAATGTGATCATTGAACCCATTCTCGGAAAAATCTTCATTTTTACCATAAATGTCTCTTAATTCCTTTTGGAATTGGGATTACTACTGGAAGTCTGAATTATGCTGGAAACAACTATTACCAGAGAAAAACAAACTTAAGAAAAAGAAGCTTGAAGTTTTAAAATGCAAATGATTGAGCCTAAATCCATTAAATAATCAGTAATTTCAAAGTACATTTAACTAAAGTATACTTGACAATCTAATGAATCTGCCTTTAAGTTTGAAGACACTCTGGTAAAAATAATAAATTTTTCTTGTTAACTATATATTTATTGCTATATGATATAATAATATACCAGTGCATCTTTCCCACCACAAAATGGTGACAAAAATTAAATACGGATATAAAAACAGTACTTCCATTTCCATATTTAATGATAGTATTAAAATACTTTAATACTATTCATACCAAATAATTGCTACTAGTTAAGTGTGTCATTCTTTAAGTGAGGATTAAGTTTTATACAGATGCTTCAGCAAATGTTTATGCTCAGTATGGGTCTTGTAACATTGTTAGCATTTCTACCATGCTGTTATATATTTTAAGAATACTGTACTTCTGTTTAGATTTTTAATTCATGCTTACTAAATATTACATGCAAGTAGTCACTGCTTACTATTTTTCTCTGTTACTAATTATAATAATAAATGTAGTTTTCATAGTAAAATTGAGTTTCCCATCAGTGCTGTAGGAATAGGCAAAATGAAATTTACTTTTTGTCCAGTGAGGTAGATGGGGGTTGTTACTTTAGCATCAACTTAATTTCCTTTGAGTCCAAAAGCTAGAATGGGAGTCAGGTAAAATTACATTTGTGAACAATGAAATGTGTGGTTGCTTTATTTCTATCAACAAAAGGCTTAAATTAAATGATAATTGAATTATTTAATTTATGAGCAAATATTCAACTGGCTTTATAAAGAATTTCTTAGGTCTGCTGTCTTGAAAATATGTAGCATCAGAAGTAGAATTACCCATTCATAAATCTATGCTTTACTCTAGACAGCAGGAAGTACTAAGTTCAAGCTTCCACGTTCTGTTACACCATGTGGAGACAAAAGGTGTGAAATGAAGTGACATCAATGAAAATTCTCCGAATAAAAGACATCAGGGGTAAAGTCTTTGTCTAGGACTCCTGATCTCTAGAAATGAGTACTGTACCTAAATTTCTTGTTATGTGACCTGCCCTTCTCAACTGAATCTAATTTTTCAAAAAGAATGTAAGAAATCTGAATTGTAAGAGAAGAGTGGCAATGACTTACTTTTTCTATCCATGGAGATAAAGGCTGCGATATCCCCCTTCCCCGCCCCTTTTTAACACAGATGTGTCTGAGGGATAACAGAGAGCCAAATGAAGACATGAATTATAAACCCAAATATAACTGTTGCAAAATTGGCCCTAGCCTTAGGAAATCTGAGTAACTATTGTTAGGAGGATTTTTGTAATGAGTGAACAAGACTGCCATTGATACAGACCTTCAGTGTGTCTGCTTTCCTGCACTTTGTGATGGTCAGGAGAAATTCAGTGTGTGTGTGTGTGTGTGTGTGTGTCCACACGCGCAAGCATGCACACGTGAATATGCCTGGGTGTGTGTTATTGTTGTTTTAATAATTGGAGCAGCAGTCTCAGAAGAAACTGGAAAGGCTAACTATTTTCAGGAAGATATTTAGTTGAATGAAAATGTGGCAAAATACTGAAACCTTTGTTGTCTTGAAAATGAAACTTGATTTTCTAGGAAAAAATATATATATAAGAATAAAAATCTTGAGACTTCATAATGATTTTATTGACAGTAAAAAATTATTTTCCAACTGAAGTTTTGAGTCTACAATAAAACCTTTATGTCAAAAATTACCCTAATGCAAGGAAATTAAAGGATGCTGCAAGCCTTTCAGAAATGCCATTTTCAGAATACCTTCTGATGATTATTGGTCTCTTTTTTCTGTAAAGTTCTATAGAGAATATATTTTAATTAGCTTCCACTTGATACTACTTCATACACACGGCCCAACTCTGACCCAATGTCTGATCATATAGAATACATTACAAAAGAACTGGTCATTTGAGTGCTTTAATATAGCTTTGTATTAATGTCAGACATCATTTAGACAAGGCATTAAAAGTGTTATTTTAATGAAGGAAACGTGTTGGGTAAAAGAGGCTTAATCTTTATAGGAAGAACAATTTCAATTAGCTCTAAAATATTAATTTGTTCGTACAACTATATACTCTAATGTATTTGGCTACAAAACATCTTATGAATAATACATGCTAGAATCCACTTGTCTTATTGATGTAACTAATACTGCCTTTAAAAACAAGGGTTGCTAATTTTATAACCTCCACGAATCAGTTAAAATAAAAAAAATAAGTTTTAAAAATTCAACCATTTTTAATGTCGAAGGCTTTTTCTCTACCCCCTTCCCCCAAAGTAATTTGTAAGGTTATAAATAAAATATGCAATCTCCAGCTAGTGAGATATTGAATAGGTTTTAAACATGATATGGCTATCTGTCTTAAAGTTTTAAGGGCATTCTTATTTATTTGTTTACATGGCGAGTATAAGATATTCTCCCTGGAAACAATTTGTCTCACTGTGGAAAATGTGAAAATATGAGAACAAAAATAACTGCATACCTTAATCCTACTATTGTGTTTCCGGGAACTAAAAATGCTGCTGTTCTGGCTTTTACTCTCCTTGAATATCTCCCTGTGGCCTTATCTCTCTGTTGCGCTGGCTGTTTATTGCAACATCTTGGCATTGGTTTTCATGGCTGTGCATGTGGCCGTACCTTAAGGTGAGTAAGAGTCACATAGGTAAAAAACCTGTAGCCCTTTTGAAAATATGCTGTTTGTCCCTGAAGCTAAGCAAAAGTCGGGGATTGCTTCGTAGACTTCTCAGGGGCTGCCTACACGAAGCAGAACATGGGCGGCTCTAAAACACTTGAACGCTGTACACCGACATGGCACACTTGTCTCCTGGCTTGGACGGCTTCAAAGTTCCTGTTACACAACAGCAAAGCAGCTGGAGAAAGAATGTAAACCTCTGCTGGCCAAGGAAAGGTTTCCTGCATCCTGACAAATGCCCCTAAACAGACTAACAAAGTAGGAACGATGGCTTTCCTATGGGTAGGCCTGAAAAGCATACATCGTCTTCTATGACTCTCATTATCATCAGTGCCATTGGTCACATTTAGTCTGATTAATTCTCATGTAAATGAAAACTAGATTTATTTTAATATAATTCCTGTGTAATGGAAGACTGGAAGGGAAAAAGTGCTGAGTTTCATAGCAAAGCCAAGCCACACAAATGCAGTTTTTCAACTAGGTAAAAGAGGCTTTTGTAGTAGATTTCATGCAGCAGTTGGCATTGGCAGTATTGCAAAAAGAGATGTATTCTGTTGTGCTCTGTTTGATCAAGTGCTAAACCCGTGTGATCAATAGAGAGACAGATGTCGGGTGCAGATGGCGATGCCGTGATACCTGGGGCAGCGCGGGCCTGCCAGAATGACAGAATGGGAACAGGGAAGAGCAGCAATGCAACAGAATGTGACAAATGAAATTAGGGTTTATACTAGTCGATAATTTACAGCTAATACAAAGTGACAGAATTTTTCAGTACCCAGTATATTTTACTTCCAGTAATGCTATAGCCAATAAAGGCATATTTCACGCAACATAATAAAATGAAAGCTGTGGGGAAATATAGTCCAACCATTTTTATTATGTTACAACTTTTAAAATTGATCCCTGAGAGAATACTAATAGCATGCAAGTCTTGTTAGAGTGACGTCTAAAGGCATTTTATCTCCAAATTTATAGCAGCCCCTCATTGCATATTAGACTGGACTCATAAGTTGAAGACATCACTCTAGTGAGCAAAATGCATATGCTTTGCTTTAAAATATATTATTAAATACTCTTTAAGTTTGTTTATAAAATTATAAAAACAATTATTAATTTCAACATACTAAATAAAGACTTTAATTTTCTATATTAATGGGAATGTTTAAGTAGTCACTTGTGTAATTAAAAATAAAAATCTAAACACATGGTAAAATTTTTTTTTCACCATACTCTAAGCCAGAAGCCATAGTCAATATATTTGAAATATGGTTTATGACTATATTTCAAAATACATTGATAAATACTTTGAAGTGACAACTTTCACGGTAATGGTTAGTGAATCTGTTGATGTCCTTTTGTGACTTAGCCAAATTCCACATATTCTTGAACACACACACACACACACACACACACACACACACACACAGAGGCTGCAGTGACCTGCTACCAGTCTGGGAGAGGTATAGGGCGCATGAGCAGCAATCACCTCAGCTAACCTATGTGGTGAGCTCTTTCCTTGTTATTCTGTTCTTTCTTCTGTTTCTCCTCCTCCTCTGGGCTTCTGGTGCTCTGAGGCTGTGCCATTTCTTCTGCAAAACATAACTTCATAGAACTGCTTGTCTGCCTGGAATCTCTCACCCTGTCCACTCCCCCTTTATTCAAGTATTCACTGAGCAGTAGAATCCTAGTAGCCTTTCCCAGGGTTTTTGTCACCATACCCAAGTGAAACGCTAGAGCTGGAATGCCCACAATCAGGGATGGTCTGATGGAAGGCACCTTGGAGAGTACAAGAGTTTCCTAACGCTTGCACGGTACAGTCATGAACAAGACCCATGGTAACCTATGACACTGGCAAATGCTTAATAATAATAGTAGGAGATAATCCATGCCTTTAACACTGTTTCCTAAATGCCTGCTGTCTAGATACAAATGAAGACCCAAGACATATTCTTCAGTGGCAAAAATCACCAACATTTTTCACTGGCTCAAGTGGGAACATTTATGAACCATGGCGTTGTTTGAAGGGGACGACATCATGATGCTCAATGCAGTTCTGAAAATTTGGGGAATCTTACCTATTGGAAGTAATACTTAGCAGTGGAAACTCACACACACACACACACACACACACACACACACACACACACACACTGTTTACTCTGCATAACAATAACAGTTACTTTATATAACAACTAGGCTAAATTATACCTATTATCCATAGCTATGTCAGAATTCAAGCTAATTTTAGTTTAGATATAGGTGAACCCAGGGCTCTAAAATTTATAATTATTAATAGTAACATAACAATAGTATTCTAGACATTTCAACAGATTATGCTTTTCAGTTTACTAATTCAGTTGTTCATACTATTTTAACAACAACAAAAACTCCTTGCTTAATTTTTTAGGAGACTCGTGAAATTTTAGTAACATATTGATCAAAAACCCTAACTAGACTTTTAATAAAGGAGACCAGTTTCAATGTGCAATGTCCTTAGTTATTCTAACCTACCAAATATGAGAGCTGTTACAGAAAGCATTTTTAATTCTGAAGACTCATACAGAGAGTATGCCTCAGGTTGTTGGCTTATTACAATATAAATGGATCATTCATTTTTGGAAGACATCCACAGCTGCCCCCACAATCATTATAGGAAACTCATGCTTGAAAGTAAAGGCCTTCCTGCTCTGTGTTAACAAGCATTTCTTTATTTGGATCACGACATTTCCTTCCAAAGATGTCTTTAATATGCCATTTCATAGGACCTGGTTAGAGATTAGCAAGTTCATAAGATATTTAACTAGATTCTTAGCTTTATGTAGCACCATTTCACACATAACGAACGATGAGTAAGTTTAGGCTCACAGAAAACCATTTCATTTCATTTGCAAGCTCTAAAAAGTCACCTGGAGTTGTCTCATGATAGTAGCATTTATTGGCATTCTCACTTTCCTCCATCTGTCAATTTGTCTTTGAACCAGTTGAAAGGAACCAAAGTACCAGCCTTTTAATTTTAAAGGTGAAGAAAGTGAGGCCCAGAAAATTTAGATGGATTTCACACACACAGTAGCACAGGCTGTATCAGAATCCAGTTCTCGACTTTGCCATCATGGCTGAAGTTAGACTAGCCGACTTGGGTTCTTTTACCAGGGCAAGACTGCTCTCCACAATATTAGCCTCATACATTCTTCATGAGTCAACTCAAATCCCATCTCTTTTCCTAAGGCTTCCCCAACTACTGTTGGCATAATGATTTTCTACTCCCCTAAACTCCTGTAACGAGTGATGTCTGTATAACCATACGATCCCCAGAATAGTCCCAGGAAGTAGGAGCTATTATCCCATTTTAAAGAAAAATGAACTGAGGCTCAGAGAGAATAAACAATTACCCCAAGTAACATAGCTTAAGAATGACCAAATTATAGTAGAAGACACAACACAATTTGTCATCTTGACAACCTTTTAAAATGTACTGTTATGCCATATTATCTCAGTTTCACCTGCCACTATGACAGAGGTCTTTTAAAGATGAGGTAAGTCTTCAAGGACATACTTCTATGCATGTCATGAACATTTTGTATGCAAGTATCCACTGGCATCTCAGTATATCGTTGCAGTGGGATCTAAGGCTTGCCTAAGAGTCGAGTATCATGGGACAGGAGAGAATACTGCCACCCTTCTTTTGTGAGTACAGGCTGAGCACTTGCAGGGAGCAGTCCATGTATTCTGTCAGCCACCGTGCTCCACATTGCCTTGATCACAGTGTGTGGTCCATGAATAGAGGCTGAGTAAAAAGCTGAATAAATTAATGATGAAAATGATCTCTTACTTGCCACCTTATTTTTTTGCTACCTAATCTAACCAGATAATACTGGCTTATAAATTACTATTTCAGGAATAGAGTAAATCAGTTAGACTGTGCCTGGAAATTATTTTTTCCCATTTTTCTAAGTTACTGCTCATTTTATAAATATACAAACCATGCATTTAGCCATAAAGGGGTTCAGGAAAATTCCATGATGCTCCAAGAATGCAGGACTGAGCATTTCCACTTATGCATTGCTAATGCCTCTTTGGCCTCAAGATAACTTGACCCATTGATTTGTATAAAAATATCTATTTCTCTGAATTCCCTTACAAACCTTTGTATATTACTTCTCTAAATAATATATTTAATTCAGAAACGTACAGGGCAATGGAATGCAAGATTCTTTACAGACTTTAACAGTATGAACCTTTCGTAAAATGTTATAGGGAGTTTGATTTAAAAAAAAAGTGATACCAAAAATGTAAATTTTATTATTTGATCCCCAGCAATAAAGTGGAAACTCAATTCATTAGTATAAGGACTGAAGCAAATAAATGCAATGAAATCGATGAATATAGTATAGGAGAAACATTTCAGAAACTCTTTGTACGAAAATGTAAGTAGTGGATTCTTTGAGTGCTGCTCCTTCCCATAAAACATATGAATTTTATGTGTTAATGCATGGCCTTTCAAAAGTCCCTTTGAAAATCAATTATACTGCCATATGTGTTCATGACCTATTCAAGAATATGTGTCTAATAATATTAGTTCCAAGATGGTGCAAGGTCTTAAAATGAAATATTTAACTTTTCATACTTCAATAAAATTGTTAGTACTCTGATTGAGTGACAGACAGCACACTGATTTTTTTTTTTTTTTTT
>NW_011888930.1:837054-841939 GCF_000151845.1 Pteropus vampyrus
TTTTTTGCTACCTAATCTAACCAGATAATACTGGCTTATAAATTACTATTTCAGGAATAGAGTAAATCAGTTAGACTGTGCCTGGAAATTATTTTTTCCCATTTTTCTAAGTTACTGCTCATTTTATAAATATACAAACCATGCATTTAGCCATAAAGGGGTTCAGGAAAATTCCATGATGCTCCAAGAATGCAGGACTGAGCATTTCCACTTATGCATTGCTAATGCCTCTTTGGACTCAAGATAACTTGACCCATTGATTTGTATAAAAATATCTATTTCTCTGAATTCCCTTACAAACCTTTGTATATTACTTCTCTAAATAATATATTTAATTCAGAAACGTACAGGGCAATAGAATGCAAGATTCTTTACAGACTTTAACAGTATGAACCTTTCGTAAAATGTTATAGGGAGTTTGATTTAAAAAAAAAGTGATACCAAAAATGTAAATTTTATTATTTGATCCCCAGCAATAAAGTGGAAACTCAATTCATTAGTATAAGGACTGAAGCAAATAAATGCAATGAAATCGATGAATATAGTATAGGAGAAACATTTCAGAAACTCTTTGTACGAAAATGTAAGTAGTGGATTCTTTGAGTGCTGCTCCTTCCCATAAAACATATGAATTTTATGTGTTAATGCATGGCCTTTCAAAAGTCCCTTTGAAAATCAATTATACTGCCATATGTGTTCATGACCTATTCAAGAATATGTGTCTAATAATATTAGTTCCAAGATGGTGCAAGGTCTTAAAATGAAATATTTAACTTTTCATACTTCAATAAAATTGTTAGTACTCTGATTGAGTGACAGACAGCACACTGATTTTTTTTTTTTTTTTTTTTTTTTTTGTAATGGAGTTTTTGGTAAGACTGGCTCCACAGAGTTAACACAAATTCTGCTTTCCAATAAAGACAGCCACCAAGGGTCCTGATTACAGGAGGGGTCATAGCTCACTCTGCTATCTATCCTCTCAAACCTTCATTTTGGTGTCACCTATATCATGTTAAACTGGCATAACTCCTTATGAGTGGGCACAAGGCCAACATAACAGATGGCACCGAGCTGGGCCTGCCAAGGGACCAGTGTGTGCATCAAGTCTGACTATTAGAAATGGAGTTCCCATCCAGGACTGTTGTTCATATAAATATTTTTGCACATTTATAGTTTTTATTTTTTAAATATATGCCCCAAACTATGTTACACTCATACACACACACACACACACACACACACACACACATACACCCTCTCACAATTGCTTTAGAATCTTTAAATTAAATGTTTAACCATATTTTGATTATAAATAAATCCAGGTTCAGTGGTACAATACTGATAACACATGATATAATCTTTTATGTTAGGTCAGTGTTTTTAATCTAGCTACGTTGTTAAAATTTAGAAGATCTTTATTATTATGAATAGTATTTGTCATATTCATTTATCTATTAAACTAGATTTATAAAAATTTATATTCAAATTTCTCAAGGTAATTATGAATTGTATCTAAAAAATATACATATTTATAGAAAATATATACTAGAGAAAGAATAAAAAGATATCAGTCACGATGATTTTATTTCTCCTTTTTCACAGTATCATTTGCTCTATCCAGCTTAAAAACTTAATGTGTGATCTAAGAAGGAAAACAAAACAAAATCTCAAAAATTTAGGACTCTCTGTGGAATTAAAATATAGGCAAATCCCAAGAGTTTGGGTGTTTTGCAGGCAATACCTGTTTTTTGGATTCCTAGAATATTTGCAAGTGCATATTTAGTCAAAAAATGCAGCAAACATTAGAGATCTGAAAGCTAAACGGAGTCACTATTCTCCGGGAATAACAGTCTGAAATCATTGATATAAATCACTTCCCAAAAGGCAATGAGGACCAGCGACAGAGTAGCAAACAAAATGTGCTTTCTGAGGCCAGTGCTTTCTAGGACAGTACCTTGAGCCGTTGACATTTTACAATCTGCCCTACTTGAAGCTTCCAAGGACTAGCCTTTGCCATTCCAGGTAAAATAACTATGAGAAGAGAGAGGAGCAAACATTTTTGAAGTACCTATTCCCTGCTCATCTCTGCGCTGTGTTCTTCATATAAAGTGATATTATGTAACAGTCACAGCAATCATCTGATAGTAGACAGGATAATCCCCATTTTGCAGGTGAGGAAATTGTGTCTCAGAAGGATTAGTTAAATTGACCAAGGTCACACAGATGCTAAATATTCCGAGCCGAGTTTCTCACCCAAATATTCCCGATTTTAAAACACCAGATTTTTTGCACTATATCATATTGATCATTTTTAGTTACCTAGCAAATGGAGTAAAACCAGTAAGCAGACTTGGTGATTTACTAAGGATTTGGAATTGGTCTTCATATCTAAGAGAGGGATCACAAAGGTCCTGAGAGCAAGTACAGCCAGCTTGCCCAGCAGCCAGTGAGCAGTGCTCATGAGAAGTTGCTGTTAATGCAGAAACTGAACTGAGCAGGAGCTAAACAGAAAGTAAATTAATTTCAGGGCCAGAAAATGGGATGATACAACTACCTGAGTAGGATATTTTATGGACCATATTTTCCTCTTGTTTTCTTCTTTTGAGTCCTTTTAAATTTAATTGGTAGGTATCTAGGATTTCTTTTAATCTTCTAGAACTAATAGCATGAAACGCTAGGAATAAACAGAAGTACATTTCATTGTCTTCTGCTACCTGAGGTAAATTTTAAAATTTCAGGGTTTTGATAATAAAGCTAGGTCACTTATAAAATTATTTATCTTGAAGGAAGTATAGATTTTGTGAAAATATTTAAAAACTTAGAAAATACAGTGTATATGTATGCATATTAATTAGAAAATAATCAAAATCAAATTATAACAAAAGTTAATTTTTAGAAACAATGTTTTAAAAAATCCATTTAGGATTTTCACAGATTATTTTCTTCTATTATGATTAAAAGATTAATAGATATTTCTGTTTTATTATCCTTAATTATTACTTTTTTTAATGGTTCATTGAGCCAATGGGGTTTTTTTTAAACTGTTTTCTTTTGGGGGAAAAAAATGTCATGGTTTTCCACAGATTCAAAGAATGTTATTGTAATAAGTTAGGTTGTGCTCAAGAACGTGAAAGGGAGTAACTGTTTCATTTTTAGACTCTTGACTCTATTATATATTCCTTGCAAAATGAAAAATGTTTTTTTATGATTTTTTTTTCTTTTAGTTTCATGGTACATTGCTATACTTGATGCGATTTCAGGGTAATTTTATACAATTTTGTAAATGACTTAAGTGATGTAATGCATTGGAATACACAGTAAGGTGTTTTAAAATCTGACATTTCCATTTAGAAGAAAAACACCGAGTATTCAGTAAGCATTTTAAAAGAATTCAAATTCAGAACCCCTAATGTGCAGAGAAGTTTGATTTACCTGTCTCCACCTCTTTCCCTTTCCTTCAGGCAAACACAGGCTCCAGCTTTCAGAATTCATAAAGACCTTTGATTTTCAACAGTTAGTACTAAGTTCTCTGTTTAAGAGCAACATTCTTACAGATTTCAGGAGCAAGTAAGTGGTCAGTATACAGTGTTACTTATTTTCCTTCTGAACACAGCTGATGTAATGGTTGCAGGCTTTTGTTTTGTTTTGTTTTGTTTTAATATAAACCATCATTTCTAGGTCCCTGAATCACTGAATACAGACCGTGTTATAAAAATCACAATACTTATTATTTTTTGGTTCTATATTTCTCATTACTCTTGGAATTAACCAGCAATGCCTTTAAATTTACTAAAATAGTAGCAATGCTAAATTTAATCTAGCACATAAAACTGGTTGTTTAGAATTCATATATCTTCATATTTTTTCAGATCATTCAGGCCACTGTCAATTTCCCCTTAATAAAGCTAATCTTCAGTTCTGCATTTAGCCACAGTTTGCCAGTATGATTTACATTTTGATTCACCGTAAAATTCTAACTTTTCATATGATTTCATTCTAGAGTTCCAGTTGCTTTATTTAATAGATTGTCCTTTGATCTCATGGAGACAATTGCATTTTACTTCTCTAATGAAGCTTGTATGATTATAGCCAAGTGAATGTTGCACCAAATGGTAGAAGAAATCCCGAAGGGAATCATGTCTTTCTCCATGGAGGCTGGAAAAAGCAGCATAATTCATTTTTGAGTTATCAGACAGTTTGTTCCCAAATCCTTATTTCACACCATTATTTCTCTTTTTTTTTTTTTTTGCATTCAGAGATATTTTGTAATGGTAACGTATTTTCAAGGTTCTCTGAGTTATTTGTAACAACTAACCAGTTAAATAAGTTAATGTGTCCTTTATTCAGCAGACAAAATTCATAATAGGAGCAAAAGACATACAGCGTGGCCTCATGTTCCTGATATTTTTGGCAAATATTTTTATCCTCTTATTTACACTTTAATAATTTATCACTGGCATTTTTGGAAATTAATTTTCAACGGGTCTCGTGCAATTAATTCAACAATAATTAAAAACTTAGCCAAAAATCTCAGTGTTGCACTGAATGTGAAAGAGTCAGTAGTTTAAAATCATATTCTATTACATGTGTTGTATTTATCTTTAACACATTTATCTCCATAGTTTTATCTATTTTGACTAAAAGAAGGGATTAAAGATAAAGTGTAGAACATGGAAGGTAAAAGAGGAATCTAATCCATAGATAGAAACTCCAAAGATTTGATATGTAGTCACAGCCAGCATTGACTTATGAACAGTCCTGTTTTTTTGTTAACTGTTAATCTCAGAAGGTTTATAACGTCTCACTCATCTGCATTTCCTCTCCAAATTTTACTTGTACATACAATTAAATGTTGTCTGTTGAGATCAGCTTGATTCCTCCTAAT
>NW_011888930.1:842504-845955 GCF_000151845.1 Pteropus vampyrus
TTTTTTTTAAACTGTTTTCTTTTGGGGGAAAAAAATGTCATGGTTTTCCACAGATTCAAAGAATGTTATTGTAATAAGTTAGGTTGTGCTCAAGAACGTGAAAGGGAGTAACTGTTTCATTTTTAGACTCTTGACTCTATTATATATTCCTTGCAAAATGAAAAATGTTTTTTTATGATTTTTTTTTCTTTTAGTTTCATGGTACATTGCTATACTTGATGCGATTTCAGGGTAATTTTATACAATTTTGTAAATGACTTAAGTGATGTAATGCATTGGAATACACAGTAAGGTGTTTTAAAATCTGACATTTCCATTTAGAAGAAAAACACCGAGTATTCAGTAAGCATTTTAAAAGAATTCAAATTCAGAACCCCTAATGTGCAGAGAAGTTTGATTTACCTGTCTCCACCTCTTTCCCTTTCCTTCAGGCAAACACAGGCTCCAGCTTTCAGAATTCATAAAGACCTTTGATTTTCAACAGTTAGTACTAAGTTCTCTGTTTAAGAGCAACATTCTTACAGATTTCAGGAGCAAGTAAGTGGTCAGTATACAGTGTTACTTATTTTCCTTCTGAACACAGCTGATGTAATGGTTGCAGGCTTTTGTTTTGTTTTGTTTTGTTTTAATATAAACCATCATTTCTAGGTCCCTGAATCACTGAATACAGACCGTGTTATAAAAATCACAATACTTATTATTTTTTGGTTCTATATTTCTCATTACTCTTGGAATTAACCAGCAATGCCTTTAAATTTACTAAAATAGTAGCAATGCTAAATTTAATCTAGCACATAAAACTGGTTGTTTAGAATTCATATATCTTCATATTTTTTCAGATCATTCAGGCCACTGTCAATTTCCCCTTAATAAAGCTAATCTTCAGTTCTGCATTTAGCCACAGTTTGCCAGTATGATTTACATTTTGATTCACCGTAAAATTCTAACTTTTCATATGATTTCATTCTAGAGTTCCAGTTGCTTTATTTAATAGATTGTCCTTTGATCTCATGGAGACAATTGCATTTTACTTCTCTAATGAAGCTTGTATGATTATAGCCAAGTGAATGTTGCACCAAATGGTAGAAGAAATCCCGAAGGGAATCATGTCTTTCTCCATGGAGGCTGGAAAAAGCAGCATAATTCATTTTTGAGTTATCAGACAGTTTGTTCCCAAATCCTTATTTCACACCATTATTTCTCTTTTTTTTTTTTTTTGCATTCAGAGATATTTTGTAATGGTAACGTATTTTCAAGGTTCTCTGAGTTATTTGTAACAACTAACCAGTTAAATAAGTTAATGTGTCCTTTATTCAGCAGACAAAATTCATAATAGGAGCAAAAGACATACAGCGTGGCCTCATGTTCCTGATATTTTTGGCAAATATTTTTATCCTCTTATTTACACTTTAATAATTTATCACTGGCATTTTTGGAAATTAATTTTCAACGGGTCTCGTGCAATTAATTCAACAATAATTAAAAACTTAGCCAAAAATCTCAGTGTTGCACTGAATGTGAAAGAGTCAGTAGTTTAAAATCATATTCTATTACATGTGTTGTATTTATCTTTAACACATTTATCTCCATAGTTTTATCTATTTTGACTAAAAGAAGGGATTAAAGATAAAGTGTAGAACATGGAAGGTAAAAGAGGAATCTAATCCATAGATAGAAACTCCAAAGATTTGATATGTAGTCACAGCCAGCATTGACTTATGAACAGTCCTGTTTTTTTGTTAACTGTTAATCTCAGAAGGTTTATAACGTCTCACTCATCTGCATTTCCTCTCCAAATTTTACTTGTACATACAATTAAATGTTGTCTGTTGAGATCAGCTTGATTCCTCCTAATCAAAGGTGATATCCAGACTGAAGCTTTACTTCTAGGATGTCAGGATAAGTAGCTTGAGTTCCCCCCTATAGGCAATGAAGAGCCATTCAGAGATTTCAGTTAAGGGTAGGAACAGGATCAGATTTGTGTTTTAGCCATGCATCCTTGCAAAAGTCTAGAATACAGACTGGAAGAGTATAAAACAGGAGGTAGGGGGATTAACCATCATGAGATAGATTTGATGGGTTCTGAACTGAATATCACTGGAAGAGAAAGGGGGAAGGAGATTTGAAAGATAATTTGGATGCAGAATTAGTGAGACTTACTGATTGATTTTCTATGAAGAATGAAGACAATAAGGAATCTAATAAGACTCCATGATTTTGAGAAGATAATCATACTCACTCAGGAAAATCCATTTTTCAGGCCTAAAATTCTGATCATAAGATGAACACTAGGTTTTTATAGATAGACAACCGTCAGCCATTTTGTCAGACCAAATTCCTGGTTTATTATTAAAGGTGTTGCTGAAATCAGCCATCATGACAAGAGCTCAACTACCTGCCTAAAGCAGCTTGGAAATAATGAATTTTCCTGATGGGGTGATAGTTTAGGAAATAATCAGGCAATTATGAAATGATCAATATAAAAATGCTAATAATAATTCATACCAGAGAATCCTGTTCCACTCTGAATGAAACTTGGCCTGCGTTGTTACAACAGGGATTTGAATAATCAGACACAGATACCATGATCATGAGCATAATGCATATCTGTGGTTTTAAAGTAGTGGGAACAGGATGGGGCCGTCTGGAAAACAAACAGGTATAAAGATTTCAAATGATGTATAATGTACTTCTTCTGTTTATAGCACAGTTTAATTTTACATACCGTCCTGTATAGTGACTTTAAAATTATTAAGTGAGAACCGTAGCTAGCAATGAATGCAAAATATTCATTGTTGTAAACTACAAAAATATTGCTTTTATGCAAAGAGAATGCCATTGTAGAATTTTAAAAGGCATAGAAATAAAAGGCTCAGGATTGGAGTGATTTAAACAAACTCACTAGAATATAGTAGATGATTAAAATACAATCTATAATTACATTACACTGGTATCAGGTAAGGATAAAAGCCTATAAATACACTGGGGTCAGGGTAAGCATAAAAAATGAAACAGTTATTTGAATAATCTGAGATCAAGTTGCAGTAATTAAAAACGAATGTATTATTCAAATGAAGGAATTAGGTTACAACACTCTTCATATGAAAATATTATTGTGACAGACTGAAATAAGTTAGAAATGATTTTGATTAAAAAATGGGAAAAGGAATGTAATAACTTTCACTGGGGAAAAACAGACAATCAGGGAATATCAAAAATTTTTTTGGCTGCCAGATGAGAGACTAAGAGGGGCTTGCTGTTCAAATGCTTCTTGATATCTTAAACTTGCAACAGTTAAGCTTCTGTTGCTATTTTATTAAATGATCGAATTTCCCAAATCACTCAAAGGTGCCAATTTCTATCCAAAATTTTTGCAAAATCCCTTTCTCTTTACATAAAAGCAATATTTTTGTAGTTTACAACAATGAATGAATTATTTTTTATGCATTGC
>NW_011888930.1:847020-867762 GCF_000151845.1 Pteropus vampyrus
TTCAATGCATATAATAACACCAACCTGAAGAAGTTGTATGGAGAATAGAAAGATAGCATAGTAAGGGTTTAGCAGCTACTAATAATTGTTACACAAAGTCATGAACTGCATATCAATTCCACAGCACTTCTACACTGAAAGGTGAGATACTCCCATGTGAAAAACAAATACACACACACACGCGCGCGCGCGCACACACACACACGTAACTGGCTGTGTGACCTTTGGCACACCACCTAAATCCTTGAAACTCAATCTTTTTTCAACTGTAATAGGAAGTTCAGAAGCCCTCGTGGTTCCTATCAGCCATAAATATTTACAACCTTATTAGTGACATTCAATGGAATAAGATAAATATATGCCTTGAGATGGCTTATTTCAATATCTTTATTTGGAAAGAGGAGGAGAAAAGCTCAGGTTTCTCCAAGGATAGTTTGTCATCTACTGAGATTTCCGTGTTTTGGGTAGATTATATATTGTTTTACTTTATATCCTCTGATTCAACCATGAAGTAAACATTGTTGTTTGTGAAGCGCATATTATTTTGTTAAAATAAAAGTAGACCTCTTGCTTTCCCATTGAGTTATGTTTAGCTACTCAAGATAAAAGTCAGACTCTATCATGAGTTATTTCAGCCATCCTTTTCCTTTAATTCACTCTCTGATTCCCCCAGGTCCCTTCTTGGCTTCCCTGGCCACTTCCTGGCCCAAGTGTAACTTCCCACTATGGGATTCTTCAAAGATTTAGATAAATGTTCCTCTCTAAAGTAAGAATTCTGCCTTTTTCTTCTCTCTTTGTCTTCTCTCTTCTTTTTCTTTGGGGAGGACAGAAGAGGGGGATCCATGTTTCTGACTTTATTAACATTTTTCTTATGTCAGAAGTTCGTTGGTTCTCAAAGACTAGAATCCTAAAATGAGCCTTGATCTTGAACTTTTATTTTTATGCTGTATCTCCTTTGCCTGTTTTTCCTCTTATCACTGCTTATAAAACATTACCACAATTTGTCCTTAGCCTGACCCTACCTCTGTTGAAATCCTTTTCAAGCCTTAATTACATCCTGTCTTGACTTTTTCAGTTCCTTCTTCAGCAATCTTCCACTCCCTAAAATTTTGGCTCTACTGAATACTTCAACGAGATCATTCTGGTACAATTTGTGTACAGAAAAAAATGTCATAACCTCAACAATTTATCTCCTTCTTTTACCCCATTTTAATAGAGATATGAAGAAAGATAACTTAATCTGCTGTACGTTCCTTGCCTCTATTAAGAAAATTTTTTTTGAAAAATGGGTGATTCCCTTGTTTTCTCCCAAAATTCCACCTTCATATTCTATTTCCCTTTTTCTTTATATTTTAGTTTTTAACAGGCCATAGGTAGAACAGATAACAGACTGACCTTTTAATTATCCTTGATCTAGTTAATTTAGAGCCGAAAGAGTAGTTCATAAAAATATTAGAAAGAATTATAGCAAGGATTTGAAGAATTACAACAATTTCAACAGATTGCTTTTAGCCATGCGCTGGGTGCCAGTAACAACATTTTCCTCAAAGCTCCCTAATAGCAGTTTTTCGGAGTTGATACGGAGTTGACCATTCAGTGCCGTGCTCTGTGGGACAGCCGGAGAGATGACCCATGCGGACCATGCACTAGTGCCCCACCCAGAGAGTAGGTCTTCAAACTTACAAATGCTTATAAAAAAAGGAAGGAAGGTAGGAAGGAAGGGAGGGAGGGAGGGAGGGAGGGAGGGAGGAAAAAACGAAAGAGAGAGAGAAAGAATTGACATCAAGGAAAATAGTTGAACCCAAACTAGAGCCATGTGATTTTCTGTTCAAAAATTTATTTTCAACTGATGTTAAAATGACAGTGCATGCCCAAGGATTGCCCTGTTACTGTGAGGAAAAAATGCCACACAGTGTTTACGAAATGGTGCACAATAAGCTCTATTTTCACTTACGCTTTTCATTCACAATTAAACCTTAGAGGAGACTTTATTTTATTACCTAAATGGTAAATTAAGTATTCCATTCTCCTGGATAATACCTGAGTGGTATCTTGGCTACTCCAAACCATTAAACCTAAAAGCCCCATTTAGAAATTCAAGACCGAAATGTAGTAGTAAAGCATTCTAAGCATCTCTTAAATAAATAAATAATAAATAAATAAATAAATGAACAAACAAACAAACAAATAAATAAATGGAGCAAATGAAAAACCCTACTTAGATTGTGAGGAGGGTGTGACTCTGATAGACATGTAGGTAACTGCGGTAAATTGAAAAGTATACAACGTGGCTTAGAAGTTATAAAGTTCTCATCTCCATCTCTTGGGAACCCATTTCCAGGTCACTCTCTTCCTGCTTTTACTCCCAGCCTCCTCATAATGCAAATGACATAAATGAAGTGTAGTTTTGACCCAAGTATCAGTAAAGAGGAGAAGTAGGTCGATGTGATAGTCGTGATGTCGTCCAAGGCCATTTTCCTGATGAACTGTCCAGTGGGTTGCACCCGTGAGTGGCATTTCCTTCTCTGTCGCTGCTCTGTGCACCACACCACACCCTGATTCCAGCGCCACTCCCACTGGCCGCACCCGGGAAGCCTCCGTGAAGATGCTCACCCCCAGCACTGTCCTCTCCTTGCTCTCTCTCTCTTCTTCTTTTATTTAAGCCTCGTACCTAAATGTGATGTGAAACATGAGTGTATGTCACCAAATCCTGTCACAACAGAGTCCAACCCAGAAGGATTCCTTCAACATCGAGAGGAATGTTCTCCTTTTGGTTTTTAATTACATTTCATCCTTTTTCTTAAAGGCAGTGATGAGTGCATTTTTCCGTAGCTAAATGACACCATTCTGAGGATGTTTGCACCCATTTGGCGATAAAGACAACAAATTTTATTGTTAATCTCACTGAACACAATTGGTATGATCTTGAATGTAGCATTGACCCTTTTGTGCAAATTAATGCACAGAAAAGTTTATCATTCCAAAATGCACAATAAAATGGAACAGAAGGCCTTACAAGTCTTAGAAAAATCATCTGGCTCTGGTTTTATCATCACAAGAGCAAAATTTTGAGATTTTGCAGTTCATTCCCCTAAGATCACCCACTCATCTGCAACAGCCTTGGCAGAAGGCCACCCTGCCTTCCACACTGCCCTCCTTAACTCAGCTGTCAAGGGCCGACCTTGGAAGATGGATTTTCAAAGCAGTGGGCAGAGCCTCAGCTCCCTTTCTGCTGGTGGAGTTACAATGACTTGGAGCCCCGTTTCTGCCTTTGAAATTACACCATGTACTGTTACGTCGACTGAGCACTCGTTTTTAAATTCTCTTGTTTTATTAAGCTAATGTAATTTGTGAGAAATGTTAAATGTTCTTAAATGGCTTGAAGATTATAGAGTAGCTAGATTGAATGTGTTCTAAAAATACATGTTTCAAGGAGGTCTTACTAATGATGGTGGGTTATAACATGATGCTTATTGCACATAGTCCCAGTGAGACTTTCATACTTAATTTCTACTCACTTTAGTGGGGCTTTCTCTAGAAATTCAACAATTAAAACCTTGAATTTTTGAGATTCACTGTTAAGCAGGTATACAGTTGGAACTCTGATCCAGGACTTCATCTTAAGAATGACAAGGGCTGAGAATATAGTGTGACTTGCCGCTCCTTTGCCATAGGCAAAGCCAAATTAAAATCAAGTGGAGAAAAGTAGTCAGTGACAGAATGATACTAAGATGCGGGAGAAGGTGAGTGGAGAGGGATTTATAAGGTCACGTAGATAAAATGCCTACACTCTTTATTGCCCTTAGAGGAATGAAATGCTGCTAGTTATAGATACCTAATGGTGATTAGAAAATAACAAAGTTTTAAAATTTAGAGCAAAGTTTCTTCCAGTTGCAGGAAGAGAAAGTAGGCAGGGGTAATGGAGAAGAAAGATAGAAGAACATCACTTCAGACAGGCTTTGTACAGTATTATTTAGTTTTACATGGAAAATAATCTTGACCATTCAAAACTGTTTTCTTTCCTTCCTAAGCACAGACACATAATTCCCCTTAACGTTCAGAGGCAGTATATGTGTCTCAGTAATCATAGACTATCTACTCGAAGAGTTTTAGTGTAAGAAGACTTTAAAACATTCATAATGCGTATTATAAGCCCATCCAAACACAAGGCCTCCCATTCTTCATTTAAGTGAAGTGCTAAAAAAACAAACAAACAAACAAAAAAAGGCAAAGAAATGGCAATTTTCGGCTTATTTTAAGCCGAAAATTAATTTTGTAAATTTGTGTTATACTTCAGGAACCCAGGCTTCTGTTCGTTTCCTGTTTCCAGGGGGCATCGGGGAGTGGGAGGTGGGGGATGGGGGAAGGTTCCATCTTTATGGTTTATCTCCACACAGGCACGTGAGTTAAATGCAGTGCCATTTAGATGAGCATCAGAGGATTGTCTGTAAATTACCACAGAGTTGTTTAGTCAATTAACAGAAATCTTTGCGGATTATAAAGCTTGGTATAGCAACTTAACATTTAGGATAAAATATAATTAAATAAATAAAGCCCTATTTTCTTTTCTTCTGGATCGGCTCATAGAATGCACCGAGCGCCATCTGCTGGTAATTAGTTTTTCAAAACTATTTCGAGAGGAGAGAGAGATTTGTGAAGAAAATCAAAGCGTACCCATATACTATCAATATAGCTCATTTCACATGAAAGCGTTTTATTATAATCCGTTATATAATAATTTTAAAATTTGCCTTAGGATACTGAGATCCTGCACCATTTCAAATAAGAAATGAGTAGTTTCCATATTTTAGAATAGACCATCATGAAAGTTTTATATGTAGAAGTAATAACTGTTAAAGTTTCCTGGTTTCACTTAAATCGTGACATGAAAATATCTACCTGGTGCAAAATTTTTTTAAAAAAACTAAAAATAAATAAAACACCACACCACCATTTCTGTGTGTACTTAGAAGCACTTAATGAACATGGAAGTGTAATCTTAATCATCTTTAATCATTAAATCATAAGTTAAATTATATTATGGTGTTTTTGGTTAATTTTATAAACATTTTAAGTCAACAACTTGAACAAGTTCACTCTTCATATTTTATTTGTAAACTATAAAAAGTATTTATGAGCAAAGAATATCAACGTCTTGATAAAAGTCTCAAAGGTAGTACGAGAAGGAACCATAGTACTTCTAGAAAGAATTCTATTTAACACAGTTAGTGTCTTTGAAGATTTTTGTCACATTTAAAGTTTATGCCAAATCTTTGTCCTAATATTCGATGTCTCTGAAAGTCAAAGAACATGATAACATGTGATTTTGCCTGCATTTCAGGTTCTCCATGACCCATGCAGAAAATTAGACCCATTGTCTCCCATTAACTTTCTTCTCCAGACCAGACACAATAAGAAACAGGTACATGAGAGTCCATTTCCATCATTCCTATGGGAGGAAATTATTAGTTCTGTTGTATTTAACAGTAGATTATAAACGAAAATAATTACCTACGTAAAAGCTCTTAGAAGAACAAAATAACATAAACATTAAATTGTTATAATTAGAAAACCTGACACAAATTATCCCAGAATTTGAGCCTTAATAACAGGAGTTGGTCATTGTTTATCATAATACATAGCCTATATAGTTTCCTTCAGGAGTATTACTGAATCTTATGGAAAGATAACGTGTTCTCTGAAAAAAATGAATAACTTGAAAAAAGGAACATCCTCTGGGCAGGAAAGAGATATGAAATAAGTGTAATATATATATATATATATATATATGTAAATGTAGTTTTAATATATCAACATGAAGGCAGTTTGTGTGTTGAATACAGTTTTTTAAATAAATGGTATATTTTGTGAAGAGAAAATTAGATGAAATATACTTAAAACTTAAGTTAATGAACTTTTAGAAAGCATGAAATGTTGGCTATTCAAAGAGAGGTTTCCTAAAAATCACAGTAAAAAGGAATTTAAAGATGTCTCCTTTAAAGACATTCGAAGATGTCCCCTTTTGTATTTCTTCCTTCTGTGGAAATATTTGGTCAGCCCCTCATGGGCAGAGTCTCTTCATAGAACAAGGAGTTTCTGACCATTCGACCCTACTGTTCTTGAAACCCACCTTCTGCCAGGAGACTTTGGGCACAGTACCTTTAAGTGCTTGGGGACACTAAACATGGAAGCCCTCCATCTGTGGTGGCAGACAGAGGATGACAAATACAGGGCCTTGCCAGCTACGTGGCCCTGCTACTCCATGCATCTACCTGGCCATGCAGGGGCCTGCCAGCCTTTCAGCACCCCTTCAGAGAAGTCCACACTTAAACTGACTCACTGGAGAAGTTTAATGAGCCTCTTGGAATTAAAAGGAGGAGAAAAAAAGCAAAACAAAGAAACATGATGGAAATGAACAAGAGAAAAGGCAGTAGAGAGGTTCGTCTCCAGCCTGATGCTTGGGGGGCTTTCAAGATACCTCAGTGGATATTGCACGGAGCAGTGGAAAGAGGAAAGAACAAAATTAAAAACAGCCTCCTAGGATGAACTTGTATAATATTTTTCCTCTGCAGAGCAGTAGACACCACGTTTCGTTTTCGTTGCCCTCCACCCTTCTTTTCTCCTCCACCTAATTTCTGAGCATTGCCAGGCTAGGCAAGAATGAGAATGCACACAGATTATTCATAAGCTTTCAAGTTGTGTATTTTGGGGGAGATTTCCTCCCTTCTGCTCCTGATTGCTGATGAAGAATGGTGTTTTAATAGGCAGATGGTAAAGACAATTACAGTTAGGGGCTCAGCTGGGAGTTACATCAGTTTATTGCAAATTATTAGTTGATAAATGCTTTTGTTTACAAGCAGAGTCTTAAGCAGCTTTGCAATCAGTTTATCAGCTGCAGGCGGAATTTTGACAGATCGCCTTTGGGGTATAATGTTACCTCTTGGCTAGTCATTCAAAATCATGATGGCCAGGTAGCCAGACAGTCAGATGGGCCACCTCATGACACCACTGCAAGCTCCTGCAAAGCCAGAACACAACACATCTTACACCAGAGCCCAAAACTCCAAACCCCGGAATACTGAAAAGTCTCCGTGAGCAGACCTTTTCCTATTGAAATTCCAAGATTAGATACTTGAGTTTCATGACTTCCATGATATTAGTTCAAAAGGTTTACCAGGTAGTTCTGAACATCTTCATAGGACCAAACTTTCTGCACCTGCAATTCAGCAGAAATCTGGAAGTGACCACAATGACACTTTATTCTGAAAGGGGCTTCATGTACTTCTTAAAAAGGAAAGGAAATTATCTCAGTAGGAGCCATTTTCTCAAAGGAAAAAATAAATTCTGTGGAGAGAATAAACGCCAGGAGCTTAAAGACCTAGTAGGATTCTATAACGAGTTTGAACCAGGAGTGCCTCTTGTGATATGAGGGGAGTTTAGAAAACACACTGGTTTAACAAGGCTGGCTTTGATTTTTCTGGTCTAAAAAATGGGATGATAGTATTTCCTATTTGTCACAGAGATAATTCTTTTAGATTAATGAGGGTGTTCATGTTTCTTTGTTTCTGAGTTCTGCTCAGACCAATATTATCTGTTGAATTTATGCTAAAAAAGCATGTAATAATGTTTGAAATGACAAATAATTCATGGATATCATTAAGCTCATTTCCAAAATACTTGCAGAAAGAAAGTGCTGTAATTTAATATTTATACATTATAGCATTACTAGCATTTACTAGTTTTTTGCATTACCATAAAGACATGGTTTATAAAGCTGATGTTTCAAAGATGTCTCCTTGAAAAGATTCACTTGATCATAAGCTCATAAACAATTCATGTTTGTTTACTTTTACATTTCACTCTAATAAGTTCTGTGGGCTAATTAAAACAGAAATATTTAAATACATAATCATACATAATAGCTCCTATAATGGTCATTTTTATTTGTACCTACTGACTGTTAATTTATGTTTTTATTTCCAGGTATTCAAGGAAAACTTATTGAACTAATAAGGAACTAACTCCTGAAGTCAGAAGCCAGGTTTCATAGCTGGAATTAGATATTCTATATCCTCTAAAATATTGCCATAATACAGGCTGCTCTTTGGAAATATGAATCTAGTTGATCAATTTTAAATCATATGTAACATATGTATAAAAGCAGAATTTTTCTTCTCTTAATTTCAGAAATATGATTATCTGTATTCATTTATCTCCTTGACTCCTGCTCTTTCTTATTCTATGTCAGATTCTCAATTAAGATCCTAAAGTCATCAGAATAGAATAAACCTTATTTAAGTGACCACATGGTTTAGTAAAGTTTGTCATTTTAATGTTGGGTTGACATAAGCTTACTTGAAAACATGTAAGAGAAAAACCAGAGTGTAGTTTTTATCCTCACTTCAACATTCAGCACACAGTATTTCATTCCCAATTTTCCAGTTCTTAAGCAATTAAATATTCTATTTACATCAGAGAGAAGGCTGTCTACAGAAGAGTTGAAGAATGAAAGCCTTGATATCTTAAGTTGTAAATTGTGTTTTAACATAAAGAGCATAGAAAGTTGTTTTTCGTTTTCTATAATCAAGTTAATGAAAGATAAATAGTGCATTTGACAAATAGTTCTGTTGTATGTTCATCTCTCTTGATTGGAAAAGGCAAAAAAGAATTTTAAAAAAAATTCTATCCTCACCTTTGGCCCAGATACCAAAAGCACACACAGAGTTGCTGGTCAAGTCTGATTTTTTTTTTTTTTTTTTTTTTTTTTATCCCTCACCCAGAAACTGCTAGGATGTTCTATAAAAAGATGTCAGGAGTGCCAGCCTGGGAAAGTTGAATGGCCCAAATGCCCTGCTTTGCCTATAAGTACAAATGAAAAATGTTAAAGATTATTTAAAACAGGAAGGACTTTTTGCAAAATGCTTTTGATTTATTGCTGTGTATTGTACAGATCTTTATCAATTATTCTCACTCCATTTTATTCAAAAACTATTGTAAACTATGAGTTGGCATGTTGCTGCATACGGAAAAAAAGGCATTAATCAACTCTAAATAAACAAGTGCAAAGATCTATCTAACAACTATGAAGTAGTTAATACATTTTTAAGCAATTTTATTATAGAAAAGAGGTCTAAAGGAGTAGTGCTTAATTATCTGGACTCCTCTGTGCTGGGCTCCCTTTTGATTGTATTAATGAAGCAGCTGGCCCATTGTTTCCCTTTAATTCCTCTATTGTTTTAAGAATATGTCACAGCTCTTTATTCTTTTATCAGGTGCTGTGCAGGAGGATCCACACAATACCTCATATTCCTACTGTATTTGCCAATGCACAAAGAAACCTCCACAGCGGTTTTCAAAGAAGGGGCACACATAATTTATAAGTTCTGTTCCTTGCACTACTCCACTGTCAAGAATTTCAACAGTATTGAATTTGAATTCATTATAAAATGTGTGTTGAACAATGTGGCTACGTATAGATATACATACTGTGTTAATGTCTAAACCCTGAGATCTGGGCCGTAACACGCGAGATGCTGAAATAGGGCAATTATTTAGCTTTTAGGGAATTATTCTGACCAATTGTTTCCAGGTTATGAAAAAAATTAATTTCACAAGTGGGCATCATGTTGGATTGTCTAATTATTTAGTGAAAATAAAAGAAGGTAATGACCAAACAAGGAAGTAGCCTTGTTTCCTCTACCTCCATAAAAATAATGTCCCTGTGTGCGTGTGCACGCGCATGTGCACGAGTGCGTGTGTGTGTGTGTCTGTGTATGTGTGTTAAACTGCCCATTTATTTCTCCCCAGAGAATGGCTTTAATTTACTTGAGTGTGCCTAAGAGGTATCACGATTTCCTCAATAGATGAAGGTGTAAACTTTATCAACTGAACTCCGATCATCAGTTGACCATCTTCTTATATCACACATGTGAAGGAAATAGACTTTTAGATAACACAGAATATATCACTGTACATCTTAGGAAATCAAAGTGCCACAGCCATTTAGTATATAATATATTTTTATGCCGGGGTTATTAAAAATGCGGGTTCCTTGTTACATAATTACTTTTTTCCAAATAGCCACACACACACACACACACACACACACACGAATACCACAGAAAAATCACTCATGATAAAATAACCTCGAAAGTCTGATTTACTTAGACTTTCTCTTTTTTTATACATGTGGCTTTTTTTCTTTGTTTTTTCCCTTGTCAAATGCCTGTATTTGGGAGGCTGTTTTATTGATTTTTTTTTTCCCCTAGAGTTCCAAGTCTAATAAAGAGAAGTAAGACTTAATGACTTAATGCTATGTAGTAAAAGTTACTAACTTCAACTTTTAGAAAATCACTTAGAATAAATAATTGTTGTAAACCACCTATTTCCTTTTGTATTGTTAGGTGAGTGTGTGTGGGTTTGGGTTTTTTCCCAGCTTAAAATAAAGTTTCAAACTGGTATCCCTATCTATTTGCTTAAGGGTCCTTATCCTACTATATTTGAGGTAGAGTAATACAAAATCTAAATGTGATTTAATTGGTTCAATTTGCTGTATATTTTTGTGCTGAGCTTTGGTTCATATCTCGATGAGCCCAGACATAGTTGTGTTCGAGGTTTACAGCTTCACGTTGCTGCCTTTCCTTATTTTTACAAAACAAGCGTCTATCAATCACACAGATAAATTAGAAGGAAACATGTATAGACATAACACATAGAAAAGATTTTTCAGTGTGCTATGTAATTATTAACCTGATTTTTACCATTGTAAGAAGCCGTGAATTGCAGATAGCACGGACGGAGTTAAACGCTTTTATACTAGATACATTTTGCTTATACAGAACTCTATAGGTATGGTCGAACAATATAATTGAAGCTTTGTCAGCTCTGTAACCTAGCAACAGATAATACTGTTAGGTTACTGAATTGCTCCTGGTTGACAAGTAGGGAGTATTTTTGTGTTTATCATCTTTGCTAATGATGGGATCCTTTCCAAAAGGCTTGTCTTAATCTTAATTAGAGTTTATCAGCAGAGGTCTGCATGACATTGTGCAGACACTGATTTCATAAATAATAAAAAGTGCAAGTGAAAAATTTGGCAGGATAGGGAGGTATTTAAGGCCACTGCTTCTAGTAAGAGGAGTGTGAATTTCCAAAACATAATCGAGTTTGCACCGTGACTTTATTCTTTATTATCGAAACTTGTAGTACACTTCACTGCAGTTTTGACAGCAATTATGAGAAAAATTCATAAGCTTCCTGTTAGGAACCATATCTGTTTGTACAAGAACTTTGATCATAAACATTATTTAGAACAGCAAGTACATGATTTTTAAAGAACGTCAAGGTCTTAGTTACTACTTTCAATGGAACCTTGAATGTATTTGTTCTTTATTTGTGAAGGGAGTGATGTGTGGGTCCGGAGACTGGGGAGAGTGGCTGTGTTTGCAGCATCAGAGGCAGACAAAGAGAGAATCCTAAAATAACCTTTACATTTGGTGGAAGCCAGGAAGGTATCAGATAGCTGCTTCGGTGCCTGATGTCATTTGATAAAGACTTCATGCCTGTGCAGTAGGAATGTGATTTTTTTTTGCTTTGGTTTGCACAATATGATCTTTTACAATTTAGGGGTGGGGGGAGATACAGTATTATTGATCATTTCTAATAAGTTAAGTAACTTCAAAATAATAAAGAATAAACATAAAATTGAATATAATTCACAAAATTACTAAGTTCCTAACCAGCTTATTCACTTGAAAGATGATGCTAAATCATTACATCCTTTCTCTTTCTGCCTTTCTTCATCTTTTTACTCATCATTCCCATATTCTTTAAATATTAGAAGAAAAGGGGAAATTCAAAACTATTGTCAAATGTGATTATCTGAGTTTTAAAATGAACTTCTCTCTGCTGAATTGTTTGAACACATCTGTGAAATACCTGATTATCAAGAGACTTTTTCATTCATAGGCTCATTCTTTCTACCTTTTACAAACTGCTAATAGTTTACTCTTATACTAGTGGTTCTTAACTCAAGAAACACATTAAGCTCTCTGGGAGCTTCTGAAAAACAGTAAAGCCCAAACTTCATTCCCAGCGATTTTTGATTTGATTGTCTGGGGTGGGACCTGGAAATTAGTATTGATGAAGAGCAGTCAAGATTGCCAAACAATGCTCTATGCTTAAGTAGAATTTTTATGCCCTTTTAGTGTCTAGCTGAATTTGCAATTTAAATAAGGGATTGGGCAAATGCTACCTTCATATTTAATATTATCAAATGAGTTTAATATGTGTGAAATGTTTAGAATACTACTTGGCACATAATAAGTGCTTTTTTTTTTTGTAAGCACTTTCTAAGTGTGGGCTTTTGTAATTATTAGTAGTTTTAGAAGATAGAGTTACTTTCACATCACAAATATTGACATTATTCCCCAGATTGAGACTATCCATTTAAAAGCTATATCTCATCACTGTGTAATCTTCTTGATACTGTTTCAGAAAGTGAACTGTCTTATTTCTGAATCAGAGAGTTAACTGTGCTAATTACTCAAACTGAGTAATCAAGGTAAGGTGAGATGTAGTTAGTGAACATCAAATGCTGCTGCGACTTGGGACACCTGGTTTTTCATACAGAATCTAGAGCCAAACTACCTCATTCAAATCCCACCTCCTATGTGTCCTTGTCTTCCTCTGATTCCCCTCTAGCTGTGACCTTGAACAGCTTATGTAAACTTCCAGCCCTGTGATCTCAAGCACATGATAACCACTTAATAAATGTGTGATTATTGCTATTATTAGCACGTCAATTATAGAAGCATTAAAAGTTGCTCGCAATTTGATGATAATAATCTGGAGGGTATCTAGCCTAGGGCTGTCATTTTATATAATGTAGGTAAAGCAATTCTTCAAATCATGTGAAAACTAATAATCAATTTAGCACTAGAACTAAAGTTTCTTACCCACCAGTCAAGCGCTCTTTCTAGTTCATCTTTGCACAGAGGACAAATAAATTTTCAGTGATTTAGGGTGCCAGCTATGCTTCATTATTAGCATGTGGCCCCTTAAACCAAGATCATCTGCTTTGGAATGGCTATGCAAAAAAAGCCATAAGAATTTTACCAATTAACCATATATGATATTGCCATATGTGCACCAAACACCTTTACATAATTCTATTTATGTTTTTATCAACATACCATTAGTGCAGGTTAGTGCATTGAAAATCCTCTGCATTTAAATCTGGAGCATTAAACATACTACTGCATATGAAAACTACAGAAACCATCATTTAATTTCCTTAAATTTCATGTCCATAGAGAGTTGACAGGGACACTCCACTGGCACTCAAAACACAGACAGAAACCCAAATCAACAGAGAAACCAGGACCTACGTCGCTCACAATTTTCAGATCTACACTAGTATCCAAAATTCATTCAGATGAGAATGGTTAATGTGGCCAAATAATGTAGACCTCATCTTAGCAGCAAATTCATTCCACTAGAGACTGAGCTTTCAAGCAGGAATTTGTTAAAGTAGCTTCGCTAGGAAAACTGGGAAAGGAAGAAACCTTACTCGTGTTTTGTTTTTGTTTTTGAACAATCTCCCATGAAAAACACTTTATAAAAGTTATATTCCCATCCTTAGCTATGGCTAAAAAATTTGTGCAAATATTCTAGGTTCACAGTAGATATTTTTAGTGAATAAGTGATACTCTCTTTTTAAAAAATTTATTGTGACAAATATATACGACATAAAATTTACTGTCTTCAACATCTTTAAGCATACGGTCCACTGGCATTAAGTACATTAACATTGTTGTGTAAATAACATCTCCAGAACTCTTTTCATCTGGCAGAACTGAAACTCTGTATCAATTAAGCAATAACTCACTGTTTTTCCCTGCCCCCAGCCACCAGCAACCGAAAACCCTACTTTCTGTATCTTCGATTGTGAATACCCTAAGTACAAGGGGGATCATACAGTATTTGTCTTTTAGTAACTGGCTTATTTCACTTAGCATAGTGTTTGCAAGGCTCATCTATATTGTGGCATTGTCAGAATTTCCTTGCTTTTTAAGGCTGAATAATATTCCATTGTATGTGTATGCCACATTTTGCTTAACCATTCTGTTAATATACAGTTGGGTTGCTTCCACGTTTTAGCTGTTTTTAATGCTGCACTGAACATGAGTGTTCAAATATCTGAACATTTGGATAATTCTTTTGGATTATAAGGTAATTCTATTTATAATTTTTCGAGGAAATGTCATACTGTTTTCCACAGTGGCTGCACTATTCTACGCACTCATCAGCAGTGCACAAGGGTTCCAGTTTCTTCACATCCTTGCCAACACTCGTTACTTTCTGGGTTTTGTTTTGTTTTGATAATGGTGTTCTCATCTTAAAGCCAAATATAATGCCTTGTGATTTGTTTCCATTGAACATGAGGTCAATCAGTGATGACACCAAAATAACTAAGTATCAACATGATTTAGCACTTTCATGCACTCATATTGCTTCTTAATCAAGATGAATACAACCGTCTTCTATTCAATTGTAAATTAGCCCTAGATACCCTAACTCTGAAAACAGTAGGGTAGAAAAGGGGTTCTCCTGCCTTCTCAGCCCCAAGTTGATTACTAGAAACTATTTCTATTTCTAAACTAATCAAGATACACTATGTGATTCACAAATGAATATGGCCTTAATCTTTTTTTATGAAATGAGTTAGCTCTCACTAGTGAAGCATAGATACATTTGCTCATTGAATTCATAGATTTGTTTTTTCTTTCTAGTAAGATTTCTTTTCTTGAATTTAGCAGGGCAGTGAGAAATGAGAATAATAGCCCCAATCAGACCAAGCCAAAAGGATAATGGTTAACAATTTTATAGCATTTAATGTATTCGGCGCTGTTCTTAAGTTTTCACATATATTAGCTTTCTTAATCCTCATAGTAACGCCGTGAGTTCAGTACTGTTATCATCATCCCTATTTTGAAGAATGAGGAAACTGATAGGCAGAATGTTTGGGTGATAAGTTCAAAGTCACATAGTGAGTGGCAGAGCCAAGATTTGTACCTCAGCAGTCTGACCCCATTGTCCATATTTCCTCCAGATGGGATTATATCCTTTACTAGCAATCACACTTAGAATATTTTATTTTAACCAGTAATTGAAATTTTATTACAATATTTGGGATAACTCTCCCTATAAATAACTTCCTCAAGGTGAATACTGTATATTCACCATCTTAACAGTTTCAAAGAGCCAACCCATGATTTTTGTGGTGCCATTCTCTCAGTTCCCATCTAATTTTTCCAAATATATGTTCTCTGTATCTTTAAATGATCCCATCTCCTCTTCCCACATTTTAGATGTTGAGATTCCTCAGTTTCAATCTTTGGTCCTTTTCTTTTCACATTATGCTCTTCTTTCGTTACCACAGTAAGGCAAAGAGCATCCCAGTCATTTAGAATGTGCTGATGGCTTCCGAAATATTTTTTTCCAGCCTTACTTCTCCTCCAAGTTCCAACTGCCTCCTAGATACATTCACCCAAAAGCCTCTCACGTACCTCAGATGTTACATTTCAATGCAGAATTCAGTATTTCCATGCATGCACATACACATTTGTATAACACACATGCACATGCATACTCGGGCTCTGGAGCAAGACACACAGAAGTCTAAATCATGGTTCTGCCACTGACCATGTGTGTGGCTTTGGTCAAGCTAACCTCTCCAAGCTTTAATTTTCTGAATTCTAAGATGAGGAAAATATCACCTACTTCACAAAAAAATTGACAAGATCAAAGTAAAGTACATAAACCACCTAGCGTACGTGGCCCAAAGTTCTCCTAATTGGTACCAACTGTCTCCTTGTCTTAACATCAAATGTTAACGTCCCAACTTTACTCCCTCATGAATGGCATCACCATCCTCGGATTTCCCACACCGGAAACCTTTGCGTCATCTTCGGCAGCTCCTTTTCTCTTTCTCATCTCACGATGTCGCCCCAGTCCTCGCTCAGTCCTGTCTCCTGAACCTGGTCCTTTTCTCCCTCACAAGCTACACTGCTCACTACTAAGCTAGGACAACAGCCTCCAAATGGCTCTCGTGGTAACATTTCCTACCCCTTCGGTTCCCTCTCCTCCCTACCCTGAGATCTTTATTCTGGGAGGAAAAAGCCCATGTCAAGAATTTGTTCATTCATTAACTCAAACATATACCACTGCTCCACCATGAGCCAGTTTTTATGTTACATTCAGAGCTGTCTCATCCTGTTCTCACCTACTTTTGTCGGAGGAAGCCCTGATTTGTAATGTTTGCCAATTCCAATGGCAAATGCTACAGCTCTCACCATGGCCAATTTCAAGTTGCCATGTGATATTAAGCAGCACAGGACAGGCCTGACAATTAAACATTCTGCCCTGTGATTCAGAACGGGCTGGCTCAAGCACACCACTGTTCATAACCCACCCTGTTCCCCCTCGGACGCCAAACTCCATGTTCGCTGGCTTCGGAACTGTTATCGGGACCAGTCGGGCTCTTCCATGATCCTGCACTTGCATTCATGCGCCCTTCTCTGCCAGTAACGCTGTACCTGCTGGGGACCCTGTACAAGTGTGTCTGCTGTTTGGCCTCTCTTGTTCATAAGTCAATCAAAAAGTCACCTTGGATGGCTTTCCTGACTTTCCCAAGAAGTGTCAGTTACTCACCCATCTCACATTTTCTTTAGCATTAGAGGATAACACACCATGTGGTATTGCCATTTCTTTGTTTATATGTGTGCATTCTAATTACATAGCAGTGTGAGAAGCCATAGAGCTCGGCCTCACTCACAGCAAAGAGTTCAACGAATAACTACTGAATGAATGATTTGAAAAATTAAATCCTAAGACAACTAACTTCTTCAATTCTACACAGTACCTTTTCAGTCTAATTCAGCCTTTGTAAAGGATATGCTCTAACTAAACCATAAAGTGAGACAAAGCGATAAAGATAATAAATTATGAAACATTTCTGTGTATATCTGAAACCACTGGTATATGTTGCAATTGTCAGGCTGTTTAATAACAGAAAAAATCAGCTTTTGCTTATTTTTCTTTGCACTTAATATTTGTGAAGATTATTTTAATTATTTATTGGAGCTTTTTGGTTCCAAGTTTGAGCTCAAGTATTCTGAGTCATCCTGCTACACAGCTCACTGCTGTGATAAAGATTAGTTGTGAGCGATACCTTCTCTAAAATCTCGATTTCTCCTGGGTAACTGAGTTCAGAACATTCCTCTTGTGAAAAACAGCCATAGCTGGATTTACCAATAATGTAAACTTATTAGTAATGGTAAATTATTGCTAATAATGTAAGTCATTCAGTTCATCACTGAAATCCAACGACTCGGAAAAACCGGGCTGTGAAGGAAACCTGCATGGGAGTACCGTGCTCTGTCCTCCCCACCTCTCTATTACAGAGACTCACTTAATAAACTGTATCCCAGAGGAAAGATAAGGTACAAATGATCACCTCATCTATACCTGTAAGTAGTTTGGATCTGTATGTGCATCAGAAAAGGCATAGCAGTTGACAGCGGAAGGCTTCCAAGGTAAAGAACCTCAGCAGCAAAAATGCCACCACTTAGCACTCTTAAATGCTCATCGGATTCCACAACGATGCTGTTTAGCTTCCCTAATTGTAAGTAAATAAATCAATGCCAAAGTGCAACTGTTTTTCAACTTTGGTAAACTTTTATGTTTCCAGATGCGTTAGAGTCAAAGTGAAAAAGAAAGTTAGGTTGTTTTCTACTCTTTTGGTATATTTGTGTTTTAACTTTGAAAACAGGGTAAACTTTCATACACATTTGAGGTCTGTAATTTTAGCTTTATTTTTTCATAAACATGTATTGTCATAGACGTTGTTCTGTTTACTTTTTAAACTTAATCAGCTGGTTTAATTTATTGTCCAAGTTTCCTCTAAAATAATGTCCTGATCCTCCCGTGCAACTCTGCCATGTCATATGGTGTTGTTATCTTTTCCACCAGATTTTTACCTCAAATTGTTTAAAAACTATGATCTCTTTGAGGGTAGAAAAAAATGAAGTGCAGTTGAAGAGACAGTAATGCTGACAGATAAACAGAGCAATATTACTTATCAGAATGGGTACAATTTTTGTTTGCTTAATGAGTACAATATATAGCCTTGCAATATATACACAGTGAGAAAAAAAGCTTTATAACATATCAAGTATGCCACATTATTTCAGCCATAACTGTACAGGATATGTATCTAGGCCTGAGAGTGTAGATAACAAAATATAAGTGCTTTGCCTGTCTAAACATGTTAAATAAATGAGCATTCGCTATCACATTCCAATACATTAGAAGATGTACTTGCATAGTTAATTTTCTTTTTAATGCACCACACGTGATCATTTGAAGCACAGAGCCAGAGTATATCTTAGTGTTTGAAGAAAGAGTTCTTTTCATTTAAACAAATCTTTATTTAAATAAGCCTTTTGAAAAGGATCTTTGGCATATCTTCTATTCAGGAAGTTCAATCAGGGTAAACGGAGATAAAGGAGCCACATTATAAGGCACATTATATAAGTAAAGATCACTCAGCTAAAAAAAAAGTCAGCAGACATAAGGAGCATAAAACTAACCGAATTTTATTTTAACTTTCTTGATTTTAGGAGCTCTTGTTTGTTTTGTAGTTTTAGGCATCTGGTATTAATATAAAAAGGTATTTGGGGAAGAAGATAGGGAGAGAGAGAGAAATAACTTCTTACTTCCATAAGGTACAGAAAGAGTAATTTCAAAGGCTCACCTGACATAAATTTCTGTAGTTGGATCCCCTATCATGCTTGTTCTTAGACGTGATATCATGTATTAGCATGGTTAATGATTAAGGCAGCCCAAAAGGCAAACGGTTGACAAAACTCTCTACAGATTATGTCTATCCTTGGCTCTTAGTTTTCTGCTACTACTATTGGCCATTGAACAGTTCAATTAATGCAAGAAACATGATTTTCTACATTGGAAGGAAGACGAGTACAGCTGTTGTCTTGATCAAACACTTCACCCCAGTAGAAACCGATGTAAAAAACATGAGAAGGTGCTATTGACATCACTCTAATGTACAACAGTCTCGGGCATTCTATGTCAATCCTATCTTTCTTTTTTTTTCTTCATCTTCTTAATAGGAGGTCAGCTTTGGTGTACAACTACGAAGGCCATCTCTGAGGGTGAAGAGCTAATTGCCTTTGTGGTGGATTTTGACTCAAGGCTACAAGCTGCCAGTCAGATGACTCTCACAGAAGGGATGTACCCTGCACGCCTGCTGGATTCAATTCAGCTGCTTCCTCAGCAAGCTGCCATGGCTTCTATTTTGCCTACAGCTATTGTCAATAGTAAGTGCTGAGAGCAATAGCCCAGTACAATAGCTTTGTAGTGGTGATGAGTATTTATGGGAGAGGGAAAAAAAAAATGTCTACTGACAGGCAACCGGGGACAGACTTTTTTCTCTAGTGTTGTGATTTCAGTTTGTCTTCTTTCTAACTGTGTGTGTGTGTGTGTGTGTGTTATGTGATCGCTTCACATGAGAGTATAAAAAGAACACTTAAATTCATTCATTTCAGGTTGGATTCCTGAGTGTTAATATACAAAAAGCTGACATTCTAAACCAGTTGAACAACTTAAGCTGTAAGAAGCCCAACAGCTTCCTTGATGTTCCTATAGTAGAATAATGTTGGTATTGTTTAAGGGCTATAGAATTAGTAACTTAAAGAAAATGAATACAAATCAAATTTTGATTAGTATACTAATGGAGAGGACAAATCAAGACATCAGCTAATACACACACAAAAAAGATAAGAATAGAAAGAAAAATACATATAAGCTTAGAATATTTTATGTGGAGAATTTTTTAATATGCCCTGGCAAATACACCTTTGTAATTATATTTTGTCATAATGGCTATTGAACTTTGCATTCCTGGAACACACAAAGTGACACTTTATAGGAGAGAAAATTAGTGATTCAGGAGTTCCGACGTCTGAGTTCTACATTCAACTCTGCTTTTATCTAGCTTTGTAAGAAAACATAAGTAGCAATTACATCTTAAGAGGAGAATAGATTCTAAAGCTGATGGATAAATGAAATACTGCATTTAGTCAAAAGTGTCCCTGAAAATTTCTGAAACTGAATGATACAGAATTCTAGAGACAGCAATAATGTATTGCTATTAAAATATGTATTCAATAATAATTATGTTCTTGTGATAACAGCATCCTTTAGAATAAAGAAATTCTCAGGTATATCTGGAATTACTCTGCATCCAAACAGTGGATCCAGTGTACCAACCCAAGCTAATATATTTTGATTTCCTAAGGTAAATGCAATTATTTTCTCTACTGGATCTTTGTTTTGATTTGAATAGTGAGGAACATGAAATATCATGGGCTCAACTTGAATTTGAGGCAAAAGGTGTTTGCTACCAGGGATACTAGGAGTACCTTATGTTATCATGAAGCTCCAATGTGTGAATGTTAATTCTAATTATATTTGAGATTATACTCTGCTTTCTATAGCAAGATAACTGTTAATCCCAAATAAATCAGCATAGATGCATACAGCTTTCTTTCTCATTCTGAACAATGTGGTCCTCTGAATAGTATAAATGTAACTAAGTTAGGTGGGAGAGGCTAAATAATAAACAGTAGTAGTATATAATTTTACAATTAAATTTTATTC
>NW_011888930.1:867812-869987 GCF_000151845.1 Pteropus vampyrus
TGTGTGTGTGTGTGTGTGTGTTATGTGATCGCTTCACATGAGAGTATAAAAAGAACACTTAAATTCATTCATTTCAGGTTGGATTCCTGAGTGTTAATATACAAAAAGCTGACATTCTAAACCAGTTGAACAACTTAAGCTGTAAGAAGCCCAACAGCTTCCTTGATGTTCCTATAGTAGAATAATGTTGGTATTGTTTAAGGGCTATAGAATTAGTAACTTAAAGAAAATGAATACAAATCAAATTTTGATTAGTATACTAATGGAGAGGACAAATCAAGACATCAGCTAATACACACACAAAAAAGATAAGAATAGAAAGAAAAATACATATAAGCTTAGAATATTTTATGTGGAGAATTTTTTAATATGCCCTGGCAAATACACCTTTGTAATTATATTTTGTCATAATGGCTATTGAACTTTGCATTCCTGGAACACACAAAGTGACACTTTATAGGAGAGAAAATTAGTGATTCAGGAGTTCCGACGTCTGAGTTCTACATTCAACTCTGCTTTTATCTAGCTTTGTAAGAAAACATAAGTAGCAATTACATCTTAAGAGGAGAATAGATTCTAAAGCTGATGGATAAATGAAATACTGCATTTAGTCAAAAGTGTCCCTGAAAATTTCTGAAACTGAATGATACAGAATTCTAGAGACAGCAATAATGTATTGCTATTAAAATATGTATTCAATAATAATTATGTTCTTGTGATAACAGCATCCTTTAGAATAAAGAAATTCTCAGGTATATCTGGAATTACTCTGCATCCAAACAGTGGATCCAGTGTACCAACCCAAGCTAATATATTTTGATTTCCTAAGGTAAATGCAATTATTTTCTCTACTGGATCTTTGTTTTGATTTGAATAGTGAGGAACATGAAATATCATGGGCTCAACTTGAATTTGAGGCAAAAGGTGTTTGCTACCAGGGATACTAGGAGTACCTTATGTTATCATGAAGCTCCAATGTGTGAATGTTAATTCTAATTATATTTGAGATTATACTCTGCTTTCTATAGCAAGATAACTGTTAATCCCAAATAAATCAGCATAGATGCATACAGCTTTCTTTCTCATTCTGAACAATGTGGTCCTCTGAATAGTATAAATGTAACTAAGTTAGGTGGGAGAGGCTAAATAATAAACAGTAGTAGTATATAATTTTACAATTAAATTTTATTCTGAAAGTCTACGTTGTAATCACTGTGCTTACTCCTCATTCACTAGAGTTTGCTCCTTTTATATCCTTCTTTCTAAGCCATCCCCTTCACTGTCATGGGTTCCATCACCAACTGTGCACTAGTAATTCATGAACCACAAATCCAACTCTTTCTGCCAAGTTTTAGACCTCTGTCGACACCTTTCCCATGTTTTTCTGTATTTCTTACAGAAATATCAAATCCTATATATCAAATGAGACCATGTGCCCCAGTGCACCTAGATCAGTCCCAATTTACAGTGTTGTCTGGCATCTCTCTGACCGGTGCCCCCTTTCGCTACAAAAGTGCCAGGTTTGCACAGTATAGTGTCAGGTTTTATCACTCTAGACATGCCGTAGCCTAAACTCATCACTTCTCCATCATAGAAAATGAATGAAACTGTCACCTACATAGAAATGCTAACAAGAAACCTAGACACCGAGGAGAAAAAGGTTTTGCTCTAGCAGCTAATTGTAAGGCAGTGGTTATCAGTTCTAAGCAGTTCTACTTTCTCAATATAACTTTTCTTCCACACTGTCCCCCTTGCTATGGAGGCATTATGAAAGCATGTTTATGCTAGGGACCAATCCCAGTTTCCCCACTTATGTAATCATGGGCAAGTTACTCACCCTCAGTTTCCTCACCTAAATGGATGAGGAGGGAAAGCACATACTGGAGAAACTTTCCATGAATGAATACACGAAAATACACATCATAGCATGACTTAATAAATATGACATGACTTTAGCTACAACACACACTGTCATATCTCACTTAGATTACTATGATTACCTCCTACCAGTCTTGCATCTTCCTTTCAAATTCACTACCTTCAAAACTTGACTCTTATGATTCTGTATCTGATTCTGTCAATCTCTTGCTTAAAATGATTCAGTGACTCTCCATAACCATTGAGATACAAATCTAAACTTCTTAAAAGAGACTCTAGGGTCTTTGATAGTCTATG
>NW_011888930.1:870937-872740 GCF_000151845.1 Pteropus vampyrus
ACCTAAATGGATGAGGAGGGAAAGCACATACTGGAGAAACTTTCCATGAATGAATACACGAAAATACACATCATAGCATGACTTAATAAATATGACATGACTTTAGCTACAACACACACTGTCATATCTCACTTAGATTACTACGATTACCTCCTACCAGTCTTGCATCTTCCTTTTAAATTCACTACCTTCAAAACTTGACTCTTATGATTCTGTATCTGATTCTGTCAATCTCTTGCTTAAAATGATTCAGTGACTCTCCATAACCATTGAGATACAAATCTAAACTTCTTAAAAGAGACTCTAGAGTCTTTGATAGTCTATCCCTGCCTTCTACAATCTCATCTCTACCAGTTCCCATCATGCCCCTTGCCTGAGCAGTACAGAACACCCTCCCACCTTCCAGCCTCCTAGCCTTCACCCAAGCCCTCTCTCAGGGTACCATGGCTTCCCTGGGCTGTTCTCTTGGCCAGGAAGACCCAACCCTGTTCTCCACATGACTAGCTTAATTTCACTCTTCACAATTCAGCCTAGGTATTTCATTATCTTCCCTGTAAATCCTTCTCTGACATCCTCCTCCCTCCACCAGAGGAGTTCTCTCACAAGCTAACGTCTATTGTTCATGCCTAAAGCACTCCCCAGATGCCTCCATCATAACAGTCATCACATTCTAATTTAATTATCTGACCGTTTGTTCACCAACCGTAAGAGACCTTTAGCTCCTTTATGACAGCTGTATGGTCTTTCATTTTTATATCTAACACAGTATAGTCTGGCACATAGTAGGCACTCAGTAATTAATTTGTTAAATGAAAAAAGAATGTCAGGGGCTGCTATCAGGGCTAACTTTAGTTCAGTCATTAGATCCTTAACTTTAGAATCAATCAGATAAACCAACTCACATTGCTATTTATAAATGCATATATTTCTAAACCGTAAATACAATTTAAACAATTTAAAGTTAATCTCTGTGTTTTTACTGAATGTTGTCATCTCCTACAGTACCTCCTGCAAAAGAGTCTGTGGGAAAGTAAATTGCATGGCAGGTACCATTTCTTTAAAAGCTTAGTCCTGTAATGTGGGGCAACATCCGCAACTGCACTCATCACTCATCGTGTGATCACCTAACTCAGAACCTGAGAGCATTCTCTGGGAAATATTGAACTTAATACTGCTTTACCCCAAAATCGGCAGCAGCTAATGTGTCCCTGTGTTGTGTCCTGCAGAGGATATATTCCCTTGCAAGTCCTGTGGCATCTGGTATCGGAGTGAGCGGAATCTGCAAGCCCATTTGATGTACTATTGCAGTGGGAGGCAAAGAGAAGCTGCTCCAGTGTCAGAAGAAAATGAAGACAGTGCTCCTCAGATTTCTAGTCTATGCCCCTTCCCACAATGCACCAAGAGCTTCTCAAATGCCCGAGCACTAGAAATGCACCTGAATTCACACAGTGGTAAGTGCCTCCCATGTTTCTTCTTTTGCTCCAGGAGGCTCTATTCTTTCTTTACATACATACATCCATATATACATATATACATATATACATGTATACATCTATTTCTATCTAACTATATCTACCTGTAAAATCAAATCTAACTTGCTGGACCCACCTGGTAATCTTAGGTTGCTTATAATCGATATGTTCTACTCAAAGAACTTGGGTATGAATTTTGTTCTAACTAGTATGCTCAGATTGCAGGCCAAATCATTCCATTTTTTTCAACTGAAGGAAAACAGCATCATTTTAGAAAGTTTCAATACCTTTTCTATGTTGTCATTAATATTCATTGATTTAAGTGTCAAGC
>NW_011888930.1:872790-879843 GCF_000151845.1 Pteropus vampyrus
CACAGTGGTAAGTGCCTCCCATGTTTCTTCTTTTGCTCCAGGAGGCTCTATTCTTTCTTTACATACATACATCCATATATACATATATACATATATACATGTATACATCTATTTCTATCTAACTATATCTACCTGTAAAATCAAATCTAACTTGCTGGACCCACCTGGTAATCTTAGGTTGCTTATAATCGATATGTTCTACTCAAAGAACTTGGGTATGAATTTTGTTCTAACTAGTATGCTCAGATTGCAGGCCAAATCATTCCATTTTTTTCAACTGAAGGAAAACAGCATCATTTTAGAAAGTTTCAATACCTTTTCTATGTTGTCATTAATATTCATTGATTTAAGTGTCAAGCAATCTTTGCAAACCGACCATACTGTTTCCCGCATGGCAGAGAAAAAATAATGGGTACATAAAAATAAGTATTTGCTGAATTGAAATAAAGCCATTATTTTGATAGAGCCAACTAAAATCACACTTGAGAGAAATTAACTTTTAAATATGGATCTATGAAATTCTCTTGACTTTCAGAGCATGTATAATAACAGCTTAGTTGATTTTTATGACATAAAACCACCTTTAGTATTATGTTTTAAAATTCCTTAAAAAAAATTAGGCTGAAAAACAAGTTATTTTTTTAATCCCACTCTTAACAGCAAAGTGGCAACTGTTCCCATGTATTTTGGAATTATATGCCCAATTGTTGTTAATATCATTAAATAGTATTCTAATTCCCATATTTTAAAAAATGAAGTTAATTAAATATATGGAATTATACTGACTTTAGATATTTCTAGGAACATTCTTGGACTGGGCAAACCAAGGACTTGGAATCACAGTTCTTAAGCACCTATAATACAAAACTTGTAGGATGCTTCCTTCACTGTTTTTGTTTGGGTTGAATAAATGAAAAACTGAAATAGGTGATGAGCTGTCAACAGCCATAGCATCCTAAACATGCAAGATCTTGTCTGAAACAGGTACTGGCTTTTTAAAAACTAGCTCCAACCTCCAACATCCTAGTATAGTGCAAGTTTTTGTCTTGGAACCTATAAAAATAGGCAATTTCCTTTCTCCTTTTTCTCTTTCTTTCCCTGCAAATGAGCTGCTCTTATGTAGGTAATAAAGTAGAGGAAGGAGAAACAGGTTGTCTCATATGTGGAGTAAAATCATGCACAAAACAAAAATAGAGATAGAGAGATCGTCACCTGAAGAGAAAAATGAATATTCGATTAGTTAAGGATTAAAAGAAGACAGGAATAAGAAGTCCCCTTTTATCACCACAGAAGTGGGTTTTCTCTGCTATATTTTTAGCTTATAAATATAAAAGGCAATTCTCATTTTAGTCTAGAGTCTAGACTAGTCTAGAAGGAGGAGCCAAGCCTAATTTAGCCATGTATCAACAAATGGGAATGAGAGTTGGCCTTAGGAAGTAAAAATGTTCAGATCCTAATTCCAATTTGTGGGACAAAAGGGTGCCCCCCACCACTATCGAGCAATTCTCTGGAAACAAACTGGGTGTTCTACATTCAACTCAATTCTGTCACTATTTACCCGGATATAGTGTCAGTTTCCAGAGGTCAGTCCCACACTACTTAAGATGCCAACTGCAAGTCCAAATTGTTTTCTGGGCTTCTTACCAACTGGCTATATACATCAGAGGTTGCCAAGACCCCTCTTTGGGTTTGATTAACTTGCTAGACTGGTTTACAGAACTCGTGAATGCCATCTACTCACTAGGTCACCAGTTAATTATAAAAGGATATAACTCTGGAACAGCCAAATGGAAAAGATGCACAGGGCAAGGTATGGAGAAAGGATGAAAGCTTCTATGCGATTTTCCCCAAATCTCCACATGTTCACCAACCCTGAAGCTTTCTGAGCCCTGTCCTTTGGGTTTTTATGGAAACCTCATTTACATAGCCATGGTTGATTAAATCACTGACCCTGGCAACCGAACTCATTCTCTAGCCCTTCAGCTCCCTGGAGGTTGGGGGATGGGAGGAGGACTGAAAGTTTCAACCCTGTAATCACAAGGTTGGTTCTCTTGGCAACCAGCCTGAGGTTACCTAAGGGCTTTCCCAGGGTTCCCTCATTAACATAACAAAAGACGTCTTTATCACTTATCGCAGGATATTGCAAGGATTTTAGGAGCCATGAGCCAGGAACTCTGGTCAAAGGCCATATATATATAAGAAATACATATTTGGTCACTTAGATCAACCATGTATCAATAAATGGGAATGATACATTTGGTCATCTAAGTGACCAAACATATATTTCTTATAAATCACAATGTTGCAGTGAGGTTTACCCACCAGTCATTGGTAACCGTCAAAATATTTAATAACTGACGAGGAACAGGCAGTGATCAATCAGTATGGATGTTGGTCCAAAACAATTGTATTAGTGACACGAGTCAAAAATCAGCCCTGGAGAGATAAACCATGTTCAGCAAAACCAATGGATGAAATTCTAGATTTGTACCAAAGATAAATTAGGGGGTTATTAATTACTTTACAAAATAGTTCCTATTTGGATTCTTTTGAATAAAGACCTAATCAATGTGCTGAGAGTTATTTGATTTGCACACAGGTCATCACTATCAACTCTAATGAATGTCTACTTCTTCCTAATATAGAACATAGTGTTATAGTAAGAAGTTACTGGGTTAGAAATTAAAAAATCTGAGGTTTAGTAATGGCTCCATTACCAAATAGCTTTATTATTATAATCAGTTCTCGTAGCATACATGCGTCTTTTTCCTGACCTGTAAAACAGAGACAATGACGCCTATCCCACTATGATACACATGAAAGTGCTTTGGAAACTGTAAAGTGCTATTACTATTATCATATGTAGTAAAAACTGTCACACACACAAATTAATATCACAAATGAGATTCTGAAAATTTCAATTCATTTCTGTTGCGTTGAAGACATTAGATCATTGGTAAAGGTTCATATCATTACAACGCCAACACGTGAGGTTCTCAGTATTCTTATTTTGTATGTCTCTTCAGGAGTGAAAATGGAAGAATTCCTCCCTCCAGGTGCCAGTCTAAAATGCACCGTCTGTAGCTACACTGCTGATTCTGTGATCAACTTTCACCAACACCTGTTCTCCCATCTCACTCAAGCTGCCTTCCGATGCAATCACTGCCACTTCGGCTTCCAGACTCAGAGGGAGTTATTGCAGCACCAGGAACTCCATGTCCCTGGAGGCAAACTTCCCAGAGAAAGTGATATAGAACACTCTCCAAGTGGAACCGAAGATAGCTTACAGCCAGCCACAGACTTGTTGACCAGAAGCGAACTCCCTCAGAGCCAAAAGAACATGCAGACTAAAGACGCAAGCTCTGACACAGAGCTGGACAAGTGTGAGAAAAAGACTCAGCTCTTTCTCACTAACCAGAGACCAGAGATACAGCCTACAACGAATAAACAGAGCTTTTCTTACACGAAAATAAAGTCTGAGCCCTCTAGTCCAAGACTCGCCTCATCTCCCGTCCAGCCTAATATTGGGCCTTCTTTCCCTGTGGGTCCTTTTCTCTCTCAGTTTGCTTTTCCCCAAGATATTACAATGGTCCCTCAAGCTTCAGAGATCTTAGCCAAGATGTCTGAGCTGGTACATCGGCGACTGAGGCACGGAAGCAGTAGCTACCCTCCTGTAATTTACAGCCCCTTGATGCCCAAAGGGGCTACTTGTTTTGAGTGTAACATAACATTCAATAATCTGGATAATTATCTAGTGCACAAAAAACATTATTGCAGCAGCCGATGGCAGCAGATGGCCAAGTCTCCAGAGTTCCATGGTGTTTCAGAAAAGATGCCTGAGGCTGTGAGTCCCAACACGGGCCAAACCTCCATAAACCTCCTCAACCCAGCCGCTCATTCTGCCGATCCTGAGAATCCACTTCTTCAAACGTCCTGCATCAGTTCTTCCACTGTTTTAGATTTAATCGGGCCAAACGGGAAGGGCCACGACAAGGACTTTTCCACTCAAGCTAAGAAGCTCTCCACCTCTAGTAGCAATGATGATAAAATTAATGGAAAACCTGTTGATGTGAAAAATCCCAGTGTCCCCTTAGTGGATGGGGAAAGTGACCCAAATAAGACGACCTGTGAAGCTTGCAACATCACCTTCAGCCGGCACGAAACATACATGGTCCACAAACAGTATTATTGTGCTACTCGCCACGACCCTCCGCTCAAGAGGTCTGCTTCCAGCAAAGTGCCTGCCATGCAGAGAACCATGCGCACACGCAAGCGGAGGAAGATGTATGAGATGTGCCTACCTGAACAGGAACAACGGCCTCCCCTGGTCCCACAGCGATTTCTTGACGTAGCCAACCTCAGCAATCCATGTACCTCCACCCAAGAACCCACCGAAGGGCTAGGAGACTGCTACCATCCGAGATGTGATATCTTCCCAGGAATTGTCTCAAAGCACTTGGAAACTTCTCTGACGATCAACAAATGTGTTCCGGTGTCCAAATGTGACACCACTCATTCCAGTGTTTCCTGCCTAGAGATGGACGTGCCCATAGATCTCAGCAAAAAGTGTTTATCCCAGTCTGAGCGGACGACCGCGTCTCCCAAAAGGCTGCTGGACTACCACGAGTGCACTGTGTGCAAGATCAGTTTCAACAAGGTGGAGAACTACCTGGCACACAAGCAGAATTTCTGCCCGGTCACTGCCCATCAGCGTAACGACCTGGGTCAACTCGACAGCAAAGTGTTTCCGAATCCAGAAAGCGAGCGGAACAGCCCTGATGTCGGCTATGAAAGAAGCATAATAAAATGTGAGAAAAATGGGAATCCGAAGCAGCCTTCCCCCAACGGAAATTTATTTTCATCCCACCTAGCCACCCTGCAGGGCCTGAAAGTCTTCAGTGAAGCCGCGCAGCTCATTGCTACAAAAGAAGAAAACAAACATTTGTTCCTTCCCCAATGCCTTTACCCTGGAGCAATAAAGAAGGCAAAAGGAGCTGACCAGCTTTCTCCGTATTATGGAATAAAGCCAAGCGATTATGTTTCCGGCTCTCTTGTCGTCCATAACGCTGACATAGAGCAAAGCACAAACGCGGAAAGCGAATCTCCTAAAGGCCAGGCTTCCGCAAATGGGTGCGCTGTGCCGAAGAAAGATTCTCTGCCTTTGTTGCCCAAAAATAGAGGCATGGTAATAGTTAATGGTGGACTGAAGCAAGATGAGAGACCTGCCACCAACCCCCAGCAGGAGAACATTTCCCAGAATCCTCAGCATGACGATGGCCACAAGTCTCCCTCTTGGATCTCTGAGAACCCGTTAGCCACAAACGAGAACGTCTCACCAGGAATTCCCTCCGCAGAGGAACAGTTATCTAGCATAGCAAAGGGGGTGAATGGCTCCACCCAGGCTACAACCAGTGGGAAATATTGCCGGCTATGTGACATCCAGTTCAACAACCTCTCAAACTTTATAACTCACAAGAAGTTTTATTGCTCATCACATGCAGCGGAACACGTCAAATGAAATAACTAACTAAATTAAACATCAGTCACCTTTGGTACCAGTGTTTAGTATGTTGTTCTACCCAGTCCAGAAAAACAAAAACAAAGCGAAAGCTGTTTGAATTACATCTGGGCAATCAGGAGATAATTCATCATGGCTGAGTTGAAGACTTGAGGTGTAATTTCATTACGGTCCATTAGTAAAGTGTATTATTGGTGCCATTTTCAAAAAGAATTAATTTATTTTACCAGCAGTATTCATAGCTGTGGTTATGTTATTTTTTATTTAAAAACTTTATATTAAAGTCATTTGTAATGTTATTGTATAGTTATTGTGTAGCACATATGGTTTGCACTGTATAGTAGCTTTTAAAGAAAATAGTCACAAATAATACAGAAAAGCATTTTAGAAATAGCTTCAAAAGCACTTGTGTATCTTGATTTCTTCTTATATGCTGTTGCAGATATTTGTATATGCTAAAATATAACTTGCAAAGATATTCTAATACACATGCTATAAGTTCGCCTTAAGATTTTAATTCTTGGATAATCAGGCTCCATTTGCACTTTATATTTTAGCAAATACAGTCTCTTAGTCACTAGGCTTTGCATTTGTACGTAGCCGTATGTTTCTGTCCATTTTCTTAATCTTAAACATGTATGTTAAATGAAGATGGCAATTTTTTTCTTGTATAGTACTTGTATTTTCTTTCGCTGATGCAGCTCTGTCTCAATTTTTAAACCTTTGCTGTTAAATGCAATACTTTATAAAGAATGAACAAAATTACTGGAAGCAGTATTGTAAGTAATGAGATAGTATTCATCAGTTTTATCTTGAAAGGCACAGTCTAAATCGAAACCCTAAACTCAATGCTGCAAGTATGAATTTAATTCATATATAAGATCTATTTAAATATAAGAGTAGCAATACTGCACCTGGTGATCACAAAGATAATGTTCTACTTCTGATAGAAATAATTTCTCAACAAATGTTGTTACTATGCATGTATATGGATGGAATAAAATTCCAGATTGTTGGAGAAGTTTGGCATACTTTTTTTCTTTAAAATACAAAAGAAACCATATATACATATTCCAATTTTTTTGTGTGATGAGAATAGGTTCAAAACAACACTAAATAGCTGTAGTAACATGATGACAAACTAGTAAAAGGATAAATTGTCCTTTATATGTGCCTAATTCATATAATGTATTATATAAAATGAACTGGACAATTCAATAACTAGAAAAGTTCTTCATTGTAACCATATAATAATCACTGTGTTTCTTTTCTCTACCCCTATCACCACCATAGAGCACAAAAAAAGAATCCTTTAATGAGTGTTTCAAAGCCTATGCACAAGACTTGGCACGAATGTTGATCAGATGCACCCGACATTAAATGGAGTTTACCAGAGAAAAAGATTTTCATTTTGCGGAGCAATGAAGTAGATGGTAAAGTGACTCTGATGCATAAAGATGCACAAATTTCATGCTTGCAATTTGTAAAAAGCACTAGATTTTACACATATCATTTGTAAATTCCAAGGGTTTGTG
>NW_011888930.1:881278-900392 GCF_000151845.1 Pteropus vampyrus
GTATAGAGGACGAAAATAGCATTTCTACATGTGGAAATCATGTGAAAGTAGCATGTGAGGGTGAAGAGTAAAAAGTTTTTCAAAAGAAGAGGGCTCGGATTGGAAAGTATGTGTATAAATAGGGATCTCTATCATGAGACTTTGAATGCCAGGCTGAGGTTTATGGTCTTGTCTTGTAGCTTGCCTCTTGAATACAAACGTGAAATGAAAATTGTTTAGGAATGATGATAGGGTGAGTGTGAGGTCTAGATGCTAGAGAGAGGGAGATAAGTTAGAAGGCCATAGTGGTGATCCCAATGGGGTTATTGAGTGTCTACACCAAGTGAATAGAAGACAGGTCTGAGCATAGGATTACATAATGACATATTAAAGAAGAAATCAAAGACCTTCAGCCTTCACTGACAAAAACGCTCTGTGTTCAACAAGACAACATTTAGCTCAGAATATTAGCACCAGTCGAATGGTTTGGGGGAAGGATGACAAAACGAACAATGGTTTATACTGATTCTTCAGATTGTTCTATGATATTTAAATCTTCTACAGAATACCAAAACCTACTAAATCAGAATATCTAGGGTAGGCTTGGATTTTTGGGGGGTTTTGGCAAAGCGACCCTTCTTGTCCTCCCTTGACCACAACTGAGAATCACTGAATTAAACATGGAAAAAGAAGCAGTATTCTTTGGTCAACATTAAAATAAAGTCTGCAGCAGAATTTAATACACGATTGGTCTTCTAAGTGTTGCTATCTCATATGTAACAAATTTAAGTATTTGAAACTATTATAATTTTAAAACAATTCAACATATGTTTTAATATTGGAATTGAAATTAAAAATTAAGTTGTTATGGAATCTGCAAACAATATTTGAAAATCTCTTAATTGGGTGGAACTCTCTCATTTTCTGGCAAAACGAAGGGCTAGCAACTGAAGCGTCCAAGGTCACAAAGCAATGGGTAAGAGCCAGACACCTGAGTCTTATTCTCAGGTTCCCTCTTCATGTCATCTTCCTTGGTCCACTAAACCAGAAGGAAATTACTAAGGCAAGCAGATGACATTCCAGTTATTTTTTTCTCTCTCTGATATATTTAAGCCTAACTCAAGCAATTTCTGGCTATAGGGAAAGGAAGCATATTAGTTTTTAATACTTCAGCACCAATCATGAGGCAGAAATGAGTCTGATGACAGTCCCACAGCAGGCAGAATATCTGTTCACCACAAACTTGGTGACTTAATACAACAGAAATTTATTCTTACAGATTTAGAGGCCAAAAAACTGATACTGGGATGTCAGCAGGGCTACGCTCCCTACAGAGCCTCTCTGGAGGCCACTTCCCTCGCCTCTTCCAGCTTCTGGTGGCTATCAGCATTCCTTGTCTTGTGGCTACATTAATCTCTACCTCCCTGGTCATGGTGCCTCCTCTTTTCTATATTTAATCTCCCTCTTCTCTTTTAAGGACACTCGTAATGGCATTTAAGGCCCACTAGAATACTCTTCCCATGTCCGGTATTATGTTGTAAACATCTTTGCTGCAAGCATTTTTGCTGCAAGCATTTTCGCTGCAAATATTTTTGCAGCACAACTAATTGGTCATAAGGTAATTTCTCTGTAGAAGATAAAATAACTGGTTGACAATTTGGTTTCATTTCTCCATTGAAGAAGCAACTTAATGTATCTAAGCTAGTTGTCTGGTTTCATTTCTCTACTGACAAAGTTCTCTCAATATTCCATTTTTATATTATATAAATCTTAGCCAGATTGCATACTATACTAGAAAATGATGAATCGGTTTTTACAAATCCTTCGGCGGGCAGTCATCCCCACACCCGTTAAAAACCAAGTTAACCAAGCTATGACAAATATAAAAGAGGCGGCTACTAATCTACGACAGCTTTCAAGGGCATTAATTATCGATTATTTAGTTGGAAACCGATACTTCTCTGAATGAAGACATTTAGTAAAAAAGAAAAGTGTGATGCCAAACGTGGAGACGAATCAACACGCGAAATATATATATGTATAATGTATACATATATATTACTATGAACAAAAGACTTCAAAGATGATGTATTTTTACTTTTCACAATAAAGTCTTTCTAATTTTGTTATTAGGTTTTTTTAATTCTTGTTTCATTATGTCCTTTTTACTCTCCTTGTTTCATTTTTCATTCTTTTACGTCAAAATTGCCTTACAGCCAAGTCGTTATGCACCAAAAAAGCTCATGCCAAAGGTGTTTACGGCGAAACTACCTAGGACGGTTCTCTGCGCATCATGATCCTTAATCACAACTGCCAAGACTCCTTTTTTTACAAGGTAACATTTTAAGTTTTAGGGATTGGGATTTGATATCTTTGGGGACCTTTATTCAGTCTCTTACAGAGAGGTAACAAAATACTCTGGCCAACACAGAGGTGCAGGAGAAGGGAGAGAGGAAAAGGAGCTACGGCTCCAGCCAGGTTCTACAAATGAGTTATTTAACACAGCAGGAACGTCTTAGAGCTCGATTGAGACTTGAATGTTATCAACAAACATCAATGACATCCATAAAGAATACAGCGTCCAACTGATCATGTAGGACCCAGTTGTGAGGCAGAAATGAGTCTGATGACAGCCCTGCACCAGGCAGTTTATCTGTTTGGAATTTAGTAAACCTTATTAATTCAGAGAATCATGAAAAAGCAGACACAGGCTAGGCAAAAGTTTACTTTGGCACTATCTAGAAAAGAGAGTTTGCCTAGTATATTAATAGAATAAACAGGATTGAAAGAAAATAAACTGTTTTCAAGAACCTAAGCAATCTCATTTTGCATACAAATAATATATTAATTTCAAACGAGTTTTATCTTCATACTAAAGCAGAATGTCAGAGCTTTTTGCTTGGCAGCACTTCTTTGATTATTAATTCCATTTCTTACATGTGATATAACCTGGTTGCAGATGGCGTAAATGTATCAAATCCACTAAGTCCAGAACTATTATTTTCCACAAGAAAAACAATTAATCAAGTAAAATACACTGTTGTTGTATTTATGAAAGAATGTACAATGACCAAATAGTCTTTTAAAATTAATAATGAAGATTTAAAACTTTTAAAAAAATACAGGAAATGAAAAAATAGTACCCAATATCATAACGAGTTTAAAGTAAGAAAATAATAACAGAAAGAGGTGATTCAGATGAAAAAAAAAAAGAATGAAGGAAATCAACATAGAAATAAAATGAAAAAATTTTAAGAGGAAAACAGAAAGTTTGAGACAAAGGAATTAACATGAAGATATTCACACCAAGACAAGCAGAGACACACCTGGGGTAGCCACAGCTGCTACAGTGGATGAATTGTCCATGATCTTAGCCAAAGCCAATCCTCCCACTTAAGCTTCCAATTCCCTCTAACCAATTTGGTAATTTAGTTGCTTCAATAATTCCCTCTCTTTCCTTGCACAAAAGCAACAGATGTGTCTTTTTCAAGTTATGTAAGGACTTAGTCAAGAAGCATAAACATATACTCTGAACTGAAGTGTGAACCAGAAATAAAAGGTCCTTCTCACATGTCATGGATTGTACGATAATCCATCAATTACCTAATCCTGGAAAAGGGAGCGAGTTCCAGTAATGCTCAGATGAAATTCCCTGCCCGTCTGGTGGAGGAAGGCTTGGATCAGATTCAGCTGAATTTAGGAATCAAAGGAGTGTGATATTACTCATATATAGGTGTTGATCAGTATTTATCTATCACATCGGTACTACAATCACTATTTTACCGATGAACAAACTGAGGCTTAGAGCTGTTGAGTGATTTCTCAAATGACAGAGCCAGTAGAGTCAAGTCTTGAACCTAGTTGCTTGTCAGTAAGCTTTTGCTACACTTTTCCATAATGCTCTTGATCTCATTTTCTCTATTTCCAGCCAGGTCCCTTATATTCATGTTGCAAGTCTGCCTGACATCATTTTGCTGCCCCCTGGCCCTGAAGTTGCCCAAATTAAGATAATCATATATCCCATTCTGCCCGGGACAGTCCTGGCCTGGTTCAAAATTTATCTTAAACTTTTCATACTAAATATTATTATCAAGAATTACAATCACTATAAGCTGGGATGGATTCTATAGACTTCCAGTTTATATTTCCAACTTCTAATATTGTTTCTGCTCCTAGTGGGTAAGATGCATGTCCACTAAAAAGTTTTCTCTTTAAGATGTGGTTAAAGCTAAAAGAGAACCAGAGGTAACCTATCTTTTGCATTGACCTTTTCCAGATGCAATGTAACGCCTTCTTTTCAAGGACAATTTAGACAGAAGCATCTAGGGACAATTTCATCCTTCTGTTTTTCAGTGGTTGTGGAAAAAGATTTAGGGACTGCTTCCTCTGCTCACTATTGGGTCTATGCCCTGGCCACCAAGATGCGAAATCCCACTAGGTGATGAGATCTATGAAAAGTGTGAGGAATTAATAAGAATGTGAAAATATGCTGAAAATAGAAGGGTGGTTATCATTGTCGAAGTTACAGGTAGACAGTATGAATGCTTTAATTACTCTGATTTTATCATGAAGTATTTGGTCATATATGCTATAAATATATAGCTAGTAAATTATTTTGTTGACATTGTTGTGTTGCAAAATGTCATTTCAACAGCAAAATGAAATTAAATGTCATTTAATTTTTAAAAATTAAGTATTAAAGTTTACATTCTCAGGAAAGCTAGATAATGAATGTATAACCTCTACAACTTATTTCAAATATATATTACATTGGTTAGACATTTATATAGTTTATGAAACGATGCTCCTGATTACTCTTTCCCTCCTCTGGCTCTACATCTATCCATTACATTACTGCTGACTGCATTCCCTATGCCATGCTCCCCATCCCCATGACCCTACTAATTTGTACTTCTTTAACCCTTATTTGTACTTCTTTAACCCTTCACCCCTTCCTTCCAGCCCCTAACCCCCTTTCTATGGCCGATACCAGATTGTCCTCTATATTTGTGAGTCTGGTTTCGATTAGTTTGGTTTTTTTGTTCACTTGCATATAAGTGAAATCATATGGTATTTATCTTTCTCTGTCTGACTTATTTCACTCAGCATAATAACCTCTTGGTCCATCAATATCATTGTGAATGGTCTACAACTTTTTTTTTTACATCTACCATTCACTAAGGAAGCTGCAGAGATATAATTAACTACACAAAACCAAATCACATAAATCTGCTCAAGCACCTTCAGCATCTACTTCAAATTTAGGCATTATTTAGCTGATTGGGCCTGAAGATTCTGATTTAATATGTGCTGTTGCAGAGGGTTCGTACGGATTACTCCGGAAAGCATGACTCTTCATTTAAATCAAATGGCTGCTCTGTGCTTGTGTGCACTATTGGAATTGATATAGTGCACACGTAATTTAGTATTTTTCAAAATAAGCTGCAGCATTCTATCAATTACATAAAATTTTATTTTCTATTGTAAGTGAATGAAATAAGAAAGCTTATGATTATCCATTATCTATATCCAAAAATTAACAGAGACAAATTATTTGATAATTTTTCTTTAAAATATATTTGTCAAAAGAAGGCAGGTAAAATGAAACAAAAGTAGTCCCTCTAAGAACTGAGATATTTGCACATTTCAATTAAAAATAGAAAAAACAGAGAAATGAAAATAGCATTTAGCAATTTCTCTCTGAGATTATAGTATAAATATTTAGAGTAAAAATATTACTTGTGTTATATATTTGTATACATATATTATGAATGTGCTCTTATATTCACTGAGTTTATTTGGTTTTTAAACATTTTTATTTTGAAATAATTTTAGATTTGTGTAAAAGCTGCAAAAATAGTACAGAGTTCCAATGTACCTTCACCTAACATTTCTTTATATTAACATTTTATGTAGCCATGGCACATTTATCAAAACTAACCTTGGAATGATATTAACTAAACTATATTCTAACTTCAATTTTTACACTAATGTCCTTTTCCTGTTTCAGGATTAAGTCCAGGATACCGTGTTGCACTTAGCCATAATGTCTCTTTAGTCTCCTCCAATGTATGACAACTTATTTGTCCTTTAATTTTCTACGACCTTGACACTTCTGAAGAATACTGGTCAGATATTTTGTAGGATGTTCCCCAATTTGGGTTTGTGTGTTTTCTTATAATTTATCTGGAGTTAGAGGTTTAGGGAGAGAATAGCGGAGAGGTGAAGTGCTTCTCACTGCATCTTATTAGGACATATATGACATCAACATAATTTATCACTGGTGATGTTAACCTTGATCATTTGACTAAGGTTTTATATGCCAGGTTTTGCACTATAAAATTACCATTTTTTCCTTTTCCATACTCTATTCATTAGAGGTGAATCACTAAATCTGGTCAGCATTCCAAGGGTGGGGAATTAAGCTCCAATTCCTAAAGGAAGGAGTGGATCTGTGTTAAAACCACCACATGATTAATAGATATATATGAAGAGATACTTTGAAGCTATTCAAATATCCTATTTCTTTTAAAAGTTTCACTCAAAGATTTCAGCATTCAGCAGTGGATCTTGCCCACGGCAACTCTTATTGTGGTATACACCTCTATTTTGTTTCTCCCATTCTTTCTGTATTTATTATTGAAATTCTTCTTTAATGAAAACTTGTCCATTCTCCCCCATTTACATATTTATTCGATCATTTATATCAGCATAGACTCATGACATTTGCTTTATTCTGTCATAGAAGTTAATACTATCATTAATTGATTGCTCAAACTGTTCTAACTTTGGTCCTGGGGCACTCTCTGAGGTAGGCTTATTATTATTTTTTCTTACTATCTGGCAAGATACAATATTCCCCAGAATGCCTAATTTCACAACCCATTCCTATTGAAGTCTTCTTGTGTTTTCTTTGACCCAGTTTCAGAGTCAGTCTTTGCTCTGAAGGACCCTTATTTCTCTTACTGGAGAATGGTATTTAGAAGCCAAGATCTTGACACTAGGTATGCATGTTGTTGTAGGGTATCTCTGTTTCTAGACCATCTCAGCAGATAGAACTAGAATGTATTTATGTATAGCAACCAATGCAGGAGCACATTTTTATACCTATTTCTATACTATGTATATCTAAAAATAAGCATGAGCTCACATTAATACATCAGACTCTTAATTCAGCACTTATGTTATATTTTAATGGTAAGGCCAAATAATTTTTTTCTTTGATACAAATTGGTATGTATTTCTATTTTTTTGAATTTTATATTTAAAGATGACTCTTTTATATGCCCGCTTATATAAGAATTAGTTTATTTTTTAATAATTACATATTTTTAAAACATATTATTTTAACACACCCTTTTCACTCTCAAAAATGTCCCAAATATGGATAGTAAACTCTGTGATCCTACGGGGAATTAATCAGAGCCTGGTAGGCACTTTGAATGCTGTGATTTAGATGAAAGCCTCTCAAGCTTTCATGTCCATAGGAATAATCTGAGGATCTTGTTAAACTGCAGACTCCAATTTAGGAGGACTGGGGAGGGGCCTGAGAGTCTGCATTTCTAATAAGCCTCCTAGCTGATGCCAGATGCACTGATCATACTCTGAGCTGCAAGGCTGAAGACTACACAGTTGTCATTGCGTGAGCTTTCTTTGCACTTGTCCCAGTGTCCTCATCCACAACCCATTCCTGCTGAACTCAGTAACCACGAGGATTCCATTCAAGTCTGCAGCTCTTTTCTTCATTACTCAACCTGTTTCAGTTTGGGGGCTTTGTCCGTAATACAAACAAGACAACTTTATGTCAACTTTTAAATTAAATCAGCTGTATTTGACAGGTGAATATGGGGGAGGCGGGGAGCATCCCTTTCACCCTCTTTTCATTCTTTAGTAGTTTGGGAAATAAAGAAGAGCTTTAAAACTTATTATTTGCCAGGCTACATTCATGATTTACTTATATACAACACTGTCTCACTGCGAACTTTCCCATTTCCAAGTTAATATTAATTTTGATGAGTTTTTTAACCCAAGGAAAACACTTGTGGAGTCTATTATAAGATTGGTGGACTCACACTGTGATCAGAGACAGATGCTTAAGGGAATAGTGGAGTCATTTGTGATTCTTGACTGTTCCTGGTGGAGCCGGGAAGTGGAGAGAGAGAGCAGGGGGAGGAACAGAGTAAATGTGTAGAGTACTGCAATCTCATGGCTATCTGTACTAACTGCATGACACAAATCTCAAACTGAAACTGTGAAGGCAGATATTATTAGTTGGTTTCAATATTGTGACCTTCAAAATTATTCATTTTACTCCACTCATTCATTACTACATTCTAATTTTGAGTTCTTACTCTGACACAAGCATTATGATAGGCACTGGGGACCAGATGTTAAGGAATAGTTCTTGCCTTCCATTAGCTTTGGGTGGAAAAGTGTAGAATGAAAAGTACACAGAGGAATACAGAACATTATGATAAATGCTGCACTGTTGCATGGCATCCTGGAAAAACAAAAGAAAGCACCTTATCCAATCTTGGGGATCCTAGGAAAGTTTTCCAGAGGAAATGGTGTCTAATTTGAGATATAATTGATGAATAGAAAGTATCAGGTAAAGAAAAGCAGGGAACAAATGACAAGAGGGGGAAGGTAAGAGGAGGTAGGTGGAAAACGATGATTTCTAGAACATTCTAATAAGAAATCAGCATGTGCAAAACCCAGATGTTGAGAAGAGCATAGTTCACTATGGTAAATACAATTTTCTCCAATTTTTGCTTTTCCTGGGCTCCCCATCTTAGTGATGCCAGCACCACTCACCTGGTTACCCTGAGTAATCTGGTTTTCTCCTTCTCTCTCATTCTACTGCCTCCCACTTTAGACTGTCATCTAGTTCTGTCTATTCTTCCTTCTAAATAGATCTTAAATGCATTTTCTTGCCTCTATGCATGGTGCTACTAATTTATAGCAAAATCATCTCTTAACCTAGATTGCTACAAAGCCTTCAAACTCATCTTTCTAATTTCAATTTTAAACTTTTTCAGGTGGAAAAACTTATTTTGACTACAGTGATCTTTCCAAAGATAAAATCCGATTGCTGTCATTTCCTTTTAAATCTTTCATTGGCTCCCCATTGCTCTCAGAATCAAGTCCAAATTCTTTTACATGATCAATAAGACCTTTGTTGATTGGGCTCCTGCTTACATTTCTGCCTTGCTGATCCAATACTTGATTCATTTCATGCATATTTGTTCATTACCTATATGTTATAGGCACTATGCCAGACACTCTAAATAAAATGATGAATAACAGCCTTATATACATAATGCTTATATCCTACCAAAAGAAGCATTTAAACAAATAATTACATCATTCGTCAGAGTTTTGAGAACTCCAGCCCACCACCACTTTTATGCTACGAGTACTCTATGTATTCTATTAGTATTTGGAATGATCTTGGGCCTGACCTGTTTTGGAGTAGAATGTTTTCTACATGTTTGACTAACAGGACCACTTGTCACCCAAAGCCAAGCAGATTACGCCATCATTAGGCACCTCACACTCCTAGTGAGGCTTTCTTCAATTGTAATAAATTTTAAAACAGATGATCACTTTAAAAATCTTTTTTAAAAATTCTCCTTTTAGATGTTTCTGGGGTTAGGACTCAAAGAGTCATCTAGTACATTTGTTTTCTCTCAGCCATGAGTTTTCCGTGGAAACATTCCTTCCCATGCCTATCCTCTCCCATCCCTGCCTGTGTCCTTCTCAATCTGTCATTTGCTAAATCTTAAATGCCTTTTAGATCTTAGTTAAAAATTGCCTTTTATGTTATGCTCTTATAGAGATCCTCACATCTGGGTTAGGACTCCCTCCCATGAATGCTAGAGGCATTTTATAATCTCTATCTTTGCATATTATGAAAATGTGTGAGTTAATACCTGCTTAATTCTTGTATCCCTGAAACTTAGCATAATATCTGACACATAATGGGTAATATATACCCATCAAATGCATTAATCAATGTTTTTCAACATAGCTGAAATGTAGGATACGAAGTGAGAAAAATGTAGAAGGAGACATTGTCTTGGATATTATCTAAGGCGGTGGCTCTCAAAGTGTGACCAGGACAAACGCATCACCATCTAGGAACTTATTAAAAATGTGTAATTTCAGCCCTACCCCAAGCATTCTAAATTAGAAAGTGGAGGTGGTGAGGGGGAGCAGGCACGGCAGGGAGAAGTTTGGAGCACAGCAATATATGTGGTTTAACATGCTTTCCATGTGATTCTGATTCATGCTAAAGTTTGAGGAACACTGACCTAAATGATACTAAAAAAAGCCTAGATAAATCTGAAACTGATTTCGAGAAAAAAGAAAATGGCAATACTGACAATCTAATAACAGCTATCATTCCTTAAGTACCTCTTGTGCCAGATGCCAAAGAAATGACCTTTTTGAAGTTGTGACCCTAGAACAGTCTTGTGACTCACACAATCCAATTAGATATGGTTTCAATGTAAGCTTGACACTGACAGATAAAAAGAATGTGATAAGAATTCAGAAGAGAATGAAACAGTAAATAGATTGATATAATCTAATCAAATAGAATAATCACCTGAACAGGAATTACTAATTCAAGTAATTTGAAAATTAGGTACTGTGTAACTTCAATCCATTGGTCAAAGTCTCTGTGATACTTCTTTTGAAGGCTTTAAACAACATCAATATGAAAAGGTTGAGCCTGTTAATCAGAGTTGCATCTTGGCCCATACATTCCTGATTATTAAGAGATCTCTGCAAGCTGAGGAGTTGGTTATAAACAACTTGAAAAATGACTGCAGTATTTCTGGGGATGACATAATGGTTTAAAATTAATATGTCATATGTGTGATTGTGGTTTAAAATATATAATTGACCTAATGGTTTAAGTTTCTGATTTTAAATTGAATTTTTATTATATTGGTAAACAGTGTCAAAACATGTAAGGGAATTTAGTATTTACTATATTTATCACTTTAATTTGTTAGATTTACCAGACTTGTATAAATATTTAGAAACGTTTATTTGTCAATGTGTAATTGAAAAAGTTTTAAAAGATATCAAATATATTGTTTGTTAAAGAAATTTAAGTTTCTGAATTTTAACTAAGTTGTAAATGCGAATAATATTTAAATTTAAAGTACTGTTTAAATTTGTTAATTTATAAACAGAGTAAGACACAAATTAAACTTAAGAGCTTAAGGAAAGCTAAATTTTTAAATTTATAACTTTAAAACTGATGTAACTTAGAGTAACCTTTTTTGAGTATGAAAAAATGCCCTGAGGACATTTAAAAAGTCAGAAACTCATATTTAACACCAAGGTTTTCACCAGAATTGACTCATGGAATCCTTCTAGTAACCTTGAGAAGCAGAAAATGTTTTTATTCTCCTTTTATAATGAGCAACAGGTTAAATGACATAAGCGAACGTACAGCTAGGAGCTGGCAGAACTAGGCTTCAAACCCAGCGTGTCAGATTCCAGGGCCCATCATCAAACCACTCCATTTTATTCCTTCTCACTACAGGCCTATTTGAAGCCAAAGGGGCAGAAAATGAGGCTTAAGAAAGGTCCTTGAGTAGTTGGTTTGGAGGGAATCCTGGGAGTGCTCAGAATGGTGCTGGAGAGAGAGCTGACTTTTACTTCCCTTTTCACCTCCCCCTCATCTCCCTCTCCTTCCAGTTCCTCTAGAGCGGGCCTTAAAGAAAGGACCTTTGAGTTAAAATGGTGGAAAACATTCCCAGCTAGGGATTTCTTCTGGAAAGACTGAGCATTAGAATCCCTGCTCGACTACTTTTTGGCCCTAACCCTCTTCCTACATTTGAGCCTCTCCTTTCTGGTCATCACCAGTCAATCTGTCTCTTACCAGCAGTCTGTTAATTGTGACTTCTTTTTCATTTCACTCTCAACAAATGAATTTTAAATATATACTTTGTTTCAGGGTCTGAACTGGGAACATAGGTTCTAAAGGGTGAGATAGACTATAAATAATTTACAATCTCAAGCATAGTGTGTGTAAGAGGCCTTTCTCCTGGAGGAAAACATAAGTAGATTTTTGATTGACAAGTAAGAGTGTTCTAGGAAAAGATAACACATATTAATAAGCCTGGAACCAGAGAGTTTGATCTTTTAAAGGGACTTAAAGAAATAAGAAAGGTTGTATTTTTCAGAGCAAGAAAGGGGAACTGGCCCCAGTGAGGCTGCAGAGTCACTGTGCTAAGCTTCCATGTTATCACATAATCAGCACTGTTCAAAAATTGGCGAGTAAAGTGAGTTGGCCAAAGAATACAAACAGCATCAGTCAGGAGACCCAATCTGTCAGACAGTGAGAAAGTCTTCTAAGACACTCGACATTAGAACGAAAACCCTGCTACTGGAAATGAGGACAGGAAATTAATAGTGCAGTTTAGCTCTGTTCAGTTCATCAAGTATTTATTGAACATATTAATTGAATTTATTTGTATGTCATAGTATTAGATACAGGGGCATGAAGATGAATAAAAAGAAATCTGGCTTTTGAAGAGCTCTAGCCACACACACACGTGCATTTATATAGACACACAAATTTATATATATGTAATATATTCAGTGTATATGGCAAATGTGAAAATCTATATTTAATATAGATTTATTTAGCAAATATATATGACATATGTGTGTATTTATGTATTTCTCCCAAAATGATGAATATATAGAAATTCTGACCCTTTAATTTAGTTTAACATGTGTGTACATGTATTTAGAATATGTATGCCATATATAGTATATCTTTATTGATACATATGTATATATCTCACATACTATAATAGCTTAGATGATAGGCCACTAATATAGAGAGAGGATGAGAAGCCAGTGATTTGCCTCATAATAAAAGGAGCCTGTGTCCCAATGGTCCAGAAAAGAAGGGAAATGATCCCTGTACTGTCAGTAAATCATCTTCTGGAGCCTCAGGAGGCTGGCCCTGGAAACATGGTTCAGTTATAGGGTAAAGCTTCTGTCCTTAGGCAAATATGGAAGGGTTAGAGGACTGACCCAAGGGGACAGTATAGTCCTAAAAATGGAAGCATCAGCCCATTGGCTGGCGTCTTTAACAGGACATCTACCAGGTACAGCCAGCTGCAACAACTGTGGAAAATAAGAAGGCTTATGACACTTTTATTATAAGAAAGATCTTATTTCACACAAAATTTACATGACTATATTGAAAGAAAAGAGAGGCTTGTTTGGTAACATTACTCCCTTCTCTGTTCCTCACTGAAAACTCTTGCTTGGAATAATGACAGAGTTGCTGCCACTTGAAAGCTGATTTGGAAATGAAAGGGCTTACTTTATCTCAGACCCCATGATTCATGGGGAATCGCAAACCTATTTCTCGTAATGTTTTCCAGAGAGACTTACTGATCACAGTTGTTTCCTTCCCAGAGGTGTGCTCCTTCTAGCTCAGGGATGAGGCATATCTCTGGGACACCCAGAGGACATTTATAGTCACTTCCCAAGTGGCTCTTGTTCTCTGGATTAAAAACGGAAATTATCTCTTGGCTGTCAATGTAACATTTTCCAGCAGCATGAAATTCTGTCAAACAGAAATTGAAGATGAATAAAACGAAGATATACACTCAGGATTATTCCCATTGTGAAGCAGCAGTGCTCTGCACTGACGATTCTACACCCTAATAGTAGATTTAGGTAAATAGAGACATACTGGTTTTCTAAACACCCCATACACTTTGCCACAGGAAGTAGCAGTGACTGAATAGATGGACAAACGCTGTGAGCATATGCAATGAGTCAACTATACAGCACTCCAGGGCAGGATTACAAATGGTTCGTGTACATTCAGGGGGGTAATCAGTTATCATAATTCCATTTGTAATTTATGTTTGCATGAAAATGTAGTTTTAACCATTGCTAGGATTTGAGAAGCAAGTGCAACCTGTTTTCATTTTGTCAAACTCCAGGGAGTTTCAGCATGTCAGTTCAGTAAGAATGCATATCTACATTATTGGATGGCTGGTTTTGAAGAATAACTAACTACTCTTTATAGGAACAGAACATGTCTGGTTTGTGTAAAGCTGCTCATTACCCATCAGGCTTCATTCTAAATAGACACCTAAATTCAGGACAAAAAAAGTCCAATGAACAGGAAGGCCAGAAATGCTGTTCACTTTAGATATGTTGACAACACCTGAGAGACAGATTTTAAAGAGTGTTAGATAAGGATATTATACAGAGGTCCAGCCAGAGGATGTGAACCTGAACATTTCTTATGCTTGGAGTAGGAAGGAGGTGGTTAATAAGATGAGAGCAAGAGAAGGCATGGAGACAGAGATAGAAAATCATGTTAAATGGTTAGATGAGAGAACATATAAACTAAAATGGGAGGTATGGGATAAAATAAGACTCCGGCTTTTGGAAATAAACTCCAAATAGTTATAAAATAATTATAAGAGCAGCAGTCCTTGAACTTATATGCGTGACACTAAGTTTCTTTTGAGCTTGTGCTTCTGTGCATTTTTCTGGGAAAACAGACATAATTTTACCAGATTTATAAAGAGATTTATGCATAAAAGCTCAAGAATTATTGGTATATTAGGAGATTTAAGGAGTTTAAATTCCCCTCTGTGTTAGGCAGGGGAGATGATATCCTAGTCCCAGAATTTAAAGTTAGTGTTTTCCAAATGCTTTTGACAATGACCTATGGTAAAAATTATATGTATATATACATATATATATTTTTTTCCTCGAGACCCTATACACAGTCTTTTTTTCTCTCTCACAACTGAAAAAAGAAGTTTCACATATAGTTGTTACCCTTTTTGTTAGGTGTACTTTGGTATTTTCTATTCTATATTGTATTGTAGGCAATGCTAGTCCATTTATAAAATGCTAATCATAATCTACTAAATTGATTTCATGACTCATTTATGGATTGTATCCTATAGTTTTAAAAACACAGTTTTAACTGATTAAAAGGTGACAAGTACAAAGGAAAGAAATGAGCCAATGCAGTTTCAATAGGTGAGGTGAGTTAAGTGGGTTCTATTTCAAACATTAACTAAGATTCGAGTAAAAAAGAGCAAAAAAGAGCAACAGTTGGCATTCAAAATATTGACGTAAGGGAGGAGGGTAAGAATGTCCTGGCGAGATGGAGGCGAAGTTTAAAACTCTGTCTAGACTAGATGTAAAGAAATGTCCTGTTAATTTAGGGGGAAAAAAAAAGTTGTTAATTCATTAATAAAATACAAGGCAACTTTAATAACTTTCCAATACTTTGGTTTGTTGTTCAACAAGAAGACCCAAAATTGTGCAGCTTGTTTAAGTATTGAGAGAAATACTACCTTCTGTGGAAAGAAAGAGAACATGGGAGAAGAAAGGGACTTGAAGAAAATATTTACAACCTTATTTTGGGCCTTTAACAAATAATATTTCTATAACAAAACAAACGTGACTTTGGGAGTATCGTTTTAATGAGAAGGTTTAGATTAGATGGCAAACCGTCAAATTGGGTGGACAGATTTCTCATGCATTTTTCCTTCAAAATTAATAGGAGCAACTATAGGTTAAGACCAGCTTGAAGAGAGGCACTGCCATTCATGCTGAAGATCCTGAAGGTGGCTTGGAACAATTCAATTAGCTAATCACAGATGGTTGCCAGATACACAGTCTAAACTTTCGTTTTACTAACAAATGTCACTGCTAAGAAAATCTGAACTTTGGGGAATTGGAGGCGATTCCATCTGAAGGATAACTTCTGTTCTCATCACGATTACATAGGAGGCAGATAAGAGAGTGCAGTGTCACATGAGGGGGAACTTCATAGCAGTTAGAGTTGCTAGTGAGAGATCAGCACCACCGGAAAACTGAAACGCTGGTTGCTGATCACCCTGGGGATTCCTGTGTAGGGGGCGCCCTGAACTTCAGGCAAGACTCAGGGCACTAAATCTAAAGGAGTGAATATTTAGAAATTGATAATTTGATAGTCACCTTACTCATGGATATGGATTATAGACTAGTGGTTACCAGAGGATAAGGGGTGAGGGGAGCGGGGAGGTAGGTGGGGTAAAGAAGGTCAAATATGTGGTGACAGAAAGAAATCTAACTACAGGAGGTGAACATACAGTGTAAATATATATATGCCTTACTGTTAAAGTGTACAGCTGAAACTTACTGGATTTTGTTAACTAACGTCACCATAAAAAAATAAATTAAAAAAATACAAGTCTTATAGAAATTGATAATTTGACAAATTAATTAAAGCAAAGTTTATCATTAAATTAATATAATCCATAAATAAACCTTACATATCTAGATCACTCATTCTTTTCTCTTGTAGAGAGTGCAACTTAATTTTGTTTTTTCATCCTCTGGGGATTTCCATAGTGATTGACATGAATGCTTGTCATTGTGTCAGTAGTCGTAACTATTTTCAAGTAATGAAATTTTTCGATAAACTGATAAAAATTTCTTCAGAAAGTGGACATTTGGACAATGTCCTTTTTAGGCAGCTCATGGTTTCAGAAATCCTGCAATCCATCCATAGACAGCTAGTCCATAAACCTAGGATTTAGGATACCGTGTGGGTTTGATCTAGTATAAAAACCCAGTTTTTCTATTGTTTTGAAGGCAACTCCTTTCTTCTAATAGGAGTAGAAAACCCATTCAGTACACTATCTGATCCTATATTACAGAGAAGCTGTTTGTTTTGATTAACATCTGACAAAGGATAGCAGCTCTATTTATCTTGGATTCCAGGGGCAGTGGGTTTCCTTCCTCCCAATGTCAACACTAAAATGGTTTTAGAAGCTAAATTAGCAAATTCAGTTAGACCCAGTAAATACTACAATTCTTTTTAGGCTTTTGAATACTGCTTTACAGTTACTCTAAGTACAGAGAAGCGGTAGAAGAGAGAGAGAAGTGTGTAAACTCCCTTTTTCACTGTCTGGACCTGTTAACATTCAGGAATTCAGGAAGGTTGAGGCCCGCATCTCACAAGGATGTGTGTGTGTGTGTGTGTGTGTGTGTGCGCGCGCACGTGCGTGTGTGTGTGTCCATATTCAAGGATATGTATATATATACACATGTACCTATGTATATATAATATGTATATATTACATGTATATATAACATACATGTGTATATGTGTATGTGTATTTACATATATACAGGTACATTTAATTTAAAATGTTATATAACATGTTTTTTATAGTGCATACCTAAGAGAATTTGACTCAAAGCCCATTTACATATTATAAATTCTTGACCTTTAGTATATTGTGTCCACTATAAGTTAAGAGGATACAGTGTTTTTTTACTGTCCCCTACTATTGAAAAGTGATTTCAATTGAAGAGTGACAAACAAGTAAATTTAAAAATAACTACTTGTCATTTAATTATGACTATTTCCGCTAACACACAAGTTAATGTCAAGGAGGCCTAGCAATACTGAGACTCGGGTCTTCTTCTCAAAATGAGACGCAAAGCTGAGTTAGAAGCATCTCCATTATGCAGTTAAAGGAATGGTGATATATCAGAATTTTTTAACTAGGCAAAAGGCACAGGGAGATGTTTTCTTCTTTTTAACATTTTAAATAGATAGGAAAGAAAAAAAAAGAACCTTTAGGGACATCTTTAAGCACGATTCAGTGTCCTTCAAAAGACAAACTGCTGAGCTTGGAGGTGACAGGGAACAGCAAAGTTGAAGGCCATTTTGAAGATGCCCCCAACTGCCAGCCTCAGGAGAGATGTGATGTAGTTTCTGATAAGAACACCAAATTTGGCTCATTATCTACGGAAAACATCTATTGTGAGATGCAGTGTCCTCAATGCAACAGTGAAATTTCAACTTCTTTCAGAATTGTCAGGGGACAGTGGTGAAATTAATACCTATTACCCACAGGTACTAACAAACAATCTAACATAACCTTCTAGGGGATTACCTAGTTTTTAAATCGATCATAAAGATTCAGGTCAGGCTTCTGAGAAATGCAACTAGTATCACAAATGCCCATTGAAATAAATCATGGAACTATTTCCTTCAATTCCAACTTTCAAAAATGAGAGAAAGAAAATGACTTAGTGACCTTTCAGGGTAGAGTCTCAGTCATTTACTGTCCTGTACCAACTGCCACAGAGGGTTCTTGTTTCTTTAATAAATGGTCTTCAAGTTAGTATTCAAAATAAGCAACTTATATTCCTGGAAATACTTTCATAAAATTCAGCATGGTAAGATTATAAGACAGTTTCTTAGACAGAAATACCATCAGAGGATTTCAAAAATTGTCTGCTAGGAGTTCAAAATAGCAAATTGTTAGCCCTAGTTCACATTTTATAGATCTATATTAATGGGAATAATTTTGTTAGATTACTCTTTCTGACAGAGAGACTGGACTTTTATCCCACTCATCTAATGGATTTATACACATTGAATAATACCTTTTTAATTAGATTAAGCACAATTTGCATTTTAAAATAACAGTTCCAGGCATAAGAAAGCTGTGGCACTAAAAGATGGTAGAGACTTTTGAGGAATATGTGTCCTTTATTTGATTGAGTGGAATTTCTTCTTCTTTTTAATAACTTTACATACCACTGTAGAATTTCCTAAGATGATAAGACTATTTTAAGGTTATGAAGCTTCCAAGTCAATCAAACTTTTTTTTTTTTTTCCTAGCAGCATCCTCATCCATAAAAACAGGGTTTGGTGCTAAATGGTGCCTAAAGTTTCCTTTAGCTAGACTGACTGTAAAATTTATCATCCAAACTGGGATGCTTTTGTCAGTGAAAGTGGGTGCCATTCATAATTACCCTGGAAAAACAGCCATAAATTGTCCCAGGCAAAGCAGTACAATAATGTGACCCTACTTTTAGCCCATCCATCACTAGTTGTTTTCAGCTATAGGAAAGAGTTTGAGCTGCTTTGTGTCAATTACAAGTCATTAATGTTAACAAATAATGATGTGTAAATTGTGTGCTTCTAAAGGGATTTAAAAAACACGTTTTTGTCTTCTTCCACATTTAATTATTCTTTGAAATGTTTGCATCATTAATTTGTTTAGTAAATGTACATTTGCAATGATAAGCAGGGAAAAAATGTCAAGGTAGA
>NW_011888930.1:900442-905369 GCF_000151845.1 Pteropus vampyrus
CATCCATAAAAACAGGGTTTGGTGCTAAATGGTGCCTAAAGTTTCCTTTAGCTAGACTGACTGTAAAATTTATCATCCAAACTGGGATGCTTTTGACAGTGAAAGTGGGTGCCATTCATAATTACCCTGGAAAAACAGCCATAAATTGTCCCAGGCAAAGCAGTACAATAATGTGACCCTACTTTTAGCCCATCCATCACTAGTTGTTTTCAGCTATAGGAAAGAGTTTGAGCTGCTTTGTGTCAATTACAAGTCATTAATGTTAACAAATAATGATGTGTAAATTGTGTGCTTCTAAAGGGATTTAAAAAACACGTTTTTGTCTTCTTCCACATTTAATTATTCTTTGAAATGTTTGCATCATTAATTTGTTTAGTAAATGTACATTTGCAATGATAAGCAGGGAAAAAATGTCAAGGTAGATCTTTATGTGTTCTAAATTTCAAAATAATGTGACTTAAATTCCGTAGAGGGGATTCCCCAGTTTCAAAAGCCATATGAATAGACTTCAATAGACTTCAAGTTTTCCTAAGTCTAAGTTTTGGAAGATTAGATTCACTGAATTTTGGTTCTTTATTTCCTGAACTATCACATTATGTTTTTAAGTTATTTAGAATTAGAGGGCAAGGGAAAGAGAATGAATAATGTCTCATTACATATTTTATGAAAAAAAAAAACATTTATTGAGAACTTGTGTGATAGATGTTATGCACAATACGAAAACTATTTTGAGTGTCTCTTAAAAGAGGGACAGCAGGGATGGTGGTAATAGACAAAACTGTAAACCGGAATTCAGGATAACAAAATAAGCACAACAATGGAGATTTGATACCTCCTCTCTTAGCCCCACTGCCCTGTTAATTTTACTTCTCAACTATCTCACAAAATGTACCTCCGCTCCCTCGCAGCCATCACCGTAATCCAAGCTACGATTATTGCAGTAACATCCAACTTCTCTTAGCACATCCGATTCAATGTGCTAAACTCACCCCTAAACTCACCAATCCATTCTTTACTCTGTAGTCTAAATTACTTTTTAGGATGGAAATCTTATCAAGATATTCCTTCTTAAACCTTTTCAATGGCATCTCCTTATTTTTTAGGATAAAGATAAATCTTCCAAATGACCCTTCCTCATTCCCCTTTTTATAGTATGCCACCAAAAACTATTAAATCTTTTGAAATACCAAACTCATCTCTGATCCCTCTGAACAAAAAGCATTCTTTACATTTCAGTTTAAATGTCACTTCTCAGAAATCTCTGATCCACTAAACCGAGGTAAGTGCTCCTTCCAGTCTGTGTGATTGCCTGTTTCACATTCTAATTTAAGAATCTGCCTGTGAAGAGTATAGAATCTTTCTTGATTGCCATCAAGACTAGCTTCTTGGGTATGCAAACTGTACAGTAATGCAGAACCCTACACTTAGGGTTCTGACTTTGGTTTAAGGCTGTACTGTCACTGTACAGAAATTCTTAAAAATTTTTCAAACAAAGGGCCTCACATTTTCATTGTGCACTGGGCCCAGCACATTATGTAGCTGATTCTGCTTGTCATGTTATCCACAGCTTTAAATACATTGCCTAAAACATAATAGATCTTTAATAAACACGTGTAATGTCAATGTAAGAATGTCCGAACCTGTAGAGAATTTTTATGAGTTTATTTGAGCCAAACTGATGACAATTGCTGGGGGCGGGGGCGGGGGGGGAGGGGGCAAAATCTCAGATGCTTCAGAGCGTAACAGTTTGCAGCTTCTTTTATGCATTTTAAATTAAGGAGGGATCATAACGAAGATTACGTCGAGGTTGGGAGAAAGCGAGGCAGGGATTGGACAACAGGATAGTTAACAAGACTCTGTGCTCTCTTCTGGGTCCTTACCACTTATTTCAAAGGTGTATTAACCTAGATGCACAGAAACAATGGACAGGGCTTGCGTAAGGCAAAGATCAACCTTTTACTAAAAAGTTACATGCTTAAGGCATGACTGCATACCATGACCTGCTCAATTGGGAATTTATGATCAGACCACCCTGTTTCTTTCCATAGAACCCCTTTTCTCATCCACAGTAAGTTGAGTAGACAATAGAATGAACTACCCATTTCCCACTTCATTTTTTTCCTCTGGAACTATGAAACCTAGTGGCATTAATTTATTTAGTCATCGATTAAATATTTTTGACTAGCAATAATATTACACATTCTGAAAATGTAACAGAGTTACATCATGAACTACTGCTCTGTGTGTTTTCTGTGATTTTCTCTGCTTCTCTCTGTTTACTCGATGATCTCTCCAAAGCCATTTCTCCCTCCCTAATTCCACATAAAAATAGAAACAAAAAATTCGAACTGTCAATAACTTAAGAGAATGATAGATTAAATGCAGATTCGCAGAGATAAAGTTTTCTGGTCAAAGACTGAATAAAACTAGAGCTGAATAAAGGGTGAAGAAAAAGATATTTCTTCTATTGGAGGAAAAAGCAGTGCAGGGGATGGAGGCCTAACAGCGGGAAGACAGTGAAGGATCTTCCATTAGAAGGGATCATGAAGAGACTGGAGAGACCCAGTGACAAGCTGTCCTCAACTATGAACCTCCTACAGGCTTTTACCTGTAAACAGCAGGATTCCAAGATGGTGGTGGATAAGCGGAGACAGAACACTTTGTGTGGTGGAAGCCCGAAGGGAGAATTGTATTTCTGGACAAAGCAGAACAGAAGAGAACAATCTGGGAAATTCCGTATGGCCTGGGAAAACAGTGGGTGTTATGGACTGAATGTGTTCCCCACAAATTCATGTTGAAATCCTAACCCCCAATGTGATGGCCTCAGGAGGTGGGGCCTTTGGGAGGTGATTAGATCGTGAGGGTGGAGCCTGATGAATGCTGTCCTTATCAAAGAGATGCCAGAGAGCTCTCCAGCTATTTCTGCTCTGTGAGGGTGCAAGGAGAATTCTCCCCTCTGCAACTCAGGAGAGGGCTCTCACGAGAACTCAACCTTGCTGGCACCTTGATGTTGCACTTCCAGCCTCCAGAACTGTGAGAGATAGTATCTTTTTTTATGAACCATCCAGTCTTTGATATTTTGTTATAACCACCTGAACTAAAGCAGTGGAAACACTGCCACTTATAAAAATGAAAAGACTTAGCCTTGACACTTATGGTCTCGAGAGTCCAAAATGTGGTTTGTGTACTTGCTACTGATTCAAGATAAGGAATTTTTGTTAGATATAAATCGATAACATCAGTAAGCACATCATTTATTTGAACCAACTTTTCAAAGCAAAATTTTCTCCATAAAGGAAACATTTACATTATGACACAGATTCTTATCATATCCTATACCTGTACAAACCACTTAAAGACTTGGTACATTTGATTGGCACTGACCTAGAAGATCATCAACTTGGCTAGGTACCTTCTTTCTGAATTCTACTTCGGAGAACATCACCATCGTTTGCCTCTGCAGTTTTCACTTGTCCATGTCTGTTCTATTGCTAACCAGCTCACATTTATGATTGACATAGCTCTCTTTAGAAATGTTGTGTTGAATCAGATTGTAGCTTAAAAACCGTTCTTTTTATTTAATACATTTTACTTTTTTTCCAGTCTACTGCAGGTTGAATTTATAGTTTAGCTGTTTTAATATAAACTTATTTATGGTCAAGTGTCTGTCAATGCATATAGGGTGGAGACACCAATATTCTGCTTACACAGGGTTGATTCAACTATTTCTTATGTATATCTTAGATATTATATTCATTTACTGACATTTTTCAAAATAAGGGCATTTGGCAACAGGTGAATTATCTCACCCTATTCTAAAATGTTATTCTAAACTATTTGATTGTTGAAAATCAAAGCTAATAGTAAAAAGTTAAAATAAAACCAAACATACATTTTATGGTATATTCCATTGTATTCTTCTTTTTAGGGGGGAAGGGACAGAAAGTCAGAACTTTTTAATAGATATCTAATAAGTGGTTTATTTCTATATATGATATAGTTCTGGAAACTAAACAGAAAGAAGAAAGGATCAAATTATATCTTGCTGAGTAAATATTGATCTTAAAAAATTCCCATACTCTCATTAAGAGGATTAACAATAATAACTTCTATATCTCAGAGAATCAAAGTAGATTTAGACTTTGGGTCTGGCAGGTGGTCTATAGAAAAGGCCTTGAGCATGTTTGACTAGAGTCCAACTGATGTGGAAAAACTGTCATAAAGTCCCATTTACTGTGTGTGAGATCATAAGTCATTAGGTCTAAAGCAAGCAAAATGAAGATTGCACAAGATAAGGAAAATTTGGCTTTGAAATATTTTTCTGATAATAAAAAGTGTGGAACTTATACCTTTTCTAGGTTTTGATATAAGACTTGAAATTGATAAGATTATCATTAATATTGCCAATTTTTATATATTGTTTCTGAGCCTTTTAAAATTTTCTACTCCTAACTCTAAAACTTATTTTCTATTTCAGTTCCACACATCTCTCTAAGCCTCAAGTTTCTTATCCATAATTCTGATGGATAATGAGGCTATTTACAATATCTTTGTGAAGGAATTTTATAAGATACTCTGTATAAAGCATGTTGTCTGGTATACAGTTAGGTATTCATTTAATCTTAACTATTACTACTACCACTACAGTTAAGCTTGTATCTACTATCCCTAGAACCTATAATATATTGCTTAAAAATAAATTTAACTTTAATTCTCTCTTATAGCAGAGTGCTTTTAGGTGCGACTCCTTAGACACTTGCTATTGGATACTATGGCAGAAATATTTAGTATTCATAGATTCTCTGTGTGCTCCTTGACATTTTCTTGAAATGCTTCCCATTGAAATAAATTTTGAAAACACTATGGCACTATATACCCTAAATTTATTTCAAATTTAGGCAGTAGGAAATGGTGTAAGGAGAAGCAG
>NW_011888930.1:907574-930774 GCF_000151845.1 Pteropus vampyrus
TGTGTGTGTGTGTGTGTGTTTATTTAAAGGTTTAATTTCCCAACCTAAATACTGAAGTGAAGGGATTAGAACTAACATTGAACTTGGTCACCTTTTATTGATCAAAAAACTAATAGTTTATAGAGTCTCATAGTTTATAGATAAACTAATTTGGGTAATTTGCAATTTTAATTCTCCCACTCCATCCAACTTATATTTTTTAAAAATTATCTTAGATACGTATTTATTCCAAATGAGTAAGTATTCCAAAAGGAATATTTTGGTTATATACAGGGATTTTTTGAATTACTTTAATAACTTTTAAACTTTTAACTGATTTATAAACTCATAAAATGTCAGCCTTCGTTATCTTGCAATGAACTGTCAGTAGTTGTTTTTCAACTAAAATAGAATATCTCTGCAGAATATCTCTGGCAATTTAATTATATATACACTTCAGCTGCTCTGGATACTAACAATTCATTTTCATTAACATGTTTATGAGAAATTCAGAGTAAATATTAAAGAATGTTGACAAATTGAGAAGTTGACCTAGTAAAAAACCTTATGAATACTTCATTCCATATGTCTCGTTTCAAATTGTTTAACCCATTGAAAAATGGGAGGTAGAATAAAAGGGAGAAATTTTTTTGAAAGAAGAGAGTGAGCTAGGAATCTTAGAATTGTGATATGAAGACCTCTCTAGTGATTTTTTTTCCCCTCTAACTTCAACTTGGAACTGATATGAGAATTTGCAATAAAACTTTAGCTGATAGGTTGCAAAATCTGACTACTAAGTGTCTAAAACTAACTCAGCACAGAGAGGCATGAGGCAAATCCCAAAGCTCAAAAAATCTGGGGAGATGGAATGTAGAGACAGTCATGTAAAAGGGAACATCAATTTCAGTGAGTGGAGCACAAAATAAAGGGACATGTAGAGATGCATGCAGCAATGGAGAGATGATCCTGTGAGGCCTGGATTCAAGAAACTTTCTTGACAGAGGAGTAAGACATTTAAACCGAGTCTTAAGGGATATGTAAGAGGCAGGCAAATGAAGGGAAAAGCAAACAGTTTGGGTATCCCAAATAAAGAAAACTTTTTTCTAGGGCCACCCTTCTCTTATATACAAAATTATCTCGGTGCCCCATGCATACACTGCAGTGCATGTAGTGTCTGCATTAGTATCCCCAGGACGTGCAGGCACTCCTTACAGGGGGAGCACAAGGGGAGCCAGCCTGTTGGTACAGAGGAGCCTCGACTTCTTCCTGGCATCTGTCTGACACATGGGCCCCGGAGAAAGTTTTAGCCAAAGATTTAGTCTTCATATTTGACATCAAACTGTATCAAGGTTAAGCTATTTGAATACTTTTGATATGTGTAAAATAAGTGGAACAATAAAATAATGTTCATTTATATTAATGGGAACCAAATTATTAAGTGAGTAGTAAACTATTTCATCTTAGTTTATGCACATGGAAAATAATAGATACTGAAGAGAAAAGAACTTCTTTGACTTGGCACTTTTCAAATGGTTACTGTAAAGCATTCACCTGATAATTATGAAAACTTTATGAGAAATGGAGTAAAATATAAAAGAATCATAGCTAATTAGTTAGTGGGTGACCTATAGTAAATTAGCCTCTGTGAAAAGGAATAGTGCCCACCTTATCTACTTCACAGAATCGTGATTCCTTGGGAGAGGACAATTGGACAATTGTTAACTATAGAGCGTTAACAGATGTCAACTTTTCATTCTTGAAGACTTTATTGTCTTCTTCATTCCCTTTTGGTTTATCTATCTCCTTTTCATATTCTGTAGTACACAATTTATACTTTAATTATATAACTTAATGTCTTGTTTCTATTGCTTCTTATGCTTGCCTCTCTAAATCGGATCAGACTGGATACCATACTATTTTTTGCTGTCTTCAATTCACCTAACACACAGCCGAGCCTGTTGCATATAGTTTCCCTCCTTTGGTTAGTCACTGTCCTTACCTTTAAAAAGGGCCATAAATTTTCTGATCTTGGTGAGTTGCACGAAATTGGGTTATTTTTGTAACATTTGATTCCCAGATGACAAAGGCAAAGAGAGCCTGCAGCTCGTTGGCATTGGGTCTAAGTTAGAAGTAAGCAGCTGGGTGTAAAGGTTGAATGACACTAGCAGAGGCCAGACTCTTCCACAGGAACTGAGAGGACAAAAGAGTCAGCCAAAACAGGAGGAGGACTGGAATTTAATCAGCTGGGAATGCATAGACTGCCAGCCATGATTTTCCGAGTGCTGTGAGAAATCCAAGCCCATGGCAGTGGCCTTAACTCAGGCATGATTCAGACCTTCTAATGAGAAGGGCAAGAATATTTTCCTCTCTACAATTATCTTACATAATGAATTGCTAGTTTGTTTTGTTATTTGTTTCCTCGTGCATCCTTCTATAAGCAAGAGAAAAAATATATTTAAAGATTTAAAAGATTGTCACTTGCATCTTTTCCTGAGCACAAACCGAATTTAACCTTTCCTCTGGGAGTAGGCAGAAAGGTGTTCCTTTCTCAGGGTTACATTCGGTTTATAGAGATGTGAGAAGATGCTTTCTTTCTCCAGAGGTCAGAAGCCAAACTAGAGGACTCAGTCAGCAGGACATCTCCATCTGCTTGGGAGATAAAGTAATTTCACAAGAAGAAATGGTTCATCTTGCTCCGACACTGATGAATCTGTGAGCTGGAAGGCTCCAGAATTCCTAAAAGATTCTCATATATGAAAATCCCAGTTTTCTCCTTAAGGCCACTGGTCTTGTAGCACTAGCTTTCTATTATTGAGATTCCAAGGCCCTTTGCCAGGAGAAATATTTTTCAAGTCAGAAACTCCACCCGCTGAGTAATAAAGTTCTCTTTTTAATTTTTGTTTAGTGGAAAAATGGTATGAGACTTTTGGACTGTGGATATATAATATAGAGCTCTAAAAGAGCAAAGGAGATTTAAAGGAGTAAAATCTCAAGACCGGAATATGTTTTTGAAGATAGTTAAACATTTTTGTGTCATGTGGACCCTAATGGGTTGCAATTTGTCTTATCTTAAGAATTATATATATATATATATCCCCACCTACTTTATTAAGAATTTGAGGTCACTTTTATAAAGACTTACAATAAAATAGAAATAATATGAATCATCAAATACATAAACATTTAAAATACAAAAATAAAGGGCAGGAAAGCTCATGAACACATACACAACTGTTACAGCAGAATAGAAAATTAAACATTCAGCTTCCTCGTTTACCGAAGACAGAGAAGGGGAGATGCAGTCAGTTATGTATTTAAACTCCTCCATGCAAAAAGGTCTTTTAAAAATTTTTAGGGAGAGAAATGTTTTCAGATAAAGTTCTGAAAACAGTTTCTCTCCTGGAGTTTCAGACCTTGCTCAGTAATTTACTGGCTGTCTGACCTAGACAACTTATTTAACATCCCTTGTTTTCATTTCTTCATCTGAAAATGGGGGTAATAATCATAACAAATTCATAGGGTTATTAAGAGAATTAATGAGTTGATATGAGTGAAATAGAACAGTGCCTGACACAGAATAATTGATCTATAAATGTTTGTTAAAATAAAATATAGGAAACAGAGATGTAATGGGCATCTTCGGTAATGTTCTTACAAAAAAACGAAACAGTAGATTTCATGTGAAAATTATGTAAAGAGGCACTTTATATAAGCTGAGACAATAATTTAAAAATCCCAGTCTACTGAAAGTATTAATTGCAAGGGGCTAAAAAAAAAAAATGCATTTCATGTATTTAGCTTTCTGATGCTCTGGCAAGACCCAGGGATAAAACTAACCTCTCTACTATATTAGATTTTAAACCAAGCTCCATGGTGTCCCATCAAGGTAGAAAGTCTGTTCTTGAATCAGACAAATTTCCTGTCTGTTAATCTGTTTTACAAATGAATCTTCCAAAACAAATCAATTCATCTGTTTTAGGAGTCAGTTTCCATAATGAAGGAAGAAAGGAACAAATGAAAGAAGGAATAACAGAAAAAAAGAAAAGAAGTTAAAAATCAAGATGGTTCGTCAATTATAGTCATCCTGTTTCATTTTATTCACTGGTTAAGGGTTAATCATGAACACAGCTCTGGCCTAAGACATGTGAGAGAGAATCTGGTGGCATTCCAGAAAAAAGTGTCCTCGCTCATAGGGAGACACAAGAAAAACTCTCCAGCCCATCTTGAATCTTCTTGTGTCTGTATTTGACATATAGACCTGCTACATTTGTCCTTCCGTAATGAGGGGAGTCAGCTTGAGGACAGAGCCAGAAGACTTGGTATATTCTAATAAAAAATAGAAAGAATCTGGGTCCCTGAGGGCATTGTTAAAGCATTCGGTTAACTCCTCTGGAGTCGCCCTAATTTATTACGTGAGATTAGTTACCTCGATGTATAATCTAAGAGAGTTGAATTTACAGTTACTTGCAGACCAGAGCTTCCCATATTTAACAAATGGTTTAGACCTTTTAAAAAATGAGAATTTATTGACCCTGACTATGCGTTCTTCAGTCAATCCTGCTGACTGAGAGAAGTGTTGGAAGACACCCAGAACGGCAGAATTAGCAAGAACCTGGGATACTAGAATTATTTGAGAAAGACTAAAATAAGATTATAAAGATTAAAAAAAAAGAGAAATTAAAAACAAAAAACAAAAAACTGGAAGGCCCTCTGAAAAGGAAACAAAAACCCTGATATAAGAGAGATGTTGAAATATAGACATTTTTAGGTGCTGAGAGTCAGCACCCCTCGCAGACTCTTACTGAAAGAATTAATAAATGACATACTTCCTTAAGATGAAATTTAAACCAGAAATGAAGGAATGGGATGCAAAAAGCAAAGGTAAGCAAAGAAATTGGCAAATTTGCGGTAAATCTAGTAACATTTGCTCAGGGTCCATGGAAGAAATAAATATGTTGTGTTTGCCTCAGCCTTGTCAGAGGTGACTTTGTTAGAGATTAGCTAAAATTTCTACTAAGATGACTTTATTTTGTACAACTGTAAGAAAGAGCCAGTCACATGCTCTCTGTATTAAATGAATATTCACTTAGTATATAAAGAATAAATAGAGATTTCTTAACAAAGCTGGAGATGTTATTTGTAGGTTGAATATGTTATTTTCCTCCAATACACATATTTCAGCTTACAAAAAATAATTAACATTTATACAACCTGTAATTAACATTTTTTAATTTTGTGAGTTTCACAAACATTATGGTTAAAGTTATATTCCTGAATGACAAAAGGAAATTTCATATTTAAACTTTAGAATACCATGGAAACCCTTTTACTTTTTCTTCTCAAGCACAGGAAAAACCAATAATTGTGATAAAACTAATCAGATCATGTAGTTTTAAACACAGCCCATGCTCCAACTGACTAATCTCTAATGGTATTCTTCATATATAGAACTTGTGGTCACTGAAGTGAAATTTTTAACCTTTTCTTTCTTATCTTCCTAATTTCAACATGTGCATGAGTACCATCAACAAGATAATTCGTCTGTTAAGGCTTCTTATAAAATTCTAAATTACATTTCTAAATTTACGTGATTTGCATTTAAAGTTATAATTTCTGATTTTCATAAGGCTCAGGAAGTTTCTGAGAGAGAACTGTGTCCACTTTCAAAGTTTGATGTACTGGAATATGGCTGGTGATATGAAGGGGAAACTTCATGAGAAGTTTATGTCTGTGTTTTTAAATTTACTGCTATAAATTTTATGCTCGAAAAGTTTTTTTCTTTTCTCCATATATTATTGATTTTTGTATGTAAGAAAACTTTTTATATATTTCATAGTTGGTCTTATATTGCTTTTATTTCTAACAGCATTTCAAGAGGTTCTTTTAGGTTTTCAAACTAGCCGATTTTTTAAATCAATAATCCTGGCATTCTTGATTATCCTTTTTAAATATCCGAAGTTCTAATTCCATCTTTGTGCCTTTGAAGAAATAGGGTACAGGTCACTGGTTATCAGCATTGACCATGGATTCAAAAGAGTATGGATTTTGATTCAACCTCTGTCATTTCCTAGCTGCATCTCTCTCAAGTTTGGAAAAATTAATCCTTCAAGCCTCAGTTTTGGGGACGTGTAAAATGGGGATGATAATAGGTACCTAAGGGTTGTTGTCAGGAGCAAATGAAATAACATGTAAAAGTTAAGATGGTATTTGACACATAGGAGGTACTCCAAATGTAATAACTAGTATTATTTTTATAGATATAAGATTCTTAATAATGTTATATATTAATTTTGGTAGAAGGAATTCTTGCCTTTTTTCTGATTTTAATGGGGAGAACTCTAGTCTGGTGTTTTGCTATTATTTATGATACCTTCTAATAGTTTGAGATAATCTCAGGCCTTTGAATAGAAACTGAAACCTAAGGATATTTGTGGAAAGCCTATGATAGGAGTTACCAATATGATTCTATATTTTTCTTCTATTATTGCATAAAAGGTAAGGAAGTAGAGGTTCCTTACACCTTTAAATTTATTGCTTACAAGATAGGAAAGTATCATATCTGGATGGAATTGAGTATAAACTTATTCAGGGTTAAATGAAGGAAATAGAAACCAGTATAGATATTTTTAAAGCAACTTTATTGATGTATAATTTACATATAATGAAATTGCTATGTTTAAATTTATAGTTTGATAAAATTTGGAACAGATATACATCATATAATCACCACTATGATAAAAATATGAAACTGTGCTAACCAATATAGTAGCCACTAGCCACAGTGGTTATTGAGCATTTGAAATATAACTAGTCTAAACTGAGATGTGTTTTAAATATAAAATAGACACCAGATTTTAACAACTTAGTATGCAGAATAAAAAATATCTCATTAATTTTATATTAATTACATGTTTAAAATTATATTTTAGATATAGTAGGTTAAATAAAATGTATTATTGGAACTAATTTCACCTATTTTATGTTTTAATGTATATATTAGAAAAACAAAATTAGTTATGTATCTCACATATTTATATTGGATGGCACTGACACAGAATATTTTTCTTGTGTCCTTTTTCTTTCAAACCTCCATACTTTCAGTTCCAGTAATTAATCTACTTTCTTTCAGTATAAATTAATTTTGCCTGTTTTAGGCATTAACATAAGTAAAATCTTATAACATGCAGTTTTTCTGCCTGTTTTCTTTTGGCACAATTTTTATGACTGTCTTTGGGAGTATCAATAGTTTTTTTCTTATTATTATTTCTGTGGAGTATTTCATTGTATTATATATCATGATCACTTTATTCTTATTGATAGACATTCCAATGTGGGGATATTATGATTACAGCTACTAGGAGCATTATATGCAAGTGTTTGAGTGAACATATATTTCTGTTGGAAAGACACTTAGGATTAGAATTGCTGAATCCTATGTTAAGTGTTATGATACACTCACGAAATGCTACCAAAGTATTATTTAAAGTGACTGTGTACCATTTTACATCCTGATCAGCCTGAAGGAGAGTTCCAAATGTTCCATATTTTACCAACAATTAATATTGTCAGTCTTTTCATTTTTGTTATTGGGTATATGTTTACTTTCTTATATGCTTTCATTTTTTTTAGTAATGCTTTAGAAAAGCAGTTTTTATTTTGATGATGCGAAGTTTATGGTTTGTTAATGAACTGTGCTTTTTTGTTTTTTGTTTTTTTCACTAAAATATCTTTGTGTACTCCGAATTATGAAGATGTCCTCCTATACCATCTTCTAGGAGTTTTATAGTTTTAGCTTTTGTGGATCTATTTCTGGATTTTCTATTATATTCTGTTACTCTGTCCATCCTGACATCGACACTACACTGTCTTGATTACTATGGATTTAAAATAAGTCTTGAAATAGGCAGTATAAGGCCTCCAACTTTGTTCTTTTTATATTGGTTTGGCTACTCTATATCCTTTGAATTTTCTTATATATTTTAGAAACATCTTGTTAATTTCTACAAATGTCTACTGGGATTTTGATTGGAATTGCATTTCTACACCACAATTTTGGGAAAATTAACATCTTAATATTGAGTATTTCAGGCAATGAACATGATATAACCCTGTATTTATTTGGATATTCTTTTTTGGTTACATAGCCTTTATAAAGAAAGAGGGCCTACTAGAATGACGATCTGCTAGGCCAATCCAGAATACAGCATTGGAACAAAAGAAAATTAGAGAAAAGATGCACTTCACCTAGAAATTGTATATTATGGAAGTGATAAACATTCAGCTTCCTCCTCTGATGCTGCCCATAATACTGGATATTATTTTAAGACTTTTTAGGTTTATGAGTCTAAGAATGTGAAAGAAGAAGAATTTCTTCATGCTTAAAGTTCTTTAGCATTAGTTGGAAAAGTCATTTCTGTATTCTAACAACCAAAGAAACGCACGATTCAACAAAGTGATATGGAAGTAGAGAACGAGATGGCTCCTGTTAGACCACTTACATCTTGAGATTATGTCATCAGTGATGTAGTGTTTAGTGAATTCCCCAGTAGCCTATCAGCTTTTTAGCCAAAATTTCTGGTTCTTAAAATGAAAGCTTCAAGCATTCTAATAAAGCAACCTCAAAATTACATGAGATGTGATCCTTCTAACTCGTGTGAAATTATGATAGTTTCGTGGTAGGCAAGCATCTTTTAAACCTGGAAAGATTTAGAATTAAGTATACAAATGTTTGAAAGAATCAAATCTATAGCACCGATTATATTTTTGTTACGCTCTCTAGGCATACGTGTGATTTTTATATGGCAGCAATATTTTAGAGATTTTGATTATTAGAAAAACAAGTTAGCCATGTATCTTGATGCATGCTTGTAATTTAGGTAGAGGTTTGAAGTACTTAGGAAAACTCTAGGTTCATGATATATATTCAAATTATCAGATATATGAAAGTTATTTAAGGACTTGGAAATAGTTTGTTTACTAATTCAGACAATCCAAGTACTTAGAAAGTATAAATTTAATGAAATTATAAATGAAACCAAATATTTTCCAAAGGCAATTAGGTGGTTGGTAAAATTTACTAGAATTTTAAATAGAATTATATGAAATGTAATTCAAACAGAAGCTTCTTAAAAGAGATGATAGGTTCTTGTATTTGTAACTTTAATGGAATAAGAACTTTTAAAACAAAGTAAAACCATGAAATGGCTTTTCTGCATACAAAAATATCCTTGAAGTCTCCTCAAAACTCTTATGCAATGTGTAAGTAGCAAAAGTAACCCAGTTTAAAAAAAAAAGTTTCCTGTTTTACCTAGTACAATATCTATTTAATGTTTACTTATATTAAACCTTAGGACATGTGTTCCGTCTTTTAAAGTTTCTGTGCATGGGCAGTGCTTGGTCTCTACTTAGGAAATTCTGGATGGTGGTGATAAGCCTTCTGTACAATAATTAGAGAAAAAGGTACCAGTTGATTGGCATGACTGATGGGAGAATGCCTCTAGTTACCCACAATGAATAGTACTGGTTCAGCATAAAAGTTAACCGTACATTGCTCCCCTAAAACAGATACAGATTTAGCCTCAAATTTAGATTACAGAATGGGGTTTGGAAATGCTACTAAACCTATGGACCCAAAGCAAGAGAACTCAATAAATTGCTGTTCCAAGAGACTTTTCCCAAAGGATGCTGCTCAAAGAACCAAAGCTGTACTAATAACATGCCTCAGGCTTCATGGGTACTCATTCAACAGACATTCATTGGATACCCCTGTGTGACAAGTACTGTAAAACAGAGGTGAGAAGGACATGGATGCCCCTCTCCCACCAACCTTTTTTTTTCTAGATAGAAGTTAAACAATTAGAGAAGCAATATATAGTACAGTATGATAATAGTATCCACCGGAAAGGAAGCACATTGAAGGGATCCCTAATCTAGTCTGGAAAGATACAGAAAAATTTCAGCAGACCTGAGACTTGAACAATAAGTAGGAGTTATGCTTGTTTGTTTATTTTATACAAGGGAAAAAATTATAACTATAACTTTTCAGTGAATTCCAAGGTTGCTTTGATACTAAAGAACAAAAGGAAACAGGCCAGAAATAAATTCCTCCTCTGACATCATGGCAAACATTTAAGTAAATATATTTGCATTATTTGACAAAAAAAAGCTCACATTTTAGATAGCAACAAGAAAGTAAATAAGTTATAACTTCTTGTGCAGTATAACTGAGTAGGACAAATGTTGGAGAAGATTGGATATGGCTGGAGAGAACCAGGTTATATAACCAGTGTCCCAGTTTTTCAGAAACTTGGAAACACACTGTTAGGTGATGATCTAAATTGGATAACTGGTACAATGTGAAATTTCTCCCTAATGATACAGGATGCTCTGGTGGAATGCCACAAAGCTTCACAGTCATGTCAGAGCCTGATAAAACTGATCAATGGTTTTGGCACAATACTATGACATATCAAAGCACACAAATCAAAAAGCTAAATTGAACATCTCCTGTGCTCATTGGATCTAAAAACATAAAGAACAAGTTAACATCCCAAAGACAGGAATACCACTAGCTAAACTATGTATAATTAGAATTTTATACTGGGGTTTCAAACAATCAATTTTTTGTTTAACTTTTGATTTTTTAAAATTTAAATAAAAAATGTTATATTTCCTTGCATGTGTTGAATAATCAACATAGAATTTTAAGGCCTTTTTTTTAAAAAAGAGATGTGTCTATGGCAATGTTGGGGCCAGCATTTTTTTCTGCTTATAGAAATGTGAGATTTATAACATTCATAAAAGATGACATGCTCTTTAATGTCCTAATCAATCCTCATTAAAGAGACATGTTGTTCTGTAAAATTCTTGAATTTGCTTGAGTTGGATTAAGTCAAATTGAATTTGGGATGGGTTGAGTTTACTTAGATTGTAGGGAATTGAGTGGAACTGATTTGAGTTGCATTGAAATGAATTCAATGAAATTGGCTAGACTAAGAAAGATACACCCTGCTCCATATGGCGAGGGACCTTATATTCTTGAGTCATCCCTTTATCCCCAGGATATAGCTCATTTCTTAGTACAAAACACACACTAAGTAGACTTTTGAAGAATAAAAGTAAAATGATAGAAAGGATTTATTACTAATAGCACTAATACATTCAATAATAATTTATTATAATACTATTTAGGCATTGTGCTATGTACTAGAGATACAGTGATGGATAAGAAAGAGTCTTTTCTCAAAGAGATTACAGTTTTCTGATGAGCACCAAAAAAGTAAATAAGCAATTAAAATATAGTATAAAACACTACCATTGGCTTTGTAACTACTGGAGAGCTATTCGTGTTGTGTGCTGTGCGATCTTTACATCCTGAAATTGTGCATTGCAGTGGCCATGGTAGGTAATTGGTATAAATACTAAACCTTATGCCAGGGCCACCATACACAGTTGTGTCCTATACAAAGGTCACTGACCTGTAACGGGGTGATTAGTAGTCCTCTCTGTGTTCCGTTAACCAAGTTCTTGGCCTTCTGTGATCTATTCTCTGAGATTCCCAGAAAGGATTTTCCAGCTTGGTTATATTGTCACATAGGTCACAGGAACTAACCATGAAGAGTATTTGTTGAAATATTATTTTAAGTGAGAGAGCAGCTTAATCACATTTTCTTTTTGAAATCAATGCGAAGAATAGTAGGAGGCTGGGAGACCATGTAAGAGGACACTTGAATAATCTTTTCTAAAGGAATGACACTGGGTATTCGAATCAAGGCATTTTTTCCTTTCCATTTCCCTGGTTGCTAATTTCCATTTTTATTTGCTGGATCTTCCTCTCACACCCACCTTCTAAATGTTGGAATTCCTCAAGGATTTATCTGAAATTACCCTTTTTCTCTCTCTACACTTATACCTAAATAGTCTCCTTTTAAATACCATTTGGTTTACTCATGTCTGATCTAAACTCATCTCTATGCTCCACTCCCATTTTTCCAACTACCTACTCATCTTCACATGAATGTCTCCTGAGAAGCTCAAATTCACATGTCCCAAATTGAAGTCTTGATTTATTTCCTACTTGAAATTTCTCCCTTCCTGTGTCCTTCTAATCTCACTAAATGCCGTTACCATGTATCTACTATAATTCTTCACGCCTCAAACCCATGAAGCCACTCTCAATTCTGACTGTCTCTCAAACCTAGCTCCCTAGTTTCATTTCCCATATAGACAAGTGCTTTTCTAAGTCAGATCTGGGTACTCTTGGGCTGGGGAGCTGCTTAAACATGCAGATGCAAGTTTGTTAACATAAAGAAACAGCCAGTCCATTTGCCACATAGCTGTAAAAATGATCTTTAAAATCGATTACTGCGAGCTTCCTAATGTTCTGAGAGTATTATTGAACAGAGAGAGTTCATTCACCCTTTGCTAGCACAGTGGAACACTAAACACCAAGCATTGCAATGGAGAAAGATGGCTGTTTTATTACAAATGGTACCACCCAGAAGAATGGGAAACTAATGCCCCAAAGCCCAGATTCCTTGATTGCATGTAGGTTACAGATTATGTAGAGCGAAGTCACAAGACACCGTGGGTTAGGGGTTCCAGGTCATGCTGAGAGCTGATTGGTCAGAGGTGAGGTAGGGGTAATAAATCATTTTTTCAGATGTTGAGGACAGCTCTGATGTCTTTTCCAGCATCCCTCTGTCCTGTCTGGTCTCATCGGAAAGTAGCCAAGGAGTCATTCCACCGTAGGGCTCAGAAACTAAAACATAAGTTAGGTCTAGGAGCTACCTTTAGCCTGCTAGAGGTATGGACCATGTGACCATTAGTCGGGGCTACTGTCTTCTGCTGCCTCGGGGATTGCTGATTAATGAAAATCTAGGTCTATGAGGGATGTAGAGAAAGATGATTTCTAGAGCTAGGCTTTAAAGCTAAATTTAATCAGTCATAAGGACCCTCGATTTCAAGAGCAGAATCCAAATTCCTTACCATAACCTTTAAAGCCTTGAATTATTTATAAGATCCCAAATTCTTTCCAGTCTCACCCACTTATGCACTTTTCCCATGCCTACATCACACTCTAACCACATCTCCTCCTTTAACTCCTAGACCTTCCCTCTTTTTTCATACATTAGGATTTTTGCACATGCTATTCCCTTTCTGGAATGTCCTTTTGCATGTAGGTTAAGAGCCTGCACAAAAGAATTAGGCGGTCTTATTTAATAGAAGCTCTACCACTATTTACATTTCTGTGCCTCTGTTTCTTCATCTTAAAAATGTGAATAATAATAGTGTCTGTCTCATCACATTGTTATGAGAATTGCATGTACAACTCAAAACATAGTAAAAGTTTAACAATATTCGATATTATTATGATCACATCTGCAGGTGTATCTGCATGAGGAAGGCATTTGAAAAATGAGTCCTTGTTGCAAAATCGAAAATTCTTTCATGGTTCATGCAGAAATCCATGTTAGCTTTCTATATCCTAAAAATATATTGAAGCTCTAAAAAAAGGCAGAAGTTAGGAATGTGAACAGCTGCCAATTTTAGAAAAATGACCAGATCTGCACAATTAGTCATTGTATAAAGTGTTTGGGAAACCTCCTCCTCCTAGAAATGCATTTTTTCATCATTTGACCCTGTGATATTGTAATTTATACTACAAAATATATATTTGGTCTTTGCCCCAGTTCCCCACACAGAGTTCCTGTAACTCTTGGAATGTCCTAAGTGATTAAAGCAACAAAGATTGTTGTAATGTTAATGGGGAGACTTTTGTACCCCAGCTGACGTGGAGGCTGGTTGCCCTGTAGAGACAGCCATGCCCCTAGAAGGTTGGAATTTTCAGTTTCATCCCCTGACATCCCTTGAGCGTTGGTGAGGGGCTGGAGGTTCGATCAGTTGCCAAGGGCCAATGATTTAATCAATCAGTCGTGACTCTGTAATGAAACCTCCATAAAAACCCACAATAACAGGGTTTGGAGAATTTCTGGGTTGGTAAACACGTAGAGATTTGGGGAGAGTGGCACACGCTGAGAGGGCCACAGGCTGAGAGGGTGTGGACACCCATGCCCTTTCCCCATGGCTGGTCCTATGCATCTCTTCCATCTGGCTGTTACTGAGTTATATTTTTAATATAATCTAGTAAGTAAAATATTTCTATGACTTTTGTGAGCCACTCTAGTAAATCAGTTAAACCCGAGGTGAATGTCCTGAAGATCTGATTTATAGCCAGTTGGTCAGAAGCACAAGTAAACACCTGGGCTTGCGACTGGCATCTGAAGCAGGGGAGGGGGCAGGCTTGTAAGACTGAACCCTTTACCTGTGAAATCTGGTACCTCCTGGTAGATATTATCAGAAGTGAATTGATACCATCCAGCAAGTATCTGAGAATTGCTCTTTGGCCTTATGTGGAAAACCTCTGCATGTTGGAATTGGGTCCAGGGACCTAAAAGAGACCCAAAGAAGATAATGACAAGTTTCTGCCAGAGCTTTAAGTTACAGCACAGTAGCACGCAGAGGCCATGGTTCATTGCGCAGTTTTTCAGCTTTAGCAGGATACCATTGTGTTTTTATGATGTGCCCTGCTCATTGCTAGGGCAAAGAATGCTGTTTTAGTACAACTGTCCCCAGAAAGTAGTTCTCATTCCTCCAACTCCAGCTCGTCACTTCTAGAATTGTGGTCAATATAAAGTAAATGCTACATTCCTTGACTACCAATTTAGTTAACTAGTGGGGCCTGAGATGCTCTAATTAACATTTAATATAAAAGGCCTGAAGATTGTTTACTGGGATCTGAATAGTCAGCCCTATTAATTATTCAAAGATTAATTAACAGTGATTTGAGTCTCCCTGCCTTTTTTTGAGGTACATACAGCATTTTCCAGGTCAGGCAGTGGGGTCACTGAGTATGGTTTAGGAGCAATGAAAGATCATTAAGTTTCTCTGTGGACTGTTTTCTTGTATTACTGTGTATGAGATGGTTGTGTATCTACATGTCATGTAATAATCGTTGACTTGGGAGACAAAAACTCTACCATCCTGGATAGGATGCTGCAATCACTATTGTGTTCACTGATCAATATTTTTGTTCTTTATCCAACATGACTCTTATAGCTTAATGACTAATTACTATAATATTAAGACTTAGCATCTGGTATAATAACCCCCCTTTCTTTATGATGCTTTCTTCTCTCACATTTTGTTAAGAAATAGATCTAATTTTCTTGCCTCTTTTCATATCTCATAAATTTTGATTAACTGCTAGGCACTGTGTATAAAAGAACCATAGAGAATGAATAAATAATTCACTCAAAAAAGGGAATGTTGCTCCTTCTGCTGGGCCACTAGGATGGGGCCTGAGCCCGTGGAGACTGTAGTTAAACAGAAGCCGTTCATGCTTGCACCTGCAGGCGGTCTCTCAGCTCACCTGCCTGAGTTTCAGTGAAGGCCTGTGGGAAGAGGACGGGGGCAGCTGCTCTCTCCTGTTTGGGGATCCTAGGGACTCCAGACCATGGTGGCAACTCACATTCGGGCTTTAAAACGTTAAAATTTCAGCGGATTTCTTTTTACCCAGGTCTAGAGCAGATTCTTTCTCCTGCTGCCGCTCACCAAGGATGACAGCATGACAGCATCTGTGGGTCTCTTCTCTCCTAGGAAAGGCTCGTCACTTCTAGAATTGTTGTCATTAGGTTTCTTTGCATCCTCAGGAATCGGTCGGGTTTGAAAAAACAACATGGTTTCTCAGATGGTTCTCACAGGCAGGCGCAGAGTGCAGCGTTCTTGCAGTTTTCCAGATCCGAAGCTGAAGTTCTGTATTTGGTTTCAGACTCATGGTGATGCCAGGCTCGATTCACTCTTTCAATTTTCTGTAACGACTTATGAAATAATAGGAATCACTGTTCTTTGAAATTTTGTTAGAACTCATCTTTTCAACCATCAAGACCCTGATATCTGAAGAATAAGATATCCAACTACCACTTCAATTTCTTTTTTCCCTCCAACAGTCACATAAATTTTATGGCATGTTGTTATAATTGTTCTATTTGATTATTAGTTATTGTTGTTGTTATTTTACTAGGACAAAGTTATAAATTAAACTTTGTCATAGGTATGTATGTTTAGGGAAGAACATAGTATATACAGGGTTCAGAACTATCTGAAGTTTTAGGCATCCACTGGGGAGCTTGAAACAAACATATTTCCTGTGGATAAAGGGAGACAAGTTTGGGCAAATAAATCGCCACTTCAATTTCTTTAATGTCTATTGAGCTGTTAAACGTCTCAATATTGTTTGTGTGTTAATTTGATGGAGTCTTTTTTTTACATATTTAAAAATTTTACCTGATGTTCTAACTTATCAGTATACTTTCGTTAAGCCTGTGTTCTTATGGATTGGAACACAGAAGTAGACAAGACCAAGTCCCTGCCATCCAGGAACTTATAGCAAGAGCTGATTGTATATAACTAGTTAGAAACCATATGCAACTACAAAGAAAGGCTGATAGGTAGGCTTCTCAGGGGTTACACAAAGAATCACAACTTTGGTAAATGTATCTCAATATAAGGTCTTTAGTGAATAAATAAGAAATTTAATCTCATTAAATCCAGGGAGACTGGTCCTCCATTAAACAAAATCATAAGCAACTGATGATGTAAGCATGGATAATTATTATTAGTGTAGGGCGAGGGATCTCCTTTCAAGTGACTGCTCTGTGAATCACACCCTTTCCTTGTGCTGAAGCTCCAGAGGAAGGTAAATAAGCCGTTAGTTTGACATGGCAATGTGGTAACAAACATATTGATTATCTTTTTAAAATATTTGCTTTTCTACAGTTATTCCCATTTTAATATTTCATGTTGTTCAGTTGCATCTTCTTTTTTATCAATCTTTTCACAAGCCTAGCTTTTTAACCCAAGAAACCAGTTTTGGTTTTATTAATATTCTCTGTTTTCTTAGTTCTTTATTTCTTTGATTTCTGCACTTATTTATTCTTTTTCTTGTTGCTTTGAGTTTGTTCCATTGATCTCTTCTCCAACTTCTTTGTTAAATACTTGATACATTTTTTAAGTTTAACTTTTTATTATAAAAATTTTACAACAAAAAAGATAGAATAGTATAATGTCCTCCAATATGCTCAACCAGCTTCAACTATTATCAGCTCATGGTCTCTCTTATTTCTTCTGTACCTACATCTATCCTCCCTTTATTATTTTAAAATTCCCCAATATTATATATTTTATTCATAAATATTTTAATGTGATTTCTAAAAGATATTGACTTTTTAAAAAACTTAAAATACCATTATCATACTATTAAAAATCAAAATAATATAAATATTGTTAATATCCAATCAAATTTCCCTGGTTATATCCTGTTTATCTGAGCCCATATACTATAATTGGTTGATGTGTCTCTTAAATCTCTTTTAACCTACAGATTCTTCCATTTCTTTTTTCCTTGCAATTTATTTCCTGAAGAAATAAGATCATTTGTCACGTAACATTTCCTTCAGTCTAGATTTTGCTATCTGCATCCCTGTGCTGTTATTTAATATGTTCTTTCTTCATCTGTATTTCTCGCTTTTTGTAGTTGAATCCTAAGATCTAATCAGATTTCAAGCTGATTTTATGGTGTGACTGTTTTATGGGTGATCCTATATACTTCCACTGGGAGGCATATAATGTCTGTCTTTCTTTTTGTGATGCTATCAGTTACTGATGGTCATTGCATAGATTCTCTGTCTCTAGGGTTTTTAAAGTGATGATATTCTAACTTCATTATTTATCCCTCGTTTCATAGCTTGAATACTCTTAAAAAGAAAAACTTCCATTATCAGCTATTTGGTTAGGTTGAGTACAGTTAGATTTGCAGAGAGAAGATATATGCTTGATATTTTTTTTTAATTTATAATATAGTTTTCGAGAATAATGAGTTGGTTTACCACCATACCCCAAAGATGACTAATGAATTTTTTGTGTCATTATGAACTCGTGGATTTAAACAAATGATGTATTTAAATTTATATTGCAATTATCCTTACTGATGTTCAGATCTTCCCATCTGTGGCTAATGAGAATCTATTCAAGTTAGCTTCTGAGTACTTTTAGTAGTCTAGGAGTGAATCCTGAAGGCTAACTTCTCAGGTTTTATCTATTTTCCTTATTCCTCAGCCCAGTAGGACTTTTGTGTGCCCAATGGGCACAAGCATCAGAGTCACTATTGCCACTGACATCTGCAGTGAAAGGGCAGGTGATTATCATCCCAAGGCAATGTGAGAGGAAGCTTTCTTTGACCAAGCTTCTCCCTTTTGCCTCTGACTGCTATTTTTCTTAGGATCCAGTTGCTTACTACCTACACAAACACTACACACAAACACTACACTCATATCATAAACATACATTCACACACACCCCCCACACACCCCGTATCCCACACCCTACACTGCACACATCCCACCAGTTCATGATAGATTTCTGTCTGGCCTGAAGTTCTTCATGGTTTATTGGTTTTCCTTGGCTTCTGTAGATTCTCAAGATTTAATTTTGACCTAGTAGCTTATGCTAGCTCATCATCATGGCAGGAAGCAGAATCTTCCTCATGTCCATTTTTAAGTTAAGATATTGGGTTAATGGCATTTGAAAATTCAGTCATAGGCAGCATCTAAGACATTAACTTCTTAAATGTTATGTGAAATGGTTTCAGAAACCACATCAATCTTATGTCTCTTAGTTTGGGGAGTACGGGTACTCAGACTTCTGTAGTCATCAAGATCTTCAAAACAGTAGTATCTCCAGAAGTTTTTAAGAAGGAAAAAAGAAAGATAGTAAAATGAGAGATAAATGTGCCTTTGTGCTCATGCCAAGACTTTGTATTTAATAGGGGAGTGGGAGGGTGGGAAGGATAAAAGCAGGAGGGGAGAGACAAATATGGAAGTTGTTCTAACATAAGTGTTAAGAAAGTAGGGGTAATTTTCCCTCTAACAGCTAATTATACTGCACCGAGTACCATGAGTTAATAGATACTTTTATCTGACCTTTGAAGATCAACCATTTGGAGAAAATATAAGGATATATGTATATGTAGAGAGAAGAGAATATTTTTAAATTCCTCTTTTAAAAAAGCCAATTCATTTTTATGAGTATTTTCCTGATTATAAAGGTGACAAATACCTTTTGAAAAAAACATAGAGTACTATACAAAGAAAAAAGTAATTTCAACCACCATAAAAACAATTATTACTATTATCATAGTTTTTTCTCTAGTAACTTCCAACCTTTAAAAAATGTGTGTGTGAACATATACTTAAATATGTATGTATATGTGTGTATATATTTAATAATCCTTAAAAAATTGGCAACACATTCTTCACAGTTTGTTATGCAATATAGTAGTTAGGATGTATGGATTTGATTTTGAGCTATAACATTTATTTACTGTGGGATCCTGGGAAAAATCACTTACCTTCTCCAATATTTTATTATAGTTTTATATTTTCCACCTAGAATTTATTATAGTATATATTGCTAGTTAAAGATCTAGCTAGGTTTTTATTATATATTTAGCTAAATTTTCTAATATCATTTATTAAACAATCTATTCCTTTCTAATTACTGTGATTCTTCCTTTACCATATAGTGAGTTCTTATACTAAACTTTGTTTTAGACTAGCCTTTTTAGTTGCTATAGCTATTAAATCATTAGTAAATACCTTTATTTAAACCATTTGTAAAAGATATTGATCGTATATGGCAAGTTCCTCCACTTTATTATTTTCAAAATATCATTCATTTCTTTTTGTAGCCATTTGCTATTCTAGAAGAAGAACATCAGGAACATTTTGTCTTTAAACCTCTTGGTTAAAATAACTTATATCTTCATAGTGTTAGTGGTGATTTCAGGTTAACATTTTGCCCATCAGTTCTAGGCTAGAAGATGTTCCAAGTGCTTCCTGTGCAATATGTTTCTTCCTTTCAAAAAGCAGTACAGACAAATTACAGTCATTTTTAAGCGAGAAAACTAACGTTCGGAGAGATAAGTAATTTGTTCAAGGTCATAACACTACTAAGTAGCAGTAACAGAATTCATATCTAGATTTTTTTTTTTTTACTTCTTTGCATTCCTTCACACTGTGTCTTTCAATTGGCGAAATAATTGCTTTATTTACTCATGTCGTAAGGTGTGTTTGTAAAAAGAAAAGAAAATTGCACTTAAAAAAAAAAAAAAAAGGATGGCTGAAGGAACGACTGATTGGAAAGGAAATGACCGGGAATGGGGTTTGAGTTCAATGCCATTGACAAGCAAATACAAGGATTCTCACGGACAGCAAACATGCCCATTAAATGTATCCTGCTGTCACCGTGCTCTATTCCCTGTTCTTATTGCTTGCTCACCGATTCTATTTATATAGGCGTGGTTTGATTTGAAAATGCCATGGTAAATAAATGCAATGATGACTGAAGAATAAATAAAGATAATAAGAGCTATCATTTTGACAGCCATATCATGCGCTAACTCTTTATCTGATTGCTTCCTCTAATCCTTATTTTTTCTCAATTTACACGTGAGGAAACTAAGTCTCAGAGAGATTAAGTAATTTGCTGCAACCCCCACCCCCTCAAAAAAAATTCAGTTGCTAAGTTGTAGAGATGGAATCCAAACCAGTATTTGACTTTGTCCTTCTGTCTTAGCATGATAAACCTGGGATAAAAAAGTAAGGTTATCAAATGCAAGTGAGATTGTAAAGGCATATCTGACTCATTAACTCATTCTGAGATGCCTCCAGTCACAAGTAGTAAAAAACAAAAACGAGCTAAATGCTCAGTCTTCCTCTACTGTTTCCAGGCAAAAACAGAGACCAAATTCAAGTGTTTTGGCTAAATAAATGCAAAGGAAAAAAGGAAGGAACCTAGAACCAGAGTGAGCAACTAGCTAATGGCTCATTTATTTACAATCTACAAATAAGACTTGATCTTTTCTTATGCTTTCAAGAGGAACTTACCTTTATTTACCTTAGAGCACTTTCCCCCACTCTGCCTCACATCACCTAAACTCTGCAAACACTGGATCTGACCAACATAAGCTATACTTGTAATTTCCTAAATAAATCCCAAAGTTAGACAGCAGTCAGGGTAGCAAGAAGGACACCCACTTAAGCTGATTACCAGAAGACATATTTTCTACAGACCTAGCAATAATTTCTCAAGTCCTTCCCGATTAGACTTCAGTGTCCTTAAGAGCAGCAGTAATAATAATTCATAGTTATTCAATTGCTTCTTTGTATTCTTCTCGCCTTAAAGATTTACAAATCATTTCTGAGTTTCTAATAAATGCATACTGTAGTTGAAGATTCCATGCAATAACAAGGAATACACATATACACACACACACACATGTATATATCACTCTTAGTGATATTATACATAGTGAATACCTATTGTTCTCTTAAAGCTGATTTCAGGACTCCACTGAAAAGTTTAAAAAGCTTAAAGCTCAACCAAACACTGACACTTCACTAAAGAAAAAATCTTGATCGTGAAACTATAGACTGAATATATCATACACATTGAGAATTCCTTCTCTAAAATACACATAGCTCTATGAGGCAGTTTCCCAGGGGTATCTTTATATGTTCTGTTCACCTGCATTATTTTGTTCCTATTTAAGCTCACGTCTGACATTGTTAATGGGATTTGGTGCATCAAAAGTGAATGTAAAAGAAATCAACATTAGCTAAGGTCGGGTGTGCTGCACAAAGTTTATGACTTGGGAGTTGATCTCACTTGAGGTTGTGTAAAAAAATGAGACCCCAATACTCTCATACCTGGAAGGAGAAGTCATGAAATTCTCATTCATGTTATCTCTTTTTAGAAAGCATACTCAAGGCCTCTTGAGTGTCTCCTTTTGCTCTCATTTAAATCCCAGGCTTCCACAGTACTGGAATGAATGGGAATTACTCTGCTTTGCTAAATTCCTGGGATGTTCTTTGGCTGGTGTCTCAAATGTCTCCAGCCCTGTGTGAGCTCCAGCAGTTTAGCTTGCAGTTCCCTGATAGTTCTTTTTTTCCTAGTACATGTTCTTTGTCTGGCTTCATGGAGTCTCACCCTATGCATATGAAACTTATATATTGGATGAAAACTCAAAGAGACATTTATACAGGTTTTGGGGGCTATTTTTCTTCAATCTCTCTTATTTCTAATTATCCTGTTTCACAAATTCCTACTACCCTAATCTCTTACTTTCCTCTCTGGGCTTCTCCACGTGCACAGGAAGTGCCCTGAGGGGGAAGGATTTCATGATCTTGGGGCCTCAAGTTCATTCTCTCACGAACTATAGATCCACACCGGCAGTTTTCCGACATTTAAAATAGTTACTTTGTATGTTTTCTTCAGTTATATAATTGTTTTCTTTGCAAAAGCCTTGTCCATTACAAGATACACGGTCATGGCCAGAGGTAGGATTCTCTATGAACATATTTTTTGTTTGTTTATTGCCTTGGGAGTAACTGGAACATCCAGATAGTATAAATTCAAATTCCAGCCTGGAAATAATTTAATTTGCCTCCTACAGTCTCAACCAAAACAGAATATCTATCTCGTCCTCCCCCTGCGTTGACTGGCATACTATTTCTAGACCACCCTTTCACTGAATGTGTAACCCTTTCATCAAGGGAGATCTTTTTCATTAGTTGATGAGGGTTAAAACCTAAATCTCTGCGATAGAGTCTGGATTTCCCTTCTGTGATCGTCAGTTTTATCACATAGTGACTGGCTCTGATTTTAAGTTTCTTCTTCATTTCTGATCCCTGATTGTATTTGAGTTGAGCTATACTTGGAAAAGAATATTTATTACACATGGGTTAGTCAGGGTGTGGGGAAAGAGGAACTCTCATGAATTGCTGGTAGAGGTGTCAGTTTTACAATCCTATAGAGAAAACTTGCAAAATCTGTCAGCCTTTCAAAGGTACACACACTTGAACATAATTTATACTAGCTACACACAAGTTGCAGCATAATTTATACTAAGAAAAATTTTCAATTTCAAAGTCAATCATTGGAGGACTGGTTATATAATCTTTCTTATAGCCATACGATGTAGTTTAAAGAAAAAAGAATGATTTTTTTGTTTGTTTAGATGCAAAACTATCTCTAAAGTATACTGTTAATTAAAAAAAATAAAACCACAATGAGTTATAGCATGTATATTATGTATTCTATTTAT
>NW_011888930.1:931854-934456 GCF_000151845.1 Pteropus vampyrus
AGAGCATTTAAATTCTGCTCCCTTAGTAAGTTTTAATTGTACAATACAGTGTTACCAACTATAGTCATTGAGTTATACATTAAATCCTCAGACCTTGTTCATTTTATAACTGAATATTTGTACCCTTCTCCCAACCTCTCCCTATGTTTTCTGTACTCAGCCCCTGGCAACCACTTTCTATGAATTCATCTTTTTTTTTTTTTTTTTAAGATTCCACATATAAGATTCCATATATAAAATTCCACATTTAAGATTCCACATATAAATGTCTTTCTCTTTCTGGTTTGTTTCACTTAACATAATGCCCTCCAGTTTCATCCATTTCGATGCAAATGACAATTTCCGTCTTTTTTAAGGCTAAATAATATTCCAGTGTGTGTGTGTGTGTGTGTGTGTGTGTGTGTGTGTCTGTGTGACATTTTCTTGCTCTATTCATCTGTCCAGGGACATGTAGGTTGTTTTCATGCCTTGGCTATTGTGAATAATGTTGCAAAGAACATAGGAGTGCAGATATATCTTCTAGATCATGCTGTCACTTCCTTTGGATATTGACCCTGAAGTGAGCTTGCTGGGTCATATGGTAGTTCTATTTTTAATTTCTTGAGGGGCATCCATACTGTTTTCTGTAGTGGCTGTACCAGTTTCTATTCCTACCAGCAGTATACAGGGGCCCCCTTTCCTCTACATTCTCACCAGCATTATCTCTTGTCTTTTTGATAATAGCCATTCTAACAGGTGTGAAATGATATCTCATTTGCATTTCCCTGATGATTAGTGACGTTGAGCAGTTTTCATATATCTCTTGGTTATTTGTATGTCTTCTTTGGAAAAATGTCCATTCAGGTTATTTGCCTGCTTTTTAATTGTGTTATTTTTTACTTTTTTGCTGTCGAGTTGTATGAGTTCCTTATATATTTTAGATATAAAATCTTTATCAAATATGAGATTTGAAAATATTTATTATCATTTCTTTTTATTCATTCAGGTTGCCTTTTCATTTTGTTGATGGTTTCCATTGCTGAGCAGAAGCTTTTTAGTTTGTTTCATTTTCCTTTTGTTGCCTCTGGTTTTGGTGTCAAATCTAAAAATATATTGCTAAGACCAATGTCAAAGAGCTTGCCCTTTATGTTTTCTTCTGAAAATTTTAACGGTTTCGTGTCTTATGTTCAAGCTTTAATCCATTTCGAATTGATTTTTGTTAGAAATGGGTCCAGTTTCATTCTTTTGCAAGTCTGTTCAGTATTCCCAACACCATTTATAGAAGAGACTATCCTTTCTCCATTGTATATTCTCAGCTGTTCATAAATTAATTGACCATGTATGTGTGGCTTTACTTCTGGCCTCTCTATTTTTTCCTATTGATTTATGTGTCTTTTTATGCCAATATCATTCTATTTTGATTACTATACCTATGTAATACAGTTTAAAATCAGGAAGAACTTGTCTTCTATGTCACAGATTCTTTTTTGTGTTCGATCCAGTATGATATTGATTCTCTCTATTGTATTTTTATTTCATTTATAGTATTCTTTAGCACCAGAATTTTTTTTTAATGATTTCTCTCTCTTCTCACTTTGTTCATGTATTGTTTCTCTGATTTCATTTATTTATTTTTTCTGTGTGTGTATATGTGTAGCTCACAGAGCTTCCTTAAGACAATTATTTTGAATTCTTTTATCAGGCTTACTGTGAATCTTCATTTCTTCAGGATCTGTTTTTGGAAAATTATTGCTATTTGATGGTGTCATGTTTCCTTGAATATTCATGTTTCATGAAGTCTTGTATTATTGTCTTTGCATTTAAGAAGCAGTTATCTCCTCCACTCTTTACTACTGGTTTTGGGAGAGAAATACTTTCTGTTAATTCTATTAGGGATTCTGATGCTTTCTTAGAATTTTTCTTTGGATGCACCCACTTCACACTTGTTCCTTCTTTGACAGAATTCTTGAGCATATGTACTTTCTCTCAAACTTGCAAAGCAAGGCCAGAGCTGACATCCTCACTTTTACTTTTCCTAGTATGATGCTAAATGCTTAAGTTTGTGTGGTCTTCCCAGGCCTGCAGAGTTGCGCCAGCTTTCCGCACATGCTTGCTAGCCATCTGCTAAGGCCGCCATCAGGAGCACACACACAGAGAAAGCCAGCCACAGGGTGGAAATGAGTGTTGGTGAGGCGCATGGAGCGCTTTGGTGGTGTGGGCCGCTTGGGGAATCTGCAGGCTAAGTGTCCCAGGTGGCCCACAGTTGGCCTTCCTGATGGAGTCTGTGATGTGGATATTATGATCTACACAACTTTGATGCCCTGCAGAAGCCCTGTCTGCTTATTCTCTCAGCTGCTTCCTGCCCCCGGTCACACAGCTTACTTCAATATTCTGGATGGGGCAAGAGAGAATTGAGTCTCTTTGGTGGCTTCCTGCTGAGCTTAGAAGGATGGGTGCTTACTCACATGCTCTCACTTTCCCCCACGGAAGTAACCATGGGCCACAGAGGTCTTTCTCGGTGCTGAGCTGTGCTGCCGTGGGGGAAAGGTGACATGAGTAAAGTGAAACCTTTCCTCTTACCCTCTTCAGTGTGTCGAGTCGTGGGTTTTTTGTCCCAGTTCTA
>NW_011888930.1:934826-936382 GCF_000151845.1 Pteropus vampyrus
TAAAGTGCAAAATTAGGCTGCAGTAGTGGAATTACAGTGCCTAGAATAAACTAGCAGTTGTATTTTACTGTATACTGATTAGACCACTCATGGAGTAATGTTTGTTTGATGGCTACTTATGAAGGGGAGGTAATGTTGTCTTAAGTTAAGCTACCAAAAGCAGATTCTGAAATGAGGACTTACACGAAATGGATTTATTAAGGGTGTGCTCTGAGGAAGATTGATGAGAGAGGCTGCCTGGAAGTAGACTGAGACCAGGGAACTGGGCTTTCAAACTTTCCAATCTGTGAGATATTGGCAAAGTCCCTGAGCATTGGCAGTTAATTCCCAGACACACTGGCTCTCCACCTGCCCACAAAAGAGTCTCCAGTAGCCCAAGGAATGTTCCCTAAGAAAAACACTTGACAAAGTACACCTAAAGCAGAGAGGGAGCTCACCACAACAGTAAATAAGGGCACATCAACCATAATAGAGGACTAATTGAGCCATAAGATATTTGTCCAAGATGCTGCAATATTCTCAGGGAAAAACAAATACGGTCTTCAAATAGTGTCATATGGAAGAGAGTTAAATGTGTTCCGTGTGACCTCCAGAAATGAAACTAAAACGTCTGGATGGAAAGAGCGACAGAAAGGTTAGAGCTTCTCTGGACATTTTAACAGAGCTCCCTATAGATGCCTCACCTGAGTCAGTGGGTGGAAGCAGCCTTGTACGCTGATTCTTCAGTGTTTGGGATCATCCTCCCCACACAGTAGAGAGTGAAGATGTGGTTTTCAAAGCTCCCAGATTGTGAGCAAAGTAGATAAGTTGTCAGACTTGATTCTCTCAATATATTTGAAGAACAGGGCAAATATCCTACTTACTACAAAATAATAAGCTTCCTTCTACAAAAGTGCACACATTTAAGGCATTCTCTTGTCAATTTCTTATTTTCCCTACAACACTGTACATCATATGTTAAATCTTCTTAAAAAGTTTAGATCCAAGACAATGGGGGGCTAGAGGAATGAAAAGGAAAAAGACCACTTTTGTATCTTTTTGCTTTCTTCTTCACAGTGATATAAAATAGGAAAATAAAATCAAATTAATTCTCAGGAGAAGGAGGCCATGGCCCAATCTCGAGATCTTCTGAGGAAGAACTTCCGTTCTTTAACTGCTCTCTTTTCACTGCTTAAAAAAACATAGTTTTGTTACTGGTAAGGTTGTAAACATAAACACTTTAGGTCTGGAGACTGGGCCTCTAAGGAAGGACTTGAGGGGCTTTGGCAAGATGTAAGTAAAGAAAAGCTCCCCCACCCTGAAGGAAGATGCCAGGCACCCCCGCTCTGAGGAGACTTTGCCTTTAAGAATTACCAAATGGGGCAGTCAGAAATTGAGAGAGATGGGACAACCATTTTCTGATTCTAATGGTCCATATCCAATCCTTCAAACTGAGGCTTTATCAACAATTTTTTTTCTAGAGAGCAGAAAATCCAAACTAGCAGGAGCTATTTAAAGGCTCTGGGCCTTGCATTGAAACTGCAGATTTGGCAGTAGCAGATTTCAGCTGGATTTTC
>NW_011888930.1:936432-953870 GCF_000151845.1 Pteropus vampyrus
GAATGAAAAGGAAAAAGACCACTTTTGTATCTTTTTGCTTTCTTCTTCACAGTGATATAAAATAGGAAAATAAAATCAAATTAATTCTCAGGAGAAGGAGGCCATGGCCCAATCTCGAGATCTTCTGAGGAAGAACTTCCGTTCTTTAACTGCTCTCTTTTCACTGCTTAAAAAAACATAGTTTTGTTACTGGTAAGGTTGTAAACATAAACACTTTAGGTCTGGAGACTGGGCCTCTAAGGAAGGACTTGAGGGGCTTTGGCAAGATGTAAGTAAAGAAAAGCTCCCCCACCCTGAAGGAAGATGCCAGGCACCCCCGCTCTGAGGAGACTTTGCCTTTAAGAATTACCAAATGGGGCAGTCAGAAATTGAGAGAGATGGGACAACCATTTTCTGATTCTAATGGTCCATATCCAATCCTTCAAACTGAGGCTTTATCAACAATTTTTTTTCTAGAGAGCAGAAAATCCAAACTAGCAGGAGCTATTTAAAGGCTCTGGGCCTTGCATTGAAACTGCAGATTTGGCAGTAGCAGATTTCAGCTGGATTTTCCGGGCAGTAAGTAATGCAGAAGCAAATTCACTCTTTTTAATATAATGGCAACCGTCATTGCAAGGAATGGGAATGACTTTAGGCAGTGCCAAATTTTAAATGAAAAATCTAACTATAGCTGTTCCTTTCGCTCTCTGGGAGAGCTCAGAATGATTGTGTGGGAAGCCAGGGTTAAGGGTGACCTCAGCGTGCCTGCTTTGGAGATGAGCTCAGGGTGTAGCTTAGGTCAGCTTGCCCCACACCTGTCCCCCGGGGAGGATTTGCAGTCCTGTGACAATGGGAGCAGCATGAAATTTAAAAGCAACTTAGCTGGGTTGAACCGGGGTAGAGCTGGTATCAAGCAAGGAAGTTTACTCTTTGATCTCAGAGCCCTTGAGCTGCAGCATGAGAAATAATCACTGAGTTATAAAGTAAGTACCTAACTTACTGGGTAAGCCAGCATGTGAGCTCTCCCGGGCCTTTCTGGGTTCCAGACCCAGCAGGAGTAACTCACTGGTGGAGCAAAGGAGACGTGATACACATGTATCACTGTGTTAAGAGAAGAGAAACAGTCCTTTTAATGATTTTTTTTTTCACTCTGCAACCTTTTATTCCCTGACCTATCTTAAAAAAGTGAATCTTTTCACAAAAGAAGACTTCTTTGTGTATTGTAATCTCTCAATCTGAAAGGAGATTTTTGGAGCAGAGGGTGCACTCTTGAGCTAAACTGGAATTAAGGACATGTCAGGGAATGCCTAGAAAACTCATGGGATAGAGTCGCCAAAGATCTTTTTGTAAGAGGGAGAGAACCCTCTGGAAGACACCTCACCCTAAGCGAAGACGAAACCAGGACAAACTCAAACTAGTAATAAACCTGAAGTCTATGCATAGCAAGAAGACACATGCACTCCACCTTGCAGCCCCACCAGAAAGTGTAAGAAAAGAGAAGAGGCTTTCATCCCTTGTTTTAAGACATGGTCTTTTGGTTTCACCATTGGAGGGTTCAGTGCACCTGTGATGAGCCCCATGGGAGACTTCAGTGACTGTTATTAGAACGTGACAGAGGGGGTGTCCATGTGGTATAACAGTACCCAGCAAAAGGGCCTGTGCCATCAGGAAGAGCCAGAGCCAGCATACCCAGCTTGAATGGCAGTGGAGCCGAAGATGCATGACAGGCACAGAAAAAGTGAAAGCGGCAGATGGAAGCCACAGCAGAGGTACCACTCTCTGCAAGGCTGTGATCAGAGTTATAGGTGAGATATGCTAACGGAGATGCCTGTTAATTCTTGGGCAAACAGCTTTTTGGGAGTTTAAAGTATTGCATGAGCAAGTACAGAAAATGCGAAAAATTTTTCTGAAAAACATGAGTCCATTTACACTTACAGGTTGATGAGGCCTACAAAAACAGAACGATGTTCCCTTTGAAAAGTACCCCCTTGCTTTACTCTGCACAGTTGAGCCAGCCAGCAAAACAGCCATAGCCCCTGAATTACTTTCCTTCACCAGGCTTCCATGAACAATGGAAAATGTATCGAATATAATAATCACAGAAAAGACAACCACTGGAAGATCCTAGATTCACAGGACTCTAAGCTGTTCCCTTTCATAGGCTAGTGGTGCATAATAGGATCACCAACACCTCAGGCCAAGTTTAAAGGCCCTGTAGCTTCAGACTCTAGAGAAAATGATGTGATCACAAGGGTTATTACCTCAGTAAATATGGACACCAACAAAAGAGAAAAGAGCCAGCTGTCAACCACCAATGCAGTCACTGTACACCAGTGCATCTCAGTACCAGTTATTATGGTGTAAACCCTGTTTTACCCCAGTTTATTTTCACTTGCCCCTCCCAAGGCTTTCCCAGGAAATGCGGAGTGCACCAGGTAACATCAAATGAAAATACCTCAAGATTTTTTTCCCTATAGAAAGGAAAAAAAAAAAATTCAGAAGCAGAACATGAGCTGTGTCAGCACCCTAGTGTTACTGGAACTCCAGTGTTTTTCTTGAGTCCACCTGCCCGCGTGCACTGGCCCAAAGAAATGCATGAAAGGGAGTTTGCAGGGTAGCAAAATAGTAGTCTGATATTGCATTGGTCAATATGGAGATGGGAAGCTAACGTTCCAAAGACCCAACTCCCCAATGGCATGTGGGTTACAGATTATATAGGGCAAATCACAAGACACCATGGGTTAGGGGTTCAAGTCTGCTAAGAGCTCATTGGTCAGAGGTGAGTTAGGAGTAATAAATCATTTCTTCAGGTCTTGAGGACAGTTCTGAGATCTTTTCCTGTGTCCTTTGCCTGTGTCCCTCTGTCAAGGATCATGGGAAAGTAGCCAGGGTGTCATTCCACCTTAGGGCTCAGGAGCTGAAACATAACTTAGGTCAAGGTGTTATCTGTAGCCTGCTAGAGGTCTGGACCGTGTGACCCTTGGTCAGTCCAAGTCACTGTCTTCTGCTGCCTCGGGGGTTGCTGATTATCAGGGGGAAGGCCAGGTCTCTAAGGGGTGTATGTAGAGAGAGGAATATGATTTATAGAGCTAGGATTTGATGCTAAAACCCTTGGTTTTACTAGCCTGTGTGTTTTAAATTCTGTCCACAAATAATATATTTGATCAGTTTGAGAAAATATGTCCAATATCATTTCATTATTCTTGATAGACTATAAAAAATATTATTTTATTTTTCCTATCAGACATAAAATACCACTTTCATGTCAAAATGTGTGCATAGTAGGCCCTCAGTAAGAATGCATTGGAAAATATTGCCATTTACTGAATACCCTTGAAATACTCTTTTCAGCTTCACAATGACTCCATTGTCCTTACTTTAGAGATTTTTTTACATTAGTTTCTAGATGAAGGATAGAGGGGTAAACCTCTAAATGAACAATTTAACCAATAATAGAGAAAATTGAGACCATGAAAGATAAATTTAATAATATGTAAAACAAAACAAAACAATGGATTAGCCCCTAAATGACTTTTAAAGAATTTTTTTTTCCAAAAATGAAACTGCATTTGTTTTATTTTCTGACTGCTAGTTTAATGTGTGCCCATTGTTATATGTCCCAGAAATCTATAAAGTTACCCTAAAAGAATTCCAAAAACAATTCCCAGTGTGACAAAATTATCTTGTTAGGTCATAATTTGGTGCTTCTTTATAACTTAAAGACCTTCAAGTACCAGCCACCCTCCTCCCAAGCTTAGCCTCACTCCTGGGCTTTGGAACTTGATCTTGATTCAACTGAGGAGGGTCCTTTTCTGAGATCTGTAAGTTTTGTCAGATCTTGTTACTCAGTTGAAAGAACAGTTTGCTTTTACCAAAAGCATAACATGGCACCTCAGCGAAGGCAGCCACAAAGGGGGAAAATCGTTAGGAGTGTGTTTGATTATGAGCTGGACTACTCTGGGGCAGCCTCACCCTCATTCATCACTTAGATCATTAGCTTATTCAGGAGAACTATACCACCAGCTATTTCTATAAAACTCCAGGGACATACAATATTTTTGTTTAAGGGTCTAAAAAGCAAAAGTACTTTTGAAAATAAAGTCAGCTCACACATGAAGTTTTCTTTTGTGGTTAAATGATTCTAGATGAAATTATTAAACAAAAATTACCTAGAAGAGAATATAAATAGACTACATTACTTTACACTGCAGTATTACCTTTCTAAAAAGTAGGGTGCCAACTAAGCAAAACTATAAGCAATATGAACTTTTAAAAGCTCCCTGTAAGGTTACTATAGTATGATCTCTACTATGTATATTTATATACCCTTCCTCCCCAATTTATTATTTTCTAGGCACTAAACTGAGCATTTCACATGAATTATCGCATTTAATCTTCACAGCAACCCTATGGAGCAAATTTGTTTATCTTCACTTTAGAGATGGGAAGCTGAGGCTTGGAGAAGTTTAAAGCATGCCCAAGATCACAGAATCAATGAGTAGAAAGACCGGAATCCAAACCTAATATGACTCCGTAGCCACGGACTTGATCTTGGAACCATTCAGAGTCATGTTAGAACTGCCATGTTGAACATAAGGCAATAAGCGTAAAGACAAAAAGCCAACTTTGGAAGGGTGGCAAAGTGGAGGGAAAGAGCCTGGATCTTTCATAGTATTGCTGATCCACAGGACTCTGGAACTGCCTACCTCTAGACAGCTTTCTAAGCAAACAGGAAACGTCCATCATTTTTTTCTTTCCAAATAAAACTACAAGCACAATTAAATGCACAGAAATTTCCTTTATACCTCTTCCCAGTCAATCCCTACACCTTCCTGCCTCCCAGGCAGCCACTGCTCTGACTCACACACACACACACACACACACACACACACTGCACCATAAGTTAATATTGCTTATTATAGAACTCGTATAAATAGAATCATTCAATATATAGTCTTGAACAAGGTGTGTCACTCAGCATGTAACAGGAGTGGTTCGTCGCTTTTTATTGCCTAGTATTTTATTACATAGTTTGTTTAACTACTTGCCTATTGAGGAACCATTAGCTGTCTCTAGTTTAGGGTTATTACAGGGAAAAAAAGTGGCAATAAGTATTCTTGTGCAAGTCTCCCTGTGGACATATATTTTCATCTCTATAACAAAATATCTAGAACTGGAATTACTGGGATAAAGGAGAAATTTGTATTTAGTTTTATAAAAATGGCCAAGTCATTTTACAAAGTGGCTGTCCATTTTACACAATCGACAACAAAGTATGAACATCTGGTTGTTTCACATGATTGCCCACATTTGGTGTTCAGGCTTTTTTTCAATTTTAGCCATTTGTGTAAGCATGTAGTAGTATCTCACTATGATTTTACTTTACATTTCCCTAATGATTAGTAAAATTGAGCCTTACTAAAAAGTTACCATAATCATGACAGTAGGGGATTGGTGAACGAATAGATGCATTAATCAATGAAATAGAAAAGAAGGCCTAGAAATAGGCACACATTAAGTGGGGAGACCTAAACAAGAATGAGTAGGTCAGGAAACTTCCTTAAACAACAGAACACTGAAGGACGAAGAGGATGAAAGTGGGAAGAGGTAGAAGATGAGGAAGAATAAGGAAGGCTTTCAAAGCAGAAGAGACAGGATGAAGGCAGGGATGGAGGAGAGAAATGGCATGTAAGTAAATCACGATGGCTGAAGCATAAAGGGTGAAACAGAGTGGCAGTAGTGGGGGTTATAAGAGAATGATGTCAAGATCATAGCGGGCAAAATAACTTGTACCCCTGTAGAGCTGCGCTCCCTGATACAGTGCCTCTAGCCACAGATGCTTAATAAATTTATACTAATTAAAATGAAAGTACGTTTTCAATTCCTCAGTCACATTAGCCATGTTGCAAGAACCTTTAGCCACACTGGCTAGTGTTTAGAGTATAGAATATGTCCATTGTCACATAAAATTCTATTGGACAGCACTGCTATTAACAGTGGGAGTATAGATACAGTTTTGTTAAAAGTCGTTTTGATTTTTTTTTTTTGCCTTGGGAGATGCAGAAAAGAGCAATTTTTACAAGTGCAAATATTTATTTGTAATTGTCTGTATCACTAATTGAAAAAAAAAAAGTACTGCATTTTAGTTTTGCTAAACTGTGCTTTTCTAAGAAAGATGGATACCTGAGCCAATGAGGGACAAAGTCCTATTTCACTGGGAGCAAACCTGGTGGTGTCAGTGTAAAGATGAGCAAGACCTGACCAGGGGACAGTGGTGAGAAGAAGCAGTATTGTAAGAGGCTGAGGCACGGTCAGAGGAGGGTGAGCATCTGTGTACATCCTGATTGATCAGAAGATGCTTTGAGACTTAGCCCCTTTCCTCTCCCTCTCTCAGTAGGTAGGCGCTTCAGGCATGGACCAAGTCATGTGTGGTATAAGAATTGTTCCTCTTGTCACATCATGGCAGTGATAAATCCTGGGCTCTGAGTGTCTTCAATTTTGAGGTATAGACTGGAAGATGAGGCTTATGAAAGATAAGTGACATTTCTTCTGTGTCTGTTCACTAAGACCTGCATTAAGTGAGCTTCTGCTTCTTGCCACTAGGATTTGAGTGCTTAATTCGAGGTGGATGGGATAAGGAAAAGTGTAAGTTGTTTCCACTTTAGGGGTAGTTAATCCTGTCCATGGGCTTGGAAATCCAGAACACAACTCAGTCAGTTGTCATAAAGTGAACATATCCATTTAATCGGCCTCCAGATCAAGAAACGGAAGATTCTCAGCGTGCCAAACGCCCCGTGTGCTTCCGTCTTGCTGCAACCATTGCTCTGGTTTTGCCTGTTTTAAACTTTTATGTAAAGAGTAAAGTATACACTCTTTCCCATCTGATTTCTTTTACTCAGCACTATGTTAAGTAATGGGTTTTATTTCATGAATTTTAAAATTATTTAGTTCTGTCACAATGTACAAAATGTGCAAAATGCATACATAAATTTAAAGTAAAATTAGAAAATAAAAACGCATGTTCATCCACACAGGTTTATGAAGTAGATTTTACCAGGATCCCAGTGGTCCCCTGCGAGCCCGTCTTTCACTGCAGCCTCCCCTCTGCGACCTGAGCAGCAGGAAGAAACCTAGCTGCTCGCGGAGAGGGCAGGGGCAGCGCTGTGATGACGAGGCCCTGGAGAAGGTGAGCTGAACCGCGGCGCCTGTCCCGCTTCCTCTCACTTACGGGTTTCCGAGAGCGCCTGATTGGGGAGTCAGTGGAAGAGGGTGCAGTAAGTTCTGGGAAACCCAGGGCTCACCACAGCGCCGGGCCTGTGGCAGGGCTGCGCTGCACGTGAGCTGGGAAGCGGCTGTCCTTCAGGAATGTTTCCAGGTTGTGAGCTGGTCAATGTTCAGAGTCTCCGTCACCATGTCCTAACTCCCTTGATCAAGAATAGGAAAGAACAGAATACATCTGTGGCACGAAACGAGTGTCTTTAGCTGAGGAGGCAGTAAGGAAGGGGGCATCAAGGGCCAACTTCAGTGCCGGGTCAAGACGTGCTAAGTTCAGATAAGATTCTAAGTGTCCCTGACTTAACAGTGGTTGGACTTAGGATTCTTTCGACTTAAAGCTATATGCATTCATTAGAAACAGTACTTTAAATTTTGAATTTTGATCTTTTCTGGAGTTTACAAGTTTTACAGTGTGATACCGTCCTGTGCTGCTGGATTTCCAAGCGGCAGATCCATCAGCCACCCTATGACGAGGGTAAGCAACCGATACCCTACAGTGTACTACTGCGTTGCCAGTGGTTTTTTTTTTTTGGATATTGTGTCCGAGCACGTTACAGATGGTCTAGACCAAGTTATGATATGCTGTAAGCTAGGTATAGTAAATGCTCTTTTTGACCTAGAATATTTTCAACTTACGATGGATTTAGCAGAACATAACCCCACTGTACGTCGAGGAGCACCTGTGTGGGAATTGGCAGTGGAGGCGGCGGCGGGGTGGGGTGGTGGGGGTGGGGTTGTCTCCTAAGAACAGCCCTGAGCATGTTGAGTTGCACTTTTTGGCTCCTTTTTCACTGTTCTCAGTCTTGCTTCTTCCTCCAAGTAAGACTGTTAATGGCATCGTAAATAAATCATAGACATTTCTTAAGGAAGGAATAAGAAATAGAGATAGGAAATACTCACTGCTCACAGAAAGGCACTCAGGTGAAGCCCTGTGTTATGAGAGCCCTGGGGACAAATGGGGACAGCAGCACATCGAGGCCACCTGGGGCATGGAAATGCCAGGCCGGGTGGGAGAGGTGCTCAAAGCTGACTTCCTGATTTTGCCATCGACTCTGCTTGCTTCCTCTGGAGCCAAACAAGTAAAGGCAGAATATAATTGATTGCTTTATTTTTCCTCTTTCTCAGTAATAACAAAGTTGATTTTTAAGGCCAAAATTTGAGTTTAAGGCCAAGGCAGAACCATCCTTTTGTTTTCTTCTTGTTTGCCTTTAGTCCAAAATAACACTCCAAATCCGCAGTGAAAAATATAAACACAGAGTCCAGAGCTCCTCGAGAATTAGTTCTGTTCATGTGGAGAACTCTGAAAAGCACCTTTCATTTCTATCAGCAGAGCAGCAGAGCAGCAGAGCCAAAACCGGAGGAAAAGCCTGGCTTCTGACCTAAGCTTGTTTTCCATTCAGCGCCGCAATCGCGTGGGGCCAAAGTGTTTCAGCAAAGTAAATACACGTTTCAGGCCTTGGAAAAGGCACCTGAACTGATCCCAAGCTAAAACAGCAGTAAAAGGAAGGAAGGTTGTTTTTGTTGTTGTTCTTTTTTTTTTTTTTTTGCTTTTTTGTTTGTTTTGAAGTAGTTTAAAAGCACTTTCTCACTTAACATCAGGAAAGTAGAAAATAAAATATACTAGTTCTAGTTTTACTTGGAGAGTGTTGGTTTACTGTAGCATTTGCAAAAATATATTTCATGGAACTGGTGAAGGATGCTAGAAGTTATGTAATAAGAGATTTTTATGGTTAAATTTACTAACCAAATAAGAACTTAAAATACATTAATCACTAACTTTCTATTCATTATGATATTGAATTAACTAGGGCAATATAATCCTCAGCTATGGTAGTTAATGGGCTATTTATTGTATTTCCTTGGTCAAATGTGAAAATAGATCATGGTCAGTTTCCTCACGAAATGTCAAAAGCATAATTTCTTGAATACTGTAGTTTTATTTTGAGAGAAATATGCACTGTACACCACTAGAGGGCAGCAGCATTACATTTTTAATCAAATTCCTCTTTTGAAGCTCAATACTGGTACTAAAACCATAATTACAGTGTAACAATTACATGTCTTTTCCAAAAAGACAGTTATTAATTCTGAAGGCGTTTTATGAAAAAAGTTATTTTTAAAGTGTCTGTGACTATGGTGCATTTCAAATGAGACTACTTTCAAAGAAAAGTGCAATAATTTTAGTGAGTGAATCAAAATGCCTCACAAAAGTGAATTTTTTCAAAAGTTGTTTTATTTTTAAAGATTACATCATTAAAATTATACACGTTTACCAGTTCAACAATATTAAAGAATATCAACAAAAACAAATATATTTAAAGATGGATAAAATTTGTCATGGTTTAGGTATATGTATTTTTAAAACTAGATATATTTAAAATGAAACCAGTCAGCATAAAAATTTACAACGAATAATCCCAATTTAATGTAAAAAAAATTTCTGGATTTTTTTTTTGATGCTGAATCTACATTTTCTTCATTTTTAAGATGCAATAAAATTTCAGTAATTTTATTTAGCCATTAGGTGGTGCTGCCTATTTAAGGAATGAAGTCAATAGATAAAAGAAAATTGAAGGTCTGAGAAGTATTCATCTTTAAATAGCTACATATTTATATAGTCAGATTTTTTGACAAGTATAGACTAAGTTTAATTTCTGTGAGGGAGGCCTTTGAGAAAATATGCTAGAAAAATCTAAGGGAGGAAAGTGTTCTGTCTGCAGCAGATACTTCACCGAACTACGTGAAATTAATTTAATGGTGAAACTTAAACATGGATGCTGACCTTTTCATAACAAGAAAACAAGAGTCTTTTCTAACTAAATCTCACCCCCATGGAAGCTATTTATTTTTACCCATGAAATTGTTCCTTTTGTTCTCAGGGAGTTAAAAACAATTGCATTTCATTACTTTTCACACTGGTAAGAGGAAAAGAAAATTGTTCCCTAATTCAGCAAAAAGTAGAAAAATCAAATCACATTTAATCTGCACATTCTATAGATGCTGAAGTAATTATATGTATAGAGATGCCAAACTTCATCCATATTTACTCATTCGCCAAAAATAGTTCCACTAAAATCTGGGGGTGGTGAGGAGAGGACGGTGTAAATAGCATAACTGTAGCATAAATTAATTTGGATTGTGCTGACCATTTGCTAAAAAAAATGTTTTACAATGATTACTTTTAATATAACGGATCAAATCGTAAGCATTATTAAATTTGACAAGTATGATCACAGTTACCGGTTTATCATGCATTGTTATCAAACTGTTTATGGGCAAAGGCACAACTAACACCGAGTTCCAAAGAGCTGGCAGGGAGTTTTCTTATTTCATTTCTCAAAATAATGATTCAAGGTATTATTATTTCCCTTCTCTAGTTCATTGCAAAGAGAACTAGAATTTGAATTTGTTTTGACCCTAAAAGCCATACTCTTTGTACCAGTGCCGATTAAATCAAGAAGACAGGTGTGCCATCTAAGCCTTCTCCTATGCCTTTATTTTTTCCTTTTAATTGACTTTAATATTTTTAATGACTTTTATCTCACATCGTGCTCTAGAATTATTAACAAAATTTCTTCAAGTGTAGGCTGTTTCCTTTTTCATTGGTTAGCTCATTATTTCTCTCCATTAAAGAAATAAAAGCAGGTTTTCAGAAAGCACTCTGTGTAAGCTTTTACTTATGATACACCCCAGTCCCTCCTCACTTTCTTCCTAAAATTGTGTCTTTCTAATCAAGACTTGACTTTAAGAATAGAAATCTCTTTTTAACGATGTGGGGTATAACTGACCATTCCCAGCTCTCTCCTCCACAGTTATTACAGAATACCAAGATGATAGTTCTGCCACTGAAATTCTGCTTGGACCCCAGCATTACTCAGTATAATTCATACTAATCCTCATAATTAGTCTATCTGAATGGATCTAAAAATAATGTGAGTTGATTGGGAACCCTGGAAAGGATTGCAGGGAAATCACGTTCACCTCTTCAGGAAGGAATTTTAAGCATTCTTCCAGGTGGCAGGAGTTGTCACCACCCTCCAGGAATTACAACTGCGAACACGTCAAGGCCGGCAAGGTTTTTCCTCCTCCTGGACCTCTTCCTGTACTGGCAAGCTGCAGACAGTGATAATAGCTCATTAAATACGAAAATCTTTACTTAGAGCAGAATGGCGACTTGAAAAACTAGAGGATAACAGTAATGTGCCTCGTTGGAAAACTGCTATCCTTAATCCCACAAATATTTCCTCTAGTGGAAAGTCACCTAAATGTGTATTTTCTTCATTAAGAACAACCACTTCAGCTGGGTTGGAGTCTTCACTCTGTGAAGGGAAGTATTCCTGTGCCCCGTCAGGTAGTAGTTTTAAGAAAGTCACAAGTTAAAGCTAAAATCAAAAATGCACTTAGGAGTTTTAGTGGAGATCCTCGTATGATCATGTTGAAACTTTAAATGTCCTGAAATACCCTAGTTCTTCCTTCCCTTCCCCACCATTATTCTCTTTGCAATACAAAGAATAATCTACTCGATGAATAAATCTTACAGACCAGCTTAAAATTATTAGCTTATCTCAGTCATGCCTGCCAAATATTAGATTATAATATAGGTAACACAAAAGAGCAGAAAAAAAGACAATTCTCAAAGTTCATATCCTAGATACAGGTGATAGAGATCCAAGCCATTATAGCAACCATTTTGTTTAAAAGAACCAAAAATAGTAGTGAATATAGATGATTAATATAGAGCTATCTAAATGTCTCAAGTTTTTAAGAAACTTTGTAATTTAATTTAATTTTATTAGTTTCAGCTATACAGTCCATTGGTTAGACATTTCTATAGTTTATAAAACGATCCCCCTAATTGCTTTTTCTCTCCTCTGGCTCTCCACCCAGCCATTGCATTAATGCTGACTGCAAACACAGAGAATCCAGGAATCTGACCACTATTCTGGCCTTTTAAATGCCTGCATATCTACTCAATCATCCTCTCTTTTAGGGAGAACAACTGTACATTTTGTTTCTAGGATTCCTCTATGCCAGTTTCTCTCGTACCACTCTTTCCGGTTTAACTCGCTTTTGGTTTCAAACATAGCAATCGATGAATAAAAGATGCCTCATCCACAGTCCCAGGCAGTCCCCACCGAGCAGGGCAGATAGATTGTATAAATTGAAAGAAAATGAGAAGCTGAGAGGTCACATGTGTGAGATACCAGGGTACTGATTCATCTCTCATTCTTATATCTACTGTCACACACTATTGATTTGGATTTTACAAGTCGATAAGAAAAAAAAAAATGAGCACTTCGAGAAAAATAGACTGTTCTTAAAGAGATGTAAAAATGGGCAATATGTAAAAGAGAAACTGCCAATGATCCATACAAGAAGATGTATCTCTTCTCCAATAATGAGTCATTTTCTGGGATATCAGGGGTGGGTGACAATCTCTCTACTCCTGGTTTCCAGGAGGAGGCACTTTTTCTCAGCATTCCTGTTTTTGTTTCTTGTTCTTTTGTCTTGCCTCTCTCCTAGGGACTTATTTGAGATGGTTAATCTTAGCGTAGCTGGGCTCGGCGAAGGCTTCAACCAACCTTCTTCTTTTTTCTTTTTTCCCCCTTAGCCGGGTTCCAGCCTTCTTCCTCCTGAGAGCTTGCTGCCTACAGAACCATTCCTCTGGGCGGAGAGAGAAAGGTCAGTGGGAAGGCCAGAGCTGCTGTGACTAGGAAGTAAGTTTCCTTGTTTCAGAGTTTGCTTAATAGGTGCATTTGGATCACCCATTAATCCGTCTTCCTATCAACGAGCCTCTTGCAGCACAGATGTCAGTTTGGTCTCGTCTCAATAGCACAGATATTAGTTTGGTCTTGTATTTACTCTTTGTTTTATTTATTATGTTTAATAGACAAGATGGTTAGTATTTATTGGAACTGCGTTATAGATGATAACATATTGTTCTTAATTTACATAAATGCTCCATGAATGATCAATACATATAGAATTAAATATAAAGTTATTGCTGAGAACTTGGATTTACACAACTGAGCCTAGCAAAGCAGGATATTAAAAACAGTTAAATAGAACTAACAGTGTCTTTAAATGGCAATAGAGGTTTTTATTAACCTTCAAATCTTAAAGGCTTTATGTTCACTTACATGTCTTCATTGAAGCTTTCCCACACAGTTTTAAGTCTGGATTAAATCTCTTGTTCCCCAGTTCCTCCATTACATATTTCTAGCTCTAGTGTAGCACTTGCCAGAATCTGCCTTGTCGTACATGTGTCTGCGTATTGTTTTCGCTGAAGATCAGGGGCCGTAGGTTATTGTAATTATATGCTTCCAGTTCCGACGTACGTGGCCTGCACATGGTTGTAGTCAATACATATTTATTGAAATAAATTAAATCACAGTTTCCTTGGAAGCTAACAAAGACCAAATATGATTGCTTCATTAATAACTTAGAAATCAGGAGTTGAGTAATAAAGGCTTGTTTATTTCACTTTATAAAATATGTAGTTAGATTAGATGACTTGCCAATGTTTTTTTTTTAACTCTGTGACCACCTATTTTTCTGCCAAGTTTTGTGGAAATTAAATTTCAATAAGTCAAAGTTCATTTAATAAGTAGCATTTAATGAAGCCTGCAGTGAATCATCTATATATGAAGAAATTCTTGGTAATGGGAATAAATATATCCTGTATCATTTTTTTCTGATATTTCTCTTCACATATATTTAAAATAATCTGTTTTTTCTCTTCTTTTAAGAACTTCACAGATATATTTTGAGTAGCAGCTAGTTGACCCAATGCGATTATCACAATTTGATGAAATTCTGTTCTTTAAAAACTGACCATCATAACTATCATAATATATAGTAATCTCTATTTAGTCAATTACTTTACAAATGACAAATGACTATGTAGAATTCTTGATACCAATGAAAGAACAAAAGGCTTAGAATTAGAGAACTTGACATATAGTTCTTGGTCAGCCACTTATTAGTTGTAAATTTGGGCAAATAACTTACTGTGGCTAGTTTTCACATATAAAAATGGAATGATAACTACTTTACAGAATAATTGAGAAGACAAGTAAGATTGTATATATAATATGCATTGTAAATTTAAAGGCTTATATATTTTAATTATATATGTTATAACAATAATATTGTTATCATTGCTTAACAAGGAATACAATGTAGATGTCTCCCTCTATAGATGCCAATAAATTAACTTCTTCAATTTCTTATTAATATTAACTCTGTTTGGTTCCTCAATGTGTAGATGAAACACCACCCAACAATGCTTATAAGACTTAGTGGAGTAGAGATTAAAAGACTTCAAGAGACCAAACTCAAAGTCACACCCTAGAGTCTTCAGAAACAGCCCACAGCTAATAATTAAAGATCTTTATAAACCAGTATGATTTATTTACATGGTAAATGTACAAGGTTAGATGCATAATCCATGTGTTCCAGACTTCTAGCATAAAGGTGATGCTTTTTTTTTCTATTTTCTGTGTTACCATAGGCAACAATTTTGCTAAACTTTTCAGCACTTTACAACTAGAATCATCTTTTCTCCCATGTCCAGTAGCCGTTTCCCCATCTGCTGACCTTGATATCTGTCTCCATCCAGTGTTTTCAGCTTTTACTAACAGTCCCCTCAAGGCCCTTTCAGCTCCCACTTAACCCAGTCTCAAAGCTATGCCGTGTTTGAGTCATGGAAGCTCCCTACTTTCAAGTTCCAAGTTTCTCTACAACTTACTATTACATATCAACCACCCCAAAGCTTACTAGTCTAGGTGTCTTACTGGCTCAAAATAACTGCTTTATTATATTCATGTATTCTATGGGAAAGGAACTTAGACAGGACACAATAAGGATAGAGGGATAACCCTTCTCTGCTCCATGATGTCTTTGACCTCAGTTGGGAAGACTCAGTTTTGGGAGTTCTTAATGCCTGGGTACTAGAATCACCTGGAGGGGTATTCATTCACTTGTCCAGTAGTCATTGCTCACTATTGGCCAAGTCCTCGACTGGAGACAAATGAAGGGAAAGAACAGCTGGTCCTATAGTGCCCGTATGGCCCATAATTCTCTTACTACCCAGTGAGTCCTACATGCTTAAGCAGGGCTGTGGGTGCAGAAGACACCTGTGATAACCTCACCCAGGAAAGCAGCAGCTGCAGCAGGAGTTCAGCTAATAAAGACCAGATTGATATTCACTTTATCATGGAATTTTCCTTTAGGTCTGTTCTTACTAAAATTAGTCCAAAGCCAGTGGTATTTCAGTATTATAAGGGAAAAAGTCTTTTATTTATATTATTCTTTTAAAAAAGTCATTAATCTACGAAATCTAAGATTTTCTTAGGTCACATAGATTTAAATGTGGTCGGGTGCAGGAGGTTTAAAATTTGTTTAATTTTTACTAATTAACATTTGTTTCACGTATACTAGTTCATTAATTTTTTTCAACCCTGTAAAAGGGGTCCCCCCCTTTTAAATATCCTATCTTTAAATGAGGAAATTAAATTTCAGAGAGATTAAGAAACTTGTGTATAGTCACATAATCTTTGGCCTATCCAGCATCTTCAACGAGGTCTGTTTTCATCAGATTTCATGTTCTTTCCATTGAGTTATGTGGGATATTTATTTATATTAGACAATAAGTTTTCTCCATTTCAACTGCAATAGTTCAATTTTAGGTATATGAGATATAAGATGCCCATGAGGCATGCATTTCTGCAGAAATTTAATAGAAAAGTCTGGTACGATCTGAACTATCTTCTTCCAGTCTCTGTTGAGCATTTATCTTCTGTGCATCATGCTGGTTCTTAACCTACAATGGTCCATGATGTTTTTTCTTTGGTTTAATAGGTCAAAAGAATAAAAATATGAGTGTATATTCCTATGAAAAGCGAAATGCTCAGCCTGGTAATATTGAGATAGTGATGCATGCTGGAATTCTGAGTCAGGCAATGATCCAAGTTAACTTTCCTAAGATCTACAGATGAATCATAACAAATCAGGTGAAAAATTATGCCCATTAGCCTTCCAGGAAACCTAACAAAGGGGAGAATATTCAGGAAAGATGGCTGGGATGGGCTACTGGCTCTGGATCACAACAGCTAGGAGGTGTTCCTCTCCTTACTAATAATAATACCTGAATGTATTCCTGCGTGTCAGAAACTGTTCCTACTGTGGCTAATAGCTTCCCTTCTCACAGCCCTTATGTTTCTCAAAGGCTTCTGATGGTTACCTTTCTCATCCAGAGGAAAGGCCAACTTCTTATCCTGACCTAACGGCGCCCAGAGCCTGGCCCCTCATTGTGAGTCCGCTGTCACGTCCCACCACTTCTTTCATTTGGTTCGACTCACGAACATGAGCTTCCTTGACGCTCCTCCCGTCAGCCAGGCTCGCGTGTGCTTCAGGGCCTTTGCACTTGCCGTTCTCTAGGCCTAGAACACCCTTCCCCGCTGCGTGGCTCACCGCTACCCCTGTGCTTCCTTTCATCTCTGTCGAATGTGCCTCCTGAGAGAGCTATCCAGATCACTTATGTAAATTAGTACCCCTATCTCATTACCGTGTCACCTTGTTTGCTTATCTTTACACCACTTACCATCACCTGATGTATATTTACTTACTCGATTTTTCTTTTCCTCCTCCCACCCACCCCAATCTGGAATGTAAACTCCTTTAGAGAAAGGACGTGTTTTTGTCACTATTGTATTTCCAGTCCATAGAACAAATCTTAGCACATAGTAGGTGCTTAATAATGTTTGTTGAATGCGCATATATTGAATAAATATTGGGTGAGTGGATTACTGCAAACTGCTGGTTAGAAAGCTAAGAAGAGGTGGCATGTAACCCGAAAACCACTGCTCGTCCATTCTGACTATTAAAATGTTCTTTGTGTATTGTGTTAATCATTGTCATCCGGAAGTTTCATCTAGTCATTTATTTTTTATTTTCCGTTAGGTCTTTGGGTCCTAAGCTTCATTGATTTACTTTTTATGTCTGTGCAAGAGTCATCTCTTCTCTAAATCAAGTCATACCTTTTATTTCTTCAGTAGCCCACTGATTCTCCCCACTTACACTCTGTGTGTTCCCAGGATTCATGACCCATTACTGTTCTTACCGTAGCCTGTAAATAAAAATCCACCAACTCATTTAAAGAAAATGGTCAACTTGGAAGTCTT
>NW_011888930.1:956460-958150 GCF_000151845.1 Pteropus vampyrus
CTGACTTTCATGTTCTTCCCAGTGCTTTTGTGGTTACAGCAGAGTTGAGTTCCCTAGATCTCAAAATAACTTTTCCTTTAAATAGTCAAAAGCTGAAGGGGGAATTGTGTCATTAAGCAAGTGAGCACTTCATGAATGTAGAATCTATATCACCAGGAGAGAGTCAGATGTGTGAAAAACCTATGGAAATATCCACTCAGTGAGAACTCTGATCAGAGAGATTCTGAATCTCATATCTGAACCACTCAGTGGTATTCGCACATAATCCCAAAAGCAATGATCATGTTTTGAGATGTGTGTCAGAAGCTGATGGGCATTACATTCAGACTCCAATCTAGTATTATGCAGACAATTTATCCAATACATGTTATGTGCCAATTATTTTACATATATGTTCAATTAATAGCGTCAACAATCTTCTGAGTAGGCATTATAGTCACCTTTTTATAAATAATTAACTCTTATTCAAACAACTTAAGTGCCTTTTCCAAAGTCACCCAGTTGGTAAATGACAAATTTGGGATTTAAATTCTTTTGAGTGATTTCAAGGCTCATGCACTTTCCACAAGTACTGTCTGATTCCTTATAATATCAAACTGCTTCTTAAATGGAACCTGAATTTAACAAACTTCCATTAATTTTAAGTAGGACCCTCTGCGCCCTGCATCAGGCCTAGGGGAAAAGCTAATCAGATAGTTTGCTTTCTATATTTCTTTCTAACACATCTCTCATCTTGCTGCCCACCCAGGTTTCAAACTAGTTGCCCATTATCTCCACTCACTATTACCTCAGTTTTTTGTTTATACCAATAAAAAATCAAAACTTGATATTTATTAAATTTTGTACAAATAATTCCAATATAATTTGGCTTCATCATAAAATAAGATTTATAAGCTTAAAAATGAAGTAATTTATTTTATCCTGCCCTTCTAACTCTAAAAGAAGTTTAGAACATGAGAGAAACAAAAAGTCTTGATCACTGTTCAAATTTTTTAAAAGCCTTACACTTGGATATGTCAAAAATTTCCCTTTTCTATCCAGTCTTACACCTCCAAATGTTAACCTTCTCTTGAAGACCTATGAAAATTCTTTAAAAAGTAAATAATTAAAGCAATTTTTCTTTAATATGAAGAAGAGTAAAGTATTCACACTTCTCTAGACTTCAATTTCAAAGGGCTATTAGCTTGTGAACTTTGAGGTAACACAATTATTTTTTTTTTCTTTCCTGCTAAACTCCAGTTACATTTTAGACAAGTCTGTTTATTTTTTAAGACCTTGTTTTTTAGAGTATTTTTAGATTTACAACAGATTTAAGAAAGAGGTATAGATATTTCCTAGTACCCCCTACTCCACATACGCATAGCCGCCCCCCACTATCAACATCCCTCACCAGAATGGTACCTGTTTTACTAAGGATAAACTTACATGGATGCATCATAATCACCCAAAGTCCATAGTTTACCTTAGGGTTCACTCCTGGTATTGTACATTCTATGGATTTCAACAAATGCATAATGACATATAGTCATCATTATATCATGTAGATTAGTTTTATGGCCCCCAAATTCCTTTGTGCTCTGCCTGTTCATATCTTCCCCACTCCAACCTCTGGCAACCTGTAATCTTTTATTGTCTTCATACTTTTGTCTTCTCCAAGATGTCATAGAGTTGGAATTATACAGTATGTAGC
>NW_011888930.1:958200-960750 GCF_000151845.1 Pteropus vampyrus
CCAGAATGGTACCTGTTTTACTAAGGATAAACTTACATGGATGCATCATAATCACCCAAAGTCCATAGTTTACCTTAGGGTTCACTCCTGGTATTGTACATTCTATGAATTTCAACAAATGCATAATGACATATAGTCATCATTATATCATGTAGATTAGTTTTATGGCCCCCAAATTCCTTTGTGCTCTGCCTGTTCATATCTTCCCCACTCCAACCTCTGGCAACCTGTAATCTTTTATTGTCTTCATACTTTTGTCTTCTCCAAGATGTCATAGAGTTGGAATTATACAGTATGTAGCCTTTTCAGATTGACTTCTTTCATTTAGTAAGATGCATTTAAGGTTCCTCCATGTCTTTTTATGGGTTGATAGCAGCTTCTTATTGTTTTGAGAATGCTAAAATCACTATCTTTTCTCCAATTAGAGTTGACATTTAATATTACTTTATAATAGTTTCAGGTGTGCAACATAGTGGTTAGACATTTATATAATTTACAAAGTGATCCCTCCAATTAGTCTAGTACCCACTTGGCACTATACATGGTTATGACAATATTATTGACTATATTCCTTATGCTATACTTTACATCCCCATGACTATTTTATAATTACCAATTTGTACATCTTAATCCCTTCACCTTTTTCACCCAGCCCTCCAACTTTCCTCCCATTTGGCAATGACCAGTTTGTTCTCTCTATCTATGGTCTGTTCTGTTCTTTTTTGTTTGTTGATTATGTTCTTTAGTTTCCACATACAAGTGAGATCACATGGTATTTGTCTTTCTCTGTCTGACTTATTTTGTTAAGCATGATACCTTCTTAAATTTATTTTTATTTTTTAAAGAGAGCTTTTTTATCTGAGGTAGCTGCTTATTTTATGTCTCAAAACTTTTTACATAATTTTTAAAAAATTTCTAAATCACTCCTCCATAGGATGATCAAGTTGGTGGATAACAGAGTAGGATTTGGCAAAAAATAGGACAGATGAAATTAAATGCTATTAGATAACAAGAGAGTGTTAGCTACTTCTTTTTTCTAATTTTCTTTGCTTTCCTATCTTTTTCAAGGAAAAAGTAACACATAGATCTCATAAGAGGTTCGTCCAAAAGTGAGAAGAGGCATTTTGTTAGGATAGTAGTGAAGGAAAGCTAAAAACTGGGAAAAAAGTTTTAAAGGAAACATATTGTTCCAAATACCTGAAAAATATTCTTTCTCATGCCTTTATTCTCCAGGCAAACACATGCTCTTTCTTAAAGTTTCCCTTGTTAGATGTCAGTTTCTTTGGGAAACCTGTCTTAACCGACTTTCAAACTCTGGATCAGTGCCCTTCTTATGCAATCCTAGAACATTATGCATTGCTCATACGCTATTATTTATTTGTCACATCGAATTGTTATTATGGTTTACTTATCTATCTCACACACTATGCAATAAGCTCCAGAGAGTCTTTATCCACTTCATATGTATTATTGTCTATTAAGCTATTTGACACATAGTGGCTTCTCAATAAGTATTTTATGAAGAAAGAGTTAACTAATATATGAATTTAGTTATACACACAATTACATTAATTAAACAAGGAGGCCATTATCTTGATGTGTCTCTAAGTAAACCAAAATCTAAACAGGTAAATGTCTCCAGGATACAAAATCAAAATGCTAAGGACACCCAATCACAGTAAACTAGATTTTAAACTATAGCCAATCAGATAATTTCCTTTCTTTGCTTCTGCACTTTCTCTGTGTGAGTTCCCTGGTAGTGAGAGGGCTTCTAACCACTTCCGGTTTGGCACCGATTTATTGTAATCAGCAAATGCTCAGGTAACTCTTAAAATTTTTAATATGCCTCAGTTTTTCTTTTAACAACATGTGCATGTTCTTCCGGCAATTATAAGATATGTGGGAAGAATTTCTAGTATCAAAGGCGAATATTTCTGGATAAAATGCATTAAAAATATTTTTAAATACATTACAAACATGGCAGAAAAAGAAAGAGTGATTTCAGAAGTTCAGAAAGAACAACATTCAAATCCGGAGAGGAAGAGGATGATGGTTGATGTTACTGTTCTAGTAACACCTGTAGGTTCCTGGTCGTCCAGAGCTTGGATGTAATAATACCTTGCCCCAAAGAGGAGAAGACCTTGTACTTACTTGGTCGTCCAGAGCTTGGATGTAATAATACCTTGCCCCAAAGAGGAGAAGACCTTGTACTTACTTAACTTGAGAGTTCAGAGACTAGCGTATAAAACCAAGCTATCCTCAATAGAAACCAATGATAAAGCACAAAGCAGTGAAAGTGCTAATTTATTTTATTTTGACTCTAGGTGGATGAGAAAAAATTTTAAATGTCTGCGCTATGAAAGTTGTCATGGATTAATAATTTAAAGTTGATCCCAGGTGACTGGCAAAAGATAATGCAAATCCTTCCTGGGAAAGGGCATAGTAAGCCCGAGTATAAAAAAATAAAATAATTCCAAAGAACATGATTAAAAAATAGAATCAATCTCACAAAAAACTGTATGTATATAAATTTAAATTACTAATACAGAA
>NW_011888930.1:960800-997240 GCF_000151845.1 Pteropus vampyrus
TCACTCCTCCATAGGATGATCAAGTTGGTGGATAACAGAGTAGGATTTGGCAAAAAATAGGACAGATGAAATTAAATGCTATTAGATAACAAGAGAGTGTTAGCTACTTCTTTTTTCTAATTTTCTTTGCTTTCCTATCTTTTTCAAGGAAAAAGTAACACATAGATCTCATAAGAGGTTCGTCCAAAAGTGAGAAGAGGCATTTTGTTAGGATAGTAGTGAAGGAAAGCTAAAAAATGGGGAAAAAGTTTTAAAGGAAACATATTGTTCCAAATACCTGAAAAATGTTCTTTCTCATGCCTTTATTCTCCAGGCAAACACATGCTCTTTCTTAAAGTTTCCCTTGTTAGATGTCAGTTTCTTTGGGAAACCTGTCTTAACCGACTTTCAAACTCTGGATCAGTGCCCTTCTTATGCAATCCTAGAACATTATGCATTGCTCATACGCTATTATTTATTTGTCACATCGAATTGTTATTATGGTTTACTTATCTATCTCACACACTATGCAATAAGCTCCAGAGAGTCTTTATCCACTTCATATGTATTATTGTCTATTAAGCTATTTGACACATAGTGGCTTCTCAATAAGTATTTTATGAAGAAAGAGTTAACTAATATATGAATTTAGTTATACACACAATTACATTAATTAAACAAGGAGGCCATTATCTTGATGTGTCTCTAAGTAAACCAAAATCTAAACAGGTAAATGTCTCCAGGATACAAAATCAAAATGCTAAGGACACCCAATCACAGTAAACTAGATTTTAAACTATAGCCAATCAGATAATTTCCTTTCTTTGCTTCTGCACTTTCTCTGTGTGAGTTCCCTGGTAGTGAGAGGGCTTCTAACCACTTCCGGTTTGGCACCGATTTATTGTAATCAGCAAATGCTCAGGTAACTCTTAAAATTTTTAATATGCCTCAGTTTTTCTTTTAACAACATGTGCATGTTCTTCCGGCAATTATAAGATATGTGGGAAGAATTTCTAGTATCAAAGGCGAATATTTCTGGATAAAATGCATTAAAAATATTTTTAAATACATTACAAACATGGCAGAAAAAGAAAGAGTGATTTCAGAAGTTCAGAAAGAACAACATTCAAATCCGGAGAGGAAGAGGATGATGGTTGATGTTACTGTTCTAGTAACACCTGTAGGTTCCTGGTCGTCCAGAGCTTGGATGTAATAATACCTTGCCCCAAAGAGGAGAAGACCTTGTACTTACTTGGTCGTCCAGAGCTTGGATGTAATAATACCTTGCCCCAAAGAGGAGAAGACCTTGTACTTACTTAACTTGAGAGTTCAGAGACTAGCGTATAAAACCAAGCTATCCTCAATAGAAACCAATGGTAAAGCACAAAGCAGTGAAAGTGCTAATTTATTTTATTTTGACTCTAGGTGGATGAGAAAAAATTTTAAATGTCTGTGCTATGAAAGTTGTCATGGATTAATAATTTAAAGTTGATCCCAGGTGACTGGCAAAAGATAATGCAAATCCTTCCTGGGAAAGGGCATAGTAAGCCCGAGTATAAAAAAATAAAATAATTCCAAAGAACATGATTAAAAAATAGAATCAATCTCACAAAAAACTGTATGTATATAAATTTAAATTACTAATACAGAAAATAAAAGTAGTAATTTTTTTTCTTTTAAGAAATCGAAATGGACATTGAAAAGTGTGATAAATAAAAAAGAGACTGTTAAAAACCCAGGAAATTTCAATAATAATATAATCTGGACAAGGAAAAAATAATAATGATTGCTATTGGAGACTCAATAGATGAGTTGCCTAGCAAATAAATCTGAAATGAAGAAAGAATTAGTGCACTAAAAATAAACCTAAAGGAAACCACTCAGAATCCAGGACAGTAAGATATGCTAATGGAAAATATAAAAATAAAATGAGAAGAAATAATAAGGTCTAATATACATTTAATTATATTTTCAGAAGGAGAGAAAATGATTGTCAAAGAAGAAACATTTGAAAAGTTAGTGGCTCAGAATTTTCCAGAATCAATGCAAAATCTCATTCTTCAGATAGAAGATAAGTTCACAGTGCTAAGCATAATAATTAAAGGAAATCCACACTAGACATTTCATTTTCCAACTGTAAAACATCAACGGCAAAGAGAAGATCTTAAAAAGCTGAGGTGTGGGTAAAGGGATGTAGGTGCTAAGAGGGCCCTTGACCTATAAAAGAATGATAATTTTCATATGGCTGATTTTTCAAGCAACAATACTGCCAAGATATGTTGTATTAATATCTTCAAAATACTGAGAAAAAATAACCTAAATTTTTATAAACAGTATAATGATCATTCAAGAATAAGAATGAAATAAAGCTATTTTCAGAACAAAGACAAAAAGTGATATCGTGGGAGGGGCTTCCAGTTTCAGTTCTGCTTTAAATTGTCAATTAGTTCCTCTGCTTGTTCATTCCCCCTTGTCGATTCCAAAAGAATAGAGAGGGAAAGTGAAGAAAAGTGGGAGGACTCTGGGAGTGACAGGAGTCCTGTCACTCCTTTTTTTAGCTAGCGTGCGTGTAGAGAAGTAGACTTGACCTGGGTTAGGAGGCAGCCTTTTAAAGTTGTAAAAAATACTTTAAAAGGTTTTTTTGTTTTTGTTTTTGTTTTTCTTTTTGTTTTTTTAACATGAAATAAAATGGACTGTTGGAAAGTCATCGTGCTTCTCTCAACTGTTGCCTTGAGTAATAGTGCCCAGCCATCACCTACCTGGCTCAGACCTCTGATCCAGGTCCCTTCATGGATAAAATCCGGGAAGCTCCAAAGTACAGGTAAGATGCTGAGAAAATGGGTAGAGGAGTAGGTATAGTTTTATGGTTCATAAAGCTCTTCATATTCATTTCTATTTCTGCCTAACAGTATTATAATTAAGCCATGCACATTTGTTATCCTTTCACAGTTTCAATGGGTCAGAAATTTTGAGCACGGTTTAGCTGGGTCCTCTGCAAGACCATACTAAAGGTGTTGGGTGGTGCTGAGGTCTCACCTGAGGCTCAACTGCATACTGTTCTATTTTATCATTTCACCATGATATATTTAACCAGATCAAGATCAACAATTTTTCTCTATCTTTTGTTATTGCCATCGTACATAAGTCACTTTAAATGTGTGTGCGTATATTTGTAGGGTAATTTTTCTTTCTTTCTTTCTTTTTTTTTTTTTTAGGCAAGGCAACCCTTAGTTGATCTCACAGATTGCAAGGACCTTGTCAGCTTACAATCCCTTATTTTTTATTTTTTTAATTTTTTACACCTACAGAACCTGGTCTTCCTAGATGATCTCCTATCCAAGTACTAACCAGGCCTGACCCTGCTTAGCTTCCAAAATCAGACGAGATCAGGCTTGCTAAGGGTAGCATGGCCATAGACCTTATAGGATAAATTTCTACGTGGAAACTGTGGGGCCAAAGGGAACAGGCCTTTGCATTTTGGTAGATATTACCAAATTTCCTTTCATATGTTGCTCTTAGTGCCCCCACCAGTAATGTATTAAAATATTTATAGCCCACAACCTTTTCATGTAAGTACATCAGTAAACTTTTGAATTTTTGCCTATCCAGTAGATGGAAAATAGTACCACAGTGTAGTTTTTTTTAGCATTTCTTTTTTAATAAGTGAGAATGAATACTTTTTATATCTTATGTCTATGTACTTCCTTTTCTATGAATTCTCTGTTCTTAGTCTTTTTCTGTTGGTCAGTTAGTCTTCTATGAACTAATTTCTGAGTTCTTTTTATATCAGAGAAACTAGTTACTGTTTGGATGTGAACTACAATTTTTTTTTACCTATTTGTCATTTGTCTCTTGACTTTACTTTTATATTTTGCCATGCAGAAAATTTTGTTCTTATATATCAAACATAAATCTCTTTTATAGCACATGGACTTCGAGTCATATTTTAAAGTCTTTTACCACCCCCAAAGATATAAATTAGTTAATTCATAATACATATGTGGTTTTATATTTCAAATCAGTTTTTAATATTTATATGGTTTCTCCACTAGGAATTTGTGCTGGTGTTTAGTGTGGTTCAGTTTTTTTTAGAAGGCTATCAGCTATCCAATTGTGCCAACATGATTTATTGGTTAAAACATTATTTCCTCCTTGATTTGAGGTGCTGTCTTTTATCATGTACTGAACTCTCAAATCTATTGTGATCTATTTTATGAATTGTTATTCTGTTCCTTTATCATATTGTGTTAAATATAGAGGGGGGATTATATGTTTTAATATATAATATGATGGATCTCTTATTGTCATTTTTCAGCCTTTTTAAAATCTATATTTATTTATTTTCTCAAAATAACTTTAGAATCAGTTTGACTAAAAAAAAACTCTTAGGAAATTCATTGAGATTATCCTACATTTTTATTGGGATCTCATTTTATCGTATTGAATATATTTACTCAGATTTTGTTTTGTATCATTCAGAAATGATTTAAAGTTATTCATACAGGTTTTTAATATTTCTTAAGTTTATTTCTAGGTATTTTATCTTTTCTCTTGCTATCACATATAAGATTTTTTCAATTATATCTTCTAATAGTTTGTAGTAATGATTTTAACATCATTTTTAAAATTATACTAATATATTAAAATCATATTTTTTGTATATTTCATATACCACTACCTTACTAAAGTACCTTATTTTATGTAGCAGTTTAATTTTTTGTGGGCGTTTTATTCAAGTACACATTTTGCATATACTGAGAGTTTTAATTTTCCATTTCTAATTTTCTTACCTGTAGTGCTTTTCTGTTGTCGAATTTTATTATCCAGTAATTCCCAAGATATTGAGAGGGTATACTCATGTTTTATTAATGACTTTAGTGGAGTTATCTCTGGTATTTGCCAGTAAAGATGTTGGCTTTTGGATTTAGGTAGGTATCATATTAAAGAAGAATCTGTATATTTTTGGTTTTTTGAGCATTTTTATCAAGGACTTGTACTGAACCTTGTCAAATGACTTTGCATCTATTGAGATGATCAAAGGATTTTTTCTTTTTCATCTATAATATGATTCATTTCATAGATTACTTAATATTGAATCATCTTTGCATTCTTAGAATTAATCTTGCTATTTCTAGATGTACTATTTTTCTTAAATGCTGTTATATTGTTTTCTAGTATTACACTTAAAATTTTTTTTTCTAATCATAAGTGGTATTAGTTTTTTCTAATCATAAGTGGTATGTAGTTTTTTCTAATCATAAGTGGTATGTAGTTTCCTCTTCTGTTTAACATGATCACGTTTTAGAATTAATTCGAGTTATATCCACTCTACACAAAAAGTGTTTGGAAGTTTTTCTTACTATTCTTTGAAGCAATCTAAATAACTATGCAATTTATTGGCTCTTTGAAGGTTTGGTAAAATTTCTCTCTGAAGCCACCTGAGAGCCTTGTGGTTTTGGTGAGTTACTATTGTCTGCCAAATGATGTGTGGGAATAAGTCTATTTAAATCTTCTAATTGCTTAAGTGTCTCTTTTTGTACATTCAAATTCTCCTGGAAAATTATATATTTATTCTTATTTTCAAATTTATTTTGCACAGAATTATGTAAAGTATATCATTAACTCCCTTTTCAAGGTCAGAAAATGAAAACTGATGATATATTTAGTTTCCATTTGCATAGTTAGGAGGAGAGGAAGGCCGCCTTTAAAACCAGGCCTTCTAACTCATTTTTGCTTCCATATTTCTAAACCTCATTCTGTATCCCCACAGTTTCCAAGCAGCCTGTCTTGTCAGGACACTGAAATGGAAAGTCATTTTCAGAGAGTGATGCTGTCTCCTTAAAATAATGCTACTTTTGCTAACACAGCATTGTAAGTTCTGTCAAATTTCCTCACTAAAGATTTATTCTGGCCATCCCGTACTGAAATTAAGCCAGAGTTCCAAGCATCATTTGTCATGGACTTAATTCACAAGGTTAGGGACAGTGATTCCACAGGAAGTCTACATTATCTGTCCCTTACTTCTCATGCTTCACTATAGGCTGTGCCCCTGCTTATTCACTAAGCTTCAGTCTCTCTGGCTGGCTTTTCAGTTCCATGAACATATTAACTTTTACCTGCCACAGGACCTATCTTTTCTCTCTGGCATAGTCTTTTCAAAGATCTCCATATGGATGGCTCTTTGTTATTACTCAAGTATCAGTTCAAATGTCACATTCTCAGAGATGTCTTTCCTGACCATACCTATTATTGTCTTTACTAAAAGCTAAGTGACAGTGATATACAGTGGGAATTGTACTTCAGAGGAGTATTTAAATTCAAAGTAAGTGGAGTTTTAAATGTTAGATAGAGGATATTAAGAGCCTTGATTTTTTAAATACGTTTGGAATGAAAAAGATATCCAATTGAGAAGAATCTATTTTAAGCTTTAAAAGAAGTACTGGGTTCTTTTATAAAAATCAACATCATAAAAACTTGCTATTTTAAAGCTTGCATTTAAAATGCTTATATAAGACAGAACAAAAATATGTTTAGAAAAAAATTTAGATTTTATCATTTTTATCACAGATATTTCTAAATTGATACTGCATTATATTGTTTGTGTATTTTAAAGACTTATTGGAAATGCACAGCTCATCCAAAGAGATTTTGAAGGGGACTTCAAAAGGCATCTTATTCATCCAAATATGATCCAACCAGGCAAAAGATTGTATATCTACATGTAGTATTAGTTATTCTATTATGATATAAACTACTTTATAAAGACCATGTTTTTTTTTGTCAATTAGTAATTCTAGCACCACAAAAAATATTATGAGGTCACAAAAAGTATGATAGGGTTATTATTCATAATATTAATGTAGTCTTATAATAGAGACATGAGATACATATAAGAAAGAATCAAAGCCTAAGATAGGTTCATGTACAGAAGCAAATGCTAAATATTAAATACTACATGATATTAGAGAAGAGGTTGTCATGTGAAAAGTATCTGATTGTGTAAAGAATAAATTCCTGGGGCTCAAGAGGCAATAGCATAGACTAGATTTCTCAGAGAATATGTCATAGCATGGCTGGGACTTAATTAGGCATGTTGAAGGCAGATGAGATATGGATAAGATGAAGGAGGAAGTATGCTTTCTAGATGTTTTAAATTCGTACTTTTTATATGTGCATATATTAACAAAGTTGCATATTAATTCCAAAACAGATTTAAATGTTTTATATTATATATTATCTAAATATTATAGATTGATTATATATATTATGTGAATACAAATGCACAAGCACTCATCTATATGTTTGACTTTTTTCCTAGCTGTTAGAAGCAATTAATTGTTAGTTTGGGAGGCAGCACATCCAAATTGTCATCTAATCCTTTATACAAGTCACTAGGTTCTAAACGTGAGTTCTGCTTTCTTATGAAGCAAAGTGCTTGTAGCAATTAATTTCCTGTAAACCAGATGCCATTTTTTTTTTTTAATTCTCTTGATCCCTGCTCATATACTTGTGTCTGATAGCTGGACAAATGGGACTTTATAGCAAAAGCAAAGTGTTAATTAATGTTAGAAATAAAATGCATAGATATTATCTTATAAATATTCAGCTTAAATAATACAGTTCAAGAATCATAATTTGTGAATAACTTTGTAAAATCAGGGTTAAAAATATTATTAAAATACCAACATAAACAAGAAATATAAAGGACCAAAATAGGTAAAACCAAATATTTCGATATTGTTAATATTTTAATTTTTGACATTTTTGGCATTTCTTTCCTATTGATAATTCAACCAGGATATACATTTATCTTTTTCTTCTATAATAGTTTCTTGTTCTGCACTTTAAGTTGCCTATTGGCATTTAGGTGGATTTTTTTTGTAGCTGTTCCATAAACTAGAGATTATATATCTATTTCCCTCTTCTCACTTCTCAAAGGGTATATTAACTTCCACTCTATAATTTTAGATTACACTAAACTCTACTAAAGTGTAACTGTATTTTAAAAACTAAAGTGTTTTAAACAAGCCACAGTTATTAAAATTTTTTTCTTTGTTTGAAAATGAAATTCAGATCTAAACTTGTATTAACATAAACATTGCTTTATTATTACACTGTGTGATTTAAAATTTATTTCATTCTGCAAATGAAATTTGCAAATGAACAGATATTTAGGGGATTTTTTCCTGAAATTAGAAACATCTTGATAATATCTGTGGTAGCTTGCAGATATAACAGATTGTTACTCAATAACATTAAGAAAAGGTTTTTCTGCTGTTCTTGGTGATAACTACTTTATAGCCGAACTATATGTCAGCAGCCAAATTCAATTGTATTTAACCTTATAAAGCTCCTCTTGTCAAAAACCTATCATAGAGTGTTATGGTTATTGTTATCCCTTTTTGTTCATGTTGTTTGTGAAATGCATAATCTTTATATTTATGTTATTGTTTAAATTAGCATCATCTTCTCTAAATGAAAAGTGTAATGTGAAGAAATTCAAGATCAGTTGGTATCATTTAATTAGTTCAGTTCACATTTATTAAGCATATACTGTATACCCTATACTGGGCAAGTCTAAGAGATACATAGATATGTTGTTCTTCCATTCAAGTGATTCAGCCTAGTGAAGGAAAATGAAACAGAAAGAAATAACTGCAATGCTCTGCAGTGAGTGTCATGATAGAGGTGCACAGGGGCAGATGCTGCATGTAGAGGACCCATTTTATCCAGAATGGAGTGGGCATTGGAGGGAATGGAGATTATTTGAACCGAATTTTAAAGAATGACAAAGATTGATATAATTAGTTCTGATTTATGTGGTATGGGGAGAAAAGGGAATTAATGCTCTAGAGTGAGGGAGCAACTTGTGCACAATCTGGGGGTAAGAAACAACTTGTCATGTGCTGAGAATTATAGCAGTTCCATGTTACTAGAGTGTCAGCATCATTTCCATGGTCCTTGAATTTTTGTTTCTAAGGCTGGAAGTCTTTATAGTGATTAAACTTTAGAATCAGACAAATCTGGACTCTAATCACAATATTTGTCTGACAATAGTTATCTGACTAAGGGCAAATTATACATCTTTGCCAAACCTCCTTTGCCTTTTCCATAGATAGAGTTAATAATGCCTGATTTATGAGATGATTGTGAGAAATAAAATAAATAATGTGTATCGATATTGTCTTAGTAAAGTGCCTGCAACACAGATAATAGTATTCAGATAATAGTATTCTCGACCTTATTTGTCTTAGTATCCTGTATGGATAGTTTATGTGTTTATTGGAGGATCCAGATAACAGGTCAAGATCATAAATTCTTGTATTGTGTAAACCAGGAAATTTTTCTCTTTCATAGCTGTAGCTCATATCTCCAAGACTACCAGGGAAAACACATGATTTTAATCTTGAAGGAAACTCTGTAAATCTATAACTCTTACTAGAAAATAATGATACCATTACCTTACTTTGTATTTTAGAAAGCACTTGCACATAAAACCTGTGAAAAATAATGAAGACACCACTGAGTTAACTTTTGTGTATCATGTCTGAGCTGTCTAGTTTCATTCTTTTGCATGTGGCTTTTCAATTTTCCCAACACCTGAAACTTATATAATTTTATTAACTAATGTTACCCCAAGAAATTTAAATAAGTAAATTAAAAAGACACCACTGAAATTCATCCCTTTTGATAGATCAGCAAATTAATCAATTTAAATCCGTAACTTAATCAACATCCACATATTTTGGTGCTTAGTCTCAAAGTACATCAATCACATCACCTTCCTATATGAAAACTTATTTAAATTTGTACTTTTTGTTTGCTAGTATTTCTGCTGCCAACATAACGTAGTAGTTAGGCGAAACCATTCTATGATGTATAACAGATCACTGATATGAAGTGATCTCAAAGTAGTCTCAAATGTTCAATTTGCATATTCAAATTGCCAATTGCAAAACGAATTTTGGGGTTTTTTTTTCATTTTATTTATTTTATTTGTTTTATTTATTTATTTAATATTTTATTTATTTATTTATTTTCCTCCTCCCCCCTCCCCTCTGGTAACCACTAGTCCATTGTCCATGTCCATGAGTCTGTCCTGTTCGCAAAATGAATTTTCAGATTTCAGCCTGTTTTCACACAGTACCAAACTACCACACTGCATGATTTAACAGAAAATACTTGAGGATAGTTTTATAATCAATATAAAACCAAAAGAATTACTGAAAAGAAAAATTCTGAATTAGATCTTTCCTTTTGTATGATATCAGTAAATAAACTTAATTCTCTGAGTAAACTGTAAAATAGAAAGAACGTATAAATGTAGTTCCTACTGTGTATCAGGTGTTTCCACATATAGTATCTCATTTAGTCTTTGCAGTTCTATCATTTGGGTGTCCTTATGGCCTTTTTGTTTTTAAAATCAGAGGAAAAACTTAGCTTTAGTAAGTAATACATCTATTAATTTCCAAAGTTTAGATTCTAATCCAATTGTGTCTGATTCTAAAGCCCATGCTCTTTCCATTGCAATGGAAATATACCCCCAACCTTGCCCTTGGGACAGCCCAGTAATATAATGCAAATCAAAGAATTTTAAAATTATAAAGCATGATGCAAATGTGGTAGGGGATATTGTAAATATTATCTTCTAAATGGTTTAGAGATCCTTGTTTTTTACACAACTGGTGATTTCTCTCTAAATTACCTGGCTTATTTCATCCTGGGATTTCAAATCATACTGAAACTTTCATCTGTTAGAGTTAGACAAAAGTGGATTAAAATAAGGAAGTCACTGAGCATCTACTGTGAGCACACAATTTTGTGCAGAGAGTAGATCATGGAAAAACATGAAACCTAGGAGAAATGGAGATGCTTCTGAAGAGAGAACAGAGATCAAACCTGCCTATGAATTAGAAAGCATTTGCATTACGCAGCATATATCCACTCATATGCATCAACTGATGCAGCTGTAATGTTGGAAGTTTCCCTGGGACAATACTCATTATTTTTTAAATGCACCAAATGATAACACTTCATTAACAGCCCCATGAGACTTAACTCGGCAGTCTAGTAGTAACTCAGCAAGCCATTTAGAAGCTAAAATTGTTCCAAGGTCAAAGAATCAGAATCTCCAGGTGCTAAGGTTATCTGAGGAAATAATTCTAGATCCAATTAACTTCAGGATAGGAGGCACTTATCTACTTCAGGATAGGAGGCACATAAATTTGTAAGTAAAATTGCTTCTAATTATATGTGATTTTTATTAATTGGGTCAACTGGCTCCAGCCAGACTGGGAGATTGTGGCATAATCCCCACTTGAGATATTTAATATCACAAAATATCAATGAAGAAACAAATCTCCAATCCTGGCTAGCCTTTATGGCTGCGTAATGCACTTTGATCTCCTATCCACCCTCACTGCCCCAACAATGTTTTCCCCATGTCTGACTAAGTTCATCTAAAATAAAGCCCTGGAAGCAGCATCAGGATCATTGTGGTGGGTAGCATTATGCTCTTCAAGTTCTGCCTGAAATTCGAAGGGAGGTATGGACTCTTCAAATTTACTACCCTTCAGAAACTCGGGATCCATGTGAGTTACAAATACTTCTTTAACCCATTAGTTTTTCCACAGATACTTGTTGAGTTAGACGTAATACATACACATTTCCCAGGAGCAAATGTTGATTCTCAAAGATAATAATTTCTAAGCAGGCTCTAATCTCATAAAGATGTAAAGAAACATTTTCCTAGCTATTCCTGAATTTCGAAGGTGGTAGTTTTCACAATGGAGTTTGTACTCAAGGATATGAAGGAACGCTGTTCAGCCATCTTCCTTAATTCCCAATTTTGCCACTTGATGCCTGCCAGGCATAAGATGCATCTTCCTACTGTTGAGCTAAATATCTTTGTGATGTTTGCTTTTTTAGCGCCCTCCATATAGAGTCAGTTGAAATCTTGAGATTCATGCTCATAGGTATTTAATCAAATTCTTAATCAGGACCAACATCCCCCCTTTCTCTGTCTTAGAATGGCAGAGTGGTTTTGTTCATTCAGTTACTCCTTTGTTTTCCTTTTGTAATTGCCTTCATTTATTTTCTAACCTATGAAACTGAGACATGTCTCGAAGCACTTAGAGTCAGGTCCACTATGTCTTTACAGGTAACTGTTCACTTAGCTACACACTGCTGACTTCACTGGTTCATGGATATAAGTCTTATTTTCTTAAACAAACAAACCTTTAAGGGTAAGAACTGAGATTCATACTTTTAGTATCTCCTAAAGCATTGCTTTCCAAAAAAGGTTTCTATGACGATGGAAATGTTTTATATCTGTGTGGTCCAATACTATAGCCTCAAGCCATACGTGACTATTGAATACTTAATATGTGGCTAGGGCATCTGAGGAACTAAATTTAAATTTAAATTTAAATAGCTTCATATAGTTAATAGCTAAGATATTGGACAACACAGCTCTAGAGCACCGAGCTCAAATTGATGATAGAGCAAGTTCTCTATAAATATTGGCTAATGAACACATAGAACTTTATTAGTCAAAGTACTTCCATTTTCATGCACAGAATTTTTATGTCCTTTGGAATTTTACCATGAAGTAGGGGAAAACTCTATAAAGGAAGGGAGGGAGGGTGCAAAAGAAAGAAGAGAGAAAGAGGAAGAAAAGGTATTTGAATGAGGTACTTTAGAAGGAGAACCGTAACTGATGCCCTTGAAAATCACTTTAGTATTTACTCTCTTCAGTTCTGGTTGAATCTGGTTGTATTATATTTGTGTTTCAAAGCCTTCTTAGGGGAGTTCAAAATCTGAAGTGGTTCCCACACTGATCATAGTGAACTAAGTTATCAGTCTTGTGAGGACAATTTCATTCCAGATTGTACAATTAAATTTAATCAGCTGAAACCAAAGAACATTTATGGACATTTTCACAAAATATAAACCTGAATTGAGTTAGAAGGTTATTGTGTTTTTTAAAAACATGTTGATTGACATTTTCTTAATCAGAACTTTAGACTGTGAGCTTATTTATTTGTTTTATAAAATATTGATGAAATTTTAAGTGAATTGAATGAATTTTATTGTAAATTTTATCATTACCCTTAAGACTCATGTAATATTTTAGTAAGTACATGAGCTAGCTAAAGTGAGGTAACTATTCTAATTATGTACCTGTGATATAATTCTAAATGGGGGAGATTAAACATGATGTATAATTTTTAATCTATGTTCTGAGGAACAGTTGAAAATATTTAATTTGTTTTTCACAAAAACAAAGGCTGACTTATGCCTAAAATTGTTATCCATAATCTTTAATATCAAATGATCAAATGTGTTTTTATTCAAACAGACTTATTATCTTCATTGATCATGTATTTTAATAGAAATAAATGTTAACAACTTGAACTTATAAGTGAATGTATATTAAGGAAATATCTGTTTCTATTTTAGATAGGTGTTCTTATAACATTTCATTTGAACATGTTTCTCTGCTAAAATCTTTCACAACCATGTCTGTAAGGTTTCTTGGGGTCATCAGAGCTCTGTGACATGGTTCCCTCTTCTGAGCTGTTTCCTGGCCCATCCCATGCTCTATGAATTAGAAAGCATTTGCATTACGCAGCATATATCCACTCATATGCATCAACTGATGCAGATGTAATGTTGGAAGTTTCCCTGGGACAATACTCATTATTTTTTAAATGCACCAAATGATAACACTTCATTAACAGCCCCATGAGACTTAACTCGGCAGTCTAGTAGTAACTCAGCAAGCCATTTAGAAGCTAAAATTGTTCCAAGGTCAAAGAATCAGAATCTCCAGGTGCTAAGGTTATCTGAGGAAATAATTCTAGATCCAATTAACTTCAGGATAGGAGGCACTTATCTACTTCAGGATAGGAGGCACATAAATTTGTAAGTAAAATTGCTTCTAATTATATGTGATTTTTATTAATTGGGTCAACTGGCTCCAGCCAGACTGGGAGATTGTGGTATAATCCCCGCTTGAGATATTTAATATCACAAAATATCAATGAAGAAACAAATCTCAAATCCTGGCTAGCCTTTATGGCTGCGTAATGCACTTTGATCTCCTATCCACCCTCACTGCCCCAACAATGTTTTCCCCATGTCTGACTAAGTTCATCTAAAATAAAGCCCTGGAAGCAGCATCAGGATCATTGTGGTGGGTAGCATTATGCTCTTCAAGTTCTGCCTGAAATTCGAAGGGAGGTATGGACTCTTCAAATTTACTACCCTTCAGAAACTCGGGATCCATGTGAGTTACAAATACTTCTTTAACCCATTAGTTTTTCCACAGATACTTGTTGAGTTAGACGTAATACATACACATTTCCCAGGAGCAAATGTTGATTCTCAAAGATAATAATTTCTAAGCAGGCTCTAATCTCATAAAGATGTAAAGAAACATTTTCCTAGCTATTCCTGAATTTCGAAGGTGGTAGTTTTCACAATGGAGTTTGTACTCAAGGATATGAAGGAACGCTGTTCAGCCATCTTCCTTAATTCCCAATTTTGCCACTTGATGCCTGCCAGGCATAAGATGCATCTTCCTACTGTTGAGCTAAATATCTTTGTGATGTTTGCTTTTTTAGCGCCCTCCATATAGAGTCAGTTGAAATCTTGAGATTCATGCTCATAGGTATTTAATCAAATTCTTAATCAGGACCAACATCCCCCCTTTCTCTGTCTTAGAATGGCAGAGTGGTTTTGTTCATTCAGTTACTCCTTTGTTTTCCTTTTGTAATTGCCTTCATTTATTTTCTAACCTATGAAACTGAGACATGTCTCGAAGCACTTAGAGTCAGGTCCACTATGTCTTTACAGGTAACTGTTCACTTAGCTACACACTGCTGACTTCACTGGTTCATGGATATAAGTCTTATTTTCTTAAACAAACAAACCTTTAAGGGTAAGAACTGAGATTCATACTTTTAGTATCTCCTAAAGCATTGCTTTCCAAAAAAGGTTTCTATGACGATGGAAATGTTTTATATCTGTGTGGTCCAATACTATAGCCTCAAGCCATACGTGACTATTGAATACTTAATATGTGGCTAGGGCATCTGAGGAACTAAATTTAAATTTAAATTTAAATAGCTTCATATAGTTAATAGCTAAGATATTGGACAACACAGCTCTAGAGCACCGAGCTCAAATTGATGATAGAGCAAGTTCTCTATAAATATTGGCTAATGAACACATAGAACTTTATTAGTCAAAGTACTTCCATTTTCATGCACAGAATTTTTATGTCCTTTGGAATTTTACCATGAAGTAGGGGAAAACTCTATAAAGGAAGGGAGGGAGGGTGCAAAAGAAAGAAGAGAGAAAGAGGAAAAAAGGGTATTTGAATGAGGTACTTTAGAAGGAGAACCGTAACTGATGCCCTTGAAAATCACTTTAGTATTTACTCTCTTCAGTTCTAGTTGAATCTGGTTGTATTATATTTGTGTTTCAAAGCCTTCTTAGGAGAGTTCAAAATCTGAAGTGGTTCCCACACTGATCATAGTGAACTAAGTTATCAGTCTTGTGAGGACAATTTCATTCCAGATTGTACAATTAAATTTAATCAGCTGAAACCAAAGAACATTTATGGACATTTTCACAAAATATAAACCTGAATTGAGTTAGAAGGTTATTGTGTTTTTTAAAAACATGTTGATTGACATTTTCTTAATCAGAACTTTAGACTGTGAGCTCATTTATTTGTTTTATAAAATATTGATGAAATTTTAAGTGAATTGAATAAATTTTATTGTAAATTTTATCATTACCCTTAAGACTCATGTAATATTTTAGTAAGTACATGAGCTAGCTAAAGTGAGGTAACTATTCTAATTATGTACCTGTGATATAATTCTAAATGGGGGAGATTAAACATGATGTATAATTTTTAATCTATGTTCTGAGGAACGGTTGAAAATATTTAATTTGTTTTTCACAAAAACAAAGGCTGACTTATGCCTAAAATTGTTATCCATAATCTTTAATATCAAATGATCAAATGTGTTTTTATTCAAACAGACTTATTATCTTCATTGATCATGTATTTTAATAGAAATAAATGTTAACAACTCGAACTTATAAGTGAATGTATATTAAGGAAATATCTGTTTCTATTTTAGATAGGTGTTCTTATAACATTTCATTTGAACATGTTTCTCTGCTAAAATCTTTCACAACCATGTCTGTAAGTTTTCTTGGGGTCATCAGAGCTCTGTGACATGGTTCCCTCTTCTGAGCTGTTTCCTGGCCCATCCCATGCTCCTTTCCAGAGGGTTTTTTTTTTACCAGAATTCAGAAACTTTAGGAACTTTAATCCTGAATCTGTGCTTTCTGAAAGCTCTTTGTGGCCACAGAAATTACACCTTCTGAGCAGAGCTTTCTTTCTTTACCTTCATCCTTTCGATTTAGGTATCTTTGGTTACAAATGACAAAAAAAGAAATTTTTGGAATGATGCTGGAGTAACCAAATGACCAGGTTTCAGGAAGGGCAGGAACGGTGGGCCTCAGGAGCCTTTGGATGCGGTCCCGAACGCCACCAGAGCCCCCTGGTAATTGTGATCACTTAGTATATATTTATCGCATGGCTACATGAGCACTGCATCTCTTCTTTCTGCTTATCAGCCTCATTTGTCTCTTTTGCTAACACCCAGCTTTCTTTCATATTGAAAATATGATTACTGATGTCTCTTGAATTCTATTAATCAGTTGCTTTTCACTCTTACATCCCCTGTCGTAACTGATCTTTCTCACACGATTATAAAAATAAGATATGGCTGATGAGATTGCCTTGTTTTATGTGTCAAAACACTGATTACATGACTGTTAAGTACTATATTCAAAACAGAACCTAGGTTTTCTGACTCCTAGTCAAGCTTCCTTCCAACAGAACTTCCCTGTACTTGGTATAATTTAGGTGGAAGATCTTCCTCCCCAGTTTCCTAGCCCCTGATACTCCAGGAAGTTGTGGTCTCTCCAGAAGTGTAAGGCAGTTTATTCTCCTCTCAGTTTTTGAACATCAGATGACTGAAATTGCACTAGTAGTTGTTGGTGTTGGAGAGAGAATTTTAATATGAGAAGAGGAAAGTTAATACTGGATGGTGTTAGTTCATGTTCTCCATCTCTGACAACCTTCTACATTAAAATTATGATGCACTCAGCTTAGTAAATCCTTTAGATAGTCTTCTTGATGTGAGAGTTAATTGCATTCTTCCAAGTGTACAGCTTGGCATCTAACTTGACTTATAAAAAGTAGCTTCCTTTAAACGGTGTTCTCTGAAAGTCTGGTGGAGCGGAGCAGGGCTGAGGACTTGACTATGGACCAGGACAAGTACAGACTCAGTTGATGGACTACAAATTGCATCTTTTACACTTCATGGCTAGAGGTGAGATGATGGTAACCAGTCACATCTAAGCAAGGTGAGGAACTGAAGAGCAGTGGACTGGTAGGGCAAGACCTAACCCATACTTCAAACCCACCTGGAAAATCATGGTCTCTGGCCCTCACCATGTGTGGGAAACAGAATACCCTGGAAAGAATGTCCTTTACCATCGTCAGGGCAGCTTTCCATCTCATAAAAGTAAATGTTTTGGCTCATCCCAACTCTTGTTTTCTCTCATTTTGGCATTTCATATATCATAGATTCAGCCTCCCAAGAGGCATTAACCTAATTATCTTTGGTCATACAATACTCACTTCTGCAGAAGGATACTAAAGGTCCAGCTTCGGTCAAGACCTCACTATTGAACCGATCAGCTATGTCTACAGGAAGGAAGGTGTATGTGGCTTAATTTGGATCAGATGCTCATATTTTGCTGAATTGGTAGAGGCAAGGGGGCAGAATTAAATAACAACATGCTGTATACATGCCTTTTTTCCTCAAGCTTTGAACTCATTGAGGGCAAAGACTGTTTTATTCCAATTTTCCAGCATAATGTAGGGACATAGATGCCAAATGAAATGTTATGATTTGATTATCAAATTGTACATTTTGCTTTGGGGTTAATATTTCAGCAAAAATAAGAGCTTATTATACAGTTTACTTGTATTTCAAAGACCAGACCTCATAATGATTTCAATTTGTATACAAGTTAAGGTTGAGCCCACACCACACTCTCCAAAGAATATATACCAAGGCTTTATTTATGTAGTTATGCTCCCCGATTCTATAATTTTAATTGCATTCCCCCAGAAGCCTAGCTTGACATCCAATTCGATTTGTACATAGAAACTTCCCTAAGGCAAGCAACTCTAATGAATTTAAAAATCTATCTTCCCTGGTTGGTTGATGAAACTATTTTTCCTTCTTTTAACAGAGAACTTTTTAATTTTTCCAGAAAATGCCTTGTTCTGCTTATATTTTTCTTTCTTTAATATTTTATATATTCTTGGAAATGCCATTATTTTCAGTGTTTATTTATGAATATGTAATATTTCCTTTCAATATTTTTATTTTTGTTTCTTTTTCCGCATGCTCTCATCTTTCTCTTTAATAACCAAGATATTTACAGGCAAGAAATCAATCACTATGTGAGATGACAATTCAATGAAAATCACAATTGCCAAATGAAATTCAGTTCTTTCTAAAGGCGTGGAGACATCTCAAGGTCAAGTGTGAGGAGCCAAAGAGTTCTTTTTTATAATTATATCCTTCACTTCTTATTGAGGATGCTTCCACAAGTTGGATTGTTTCCCTAGCCAGTGTGTGTCATTTGGAACTAAAATTCTACCCTTCTTGTTTGGTGCTATTTCCCAGGGTCTCAGAAGAAACTCAAGTATTCCTTTAATATATATAATTCACCAAGTTTTACTGTTGTCAGTGGATGGGAACCTATAAATTCCAAACAAGAAACTGTCCATGAATTTAAAGATAAACTTATGCATTAGATTTTGTTTAAAGTCATCCTTCAAGATGGTTTCAATACTTGACTAACATAAAATGTTGAGATTAACTCTCTGTAATCATGCTTATCTTCTTATTTAGTAGTAATCATCTGCCAAGCACTATTGTAAGCTCTCTACATGTATTATATAATTCATGTACTTTTCTTATTTCCTCTTATGTTAGATATTTCAATTAATCTTTTTTTATGCCTCCATTTCTTCATCTATAAAGTGATAATAGTAATAACCTTATAGAGTTGCTCTGAAGATTAATTATAAACATTATGTTTTAGATTGACCCCTACCAGTTAGGAAGCACTCACTAAGTATTAGTCATTCTTACTGAATTCCAGGAAAAAATTGATATTAGACTTCCACCAATCTGGAAGAAGGGATGTATCTAATGATTTCTACTGTCTATGCGAAAATAGACATACAATGATGAGAGGCAATTAAGGTCTTATAACTTAATGATAATTTCCTTTAAGAACATTAACATTCTTCAATTCTATACTCATCAAGTGTTGTTTCAAAGTTGCTGTATTTGCCTGGGTTGCACATCTCTAAGGGCATCATTTGCATAGTAATCTATGTGATTGGAGTCCCTACCAGTTGTGTTGTGTAAACTTGCACATTCCTACGTGGCAGCCCTACTTCTCACGTACTCGTTTGAAACTCACCCAAAGGGAAAATGAGAATTTCTAAGACTTTCCAGTTCATGAGTTTACTTCATGTAATTTAGTACTGCAAATTCTTATCATCTCTAAATGAATTGATGTGATAAAGTCCCTAAACTTTAAAATCTCAGCAAAGATTTATTGATCCATAGTGACCCCATTTAAGAATAATAACACTCTGAAAACAGACATAGAAACCTTCTCTACACAATTTTAAAACTAGCCACACAGAAAAAGGCTTTTAGAAACATTAGAATGCAGAATTAAGGGTGATTTTCTTGTTTCACCTTTTCTATATTTTGCTGAATTATTTTCAGTGGCGATATATTACTTTTATAATCAGAAAATAAAACTCTGTAAAGCAAAGCTATAACTTAAACTTTTTCTTAAAGTAGTCTACTTTAAAAAAATACAGAGAGGTTTCACTCCTAAATGTCACAGCCACCACTTTAATCTACATGATATATGCTCATACTCATTAGTTCTTCAGCCAGGCAGTGGCCAACTGTAAATCACTTTATAGAATCTGGCAACTTTGTCAACTGCCTAAATGACACAGGCATGTTTTTTAGCACCTACCATCCACCAACTCTCTGACATATGCTAAACAAAACAAAACAAACGAAACAAAACGAAAAGAATAACACTCTCACAGCCCACTTGAACGCCAAACTGGCTTCTCTCTCTTTATCACTTTTTGTTGTTTCTATTTTTTATGTAAAATCATTAGCAAACTTCTACTGAGCACTACGTATGTACGTGCATGGGTCTAGGTCACGTTTGAGTTGTTAGAAATGAAAGCAGATGTGGAACTTACTATTTGGACAGGGTTATCATCCTATGTTTAAAACAACTGACAGACTTGTACCTAAGTGGAACAGGTAATTGTCACCCTTTTGAGGCCTCTCAATGCAGGTGCTATGGAATTTGGAGTGAAATGATTCTCCATTACACGGGAATGTCCTATAGAAATGAATACGCTCCCTGGTCTTCAGGCCCTAAGTTCTGTTAGCAAGCATCAGTCATTGTGACAACTAACATGATGCTAATAATTTTCTAAATATTTTATTTAGGGTAGAGGTGCTACTATTTTTCCCTGATCATCTGCCCTCTACCTTTCTGAGAACTACTTAGCTGGAAGTATATCCATGCTGCGCAGTAACTTAATTCTAGGATGTGCAGAGAAAACAGAAAAACCATGTTTCTTTATATCTTCTCCTCAATGCTTTGATAATGTGGCTGGGTCATAATGAGATCATTTATTTTTTTTCTATTAAATAAAGTACTTTATCATTGTTTTAAACTTCTTTGGTCAATGTAATGCTAAGATGTTTTCTCAGACTCTTTCATCTATACTTTTTGTTTAATTTTTATATAAAATCGATGTCAAATGTGATGTGATAAAAATATAAGGAACAGTATTGGTTGGTGTTTAAGCTCATTTAATTCTGTTACCAACAAACAAAAATATGGTTTATTGATCAGTTACTTGCTCTCTAAGCAATGATTACTTTTTTTTCTTTATTAACATAGGACTTTATAACAATTGTTCTTCATTACCTGTTGACTTTTCATTCCCTCATCCTATAACTTTTTCCTTTCTCTTCACTACATTTTCTTATTTTTTTCTATTTTCAATTGTTTTTTCATGAAACTTAAAAAAAAATCATAACTTTATTTAAGTATACGTGCCAAACATATAAATAAGATTGTGCAAACAGGAATAATCAATATGAAATATCCAATCTTTGGGTCCTTTCTTACGTGTTTAGAATATTGAGTTGGTAATCTTGAGATAAAGTGTGTAATCTTATTTTGTTTCGAGTCCAATCTGCCAAATGGGAATAATAATAACTGTGCCATGATTTTTGTTGGGATAAAGGACTAATCTCAGTATTGTGCTTTGACCTTTGAATGCACAAATGCTCTAAATGGTAAGCTTACTTTTATAAAAATGAGGTTAAAAATTATATTTAGCTTCTCACCATAGATTATTTTAACCAGATGTGTGGTTATTGTGTCAGACACAATTTAAGGTACTAACTATGTTGCATAAACTCTACAACTGCTCATGTCTTGCTTTTTTTGGTTTTCTAATTATTTAGCTATTGCTGAATGAACAAATGGTTAAAGATGATTAATTTTCTTCTGCTATTACTTTCTAATACTTTTTAAGAAAGTTTATAATTTTCTTGTCTAAATGTTTCAAGTATTAGAAACTGATGCTGAAATTGGAATGATAGTATAAATAGCTATGAAAATTATCCCAGTAACCAGATATCATTTGCATTTACTAATGTCCTTCACAAGCGCTTTTGGTCCAACAGCTAGGGAATATCAGTGACCAAAAACTAAAGCACTGTGTCTCTTTAATTCCTTGCATTCAAGTCCCAGTATGCTAAGGAAACAGCTCTAAGCTTTAATTTTAGGCTTCCATTGGCCTTAAGCGATGTATTAACTTTGCACCTAATTGCATGTAGTTTTAAATAACTCATGTAAGCTATTCAAACTGTACTTAGCATATGGACTATCACATCTTACAAGAGCACATTTTGTTATTTTTCAGCTTCAGGTGGGCTGCAGCAGTGTTAAAGTGCCTTGTTCATCTCTGAAGGGTATTGTTATGTATGTCTACATCTAATTTCTCACCATTCATCTAAGCTTTATTCTCACATTGGTTTGTGTACTTTTGGAATCTGTCTTGTGGTTTAGGATTTAAGAAAATAGCTCTCAGTGAGGGTAAAGTAGGGATGTAGTAAAGAACTTTAACTAAAAAAAAATGTATAGGTTCCAGACAAACAGGGAAATCAGAGGTTTAGATGACTAAAATTGATAATTTTGTCCTAAATACCTACATAATAACTTTTTTGAACTGTGTGGATTTGCATGAAAATTTAGAGTGTTAAGAAATATTTTCAAACATGCAAATGTGCATGTTTCCACTCTCTTAAATTCACCTGTCATTAGAAGTTATTTAATAAACATTTGCTGAAGAAAAACATAATTTAATGGTTAAGAAATAGTTTCTGTATTTGTACAACGTGGATGTGGGACATGCAACCATTTATTTAATCTCACAAAACCTGTTTCTTCATATATATAATACACAGAAAAAGTGCAGCTATATCATAGGTTTGTTGAAAAGCTTACATGACCTAATGCTTAGTTATCACCTAGTACAGCCCTGACATATTAGTGTTCCACAGATGTTAGAAGATAGATAACAACCATAATTCTCAATTGTTTCCTCCAAGGGTAGGTAGCAAGGTGGGAGGGGAGTTCATGCTTTCTCTCCAGAGCTCTGACAGTGACACGACTCAACTGTAAATGATTTTGGTGAGTAAGATCCTTCACTCTAAGTCTCTAGTATTTCAGAAAGAGAATATTATCAGTCTAATTAGGGTTAATCCCTGAGTCAGTCAGTGTGGCCAAAAGGACAGAGCCATGAAATACTATCACGAGGGCAGGAGTTCTACTTTTATGTTTCAAGATCATTCCTATGAAATGCAGGAATGACTGAAAGCACAGTACCCCCTGCCCCCGCGCCCCCCGCCACCAGCATTGTCTGGTGCTGTTATTGTTTTATGGTATTGTTGATTTCAGGTAACAACCCAAGATTTTATTTGGTATTGGAGTCATTCCTATTTAATGTCCTACTTCCAGTAATGAATGGAAGAAGGTCACCTATTAACTTTTGCAGTTGGTGCCACATTGTGGGCTGGTATAGGGAGGGTTTCAGAATAAAAGGACTGGGAAAACAAGGTTAGATAGAATAAATTTTACATTAATGAGTTAAAGAATCATGGCAAAACAACCGATTATAAAACACAAGGGGATAGTAATGTCATTAGGGAAAAAAACAAAAGGTCAGTTAGACTCTTATAGAAAGGGGAGAAAAGGTTTTATTTTCCATTTGCCTTTTGATATTTTTATTCTTGTATTAAACATGGTTGTTCGTGGTCTTCTAAGAAATTACTTCAAATAAACTAATAAAGCTAAATTGTGACAACAACTCAGTGGGAACTGGGAAGCAACCAAACTATTTCCTTGATTAACATTCAAATAAATCAAGTCTGTTCAGTCTCTGTCTTTCAAACATTTTATAGATCAAGGCATATGTCAAGACATGTATTTGAATTTCAAATGCTCTTACCAGAAAAGCAAATAAAAAGTCATAATATGAAGCTATATTTTATAATTTTATTCCATCAATGTGGAGTTACTTTAATGTCAACAAATAAATTCTTAAAGGTGTTATAATTTTAAGAGATTAAAAATTATATTTTCATATGGACTATCACATCTTACAAGAGCACATTGCATTTAGCCAATTCAGATCAGAATGATGTATCTCTATACTACAGCTAAGCAATTGACCATGATAGTTAATTGATCATAAGTATAGTTAAAGTGGCTAGTGGATGACAAGTGGAATATAAGAATATGGACACATTTTTTAAAATAGAAAGTAAGAGTAACAAACTTATTTTGCTTAATTGTAAGGATTGAAGTCAAACCTTTTAAAATGAGATTAAACAATCATTTTGGTTATGGATTTGTGGAGTTTGTATAATTATAGACTGCAAATAATAATAAATACTGACTTAACGCTTCCTCTCTGAACACTATGTTAATCATGCTTAATTATCTCACACAACCCTGTACTCTCATTTTACATTAGAGGAAAATGAGGCTCAGAGAAGTTAAAAAGCTTGCCCTAGACTACTTTAGGAGAGGAAAAGCTGCTATTAGAATCCAGCTAGTCTATCTCCATAACCTATGCTCTTAACCTAGTGTGATAGAATTATTCAGAATACACTCAACAGAATTAAAATGACATGTGTCCAAATAATATGCCTAAAAATCTTGGTAAAAAGATCTTGGGAGATTAACGTTTATCCCAAAACTATAGTTAAATGCTTCAGTCTTTTCTTTTACACCAAATTCAAAATCCATTTTGAAACTCGTGTGTTAAAGCATGCTAAATTTACCAAGAAAATTATCCATGAGTTGATTATTATTGCAGTGCTCATCTCCAGTTATGTCTCAACTAAGGTCTTTTGCTACAAATATTACAAACCTTAAATTGCTGACTCACACATTCAACATGATTACAACTCCATCTCATTCAGCTCCTACAAATCCTAGACACTATGCCCAGATGCTCAGCTGCTATTCAGTCGTGACTTGAATGGCCAAGTGTTTCAATGAGGAAAATCAAGAGAGAAAAAAAAATTATTTGTCGTGGGGTGGGGAGAACCTTAATTCAGAATTCCAGTGCAATTTCTTAAAAGACTGTATGAGTTGCTACACATCTATTTGATTCTCAAAGCTCAAAACAGTTTCCTACATTTTTCTAATCTTCAGATTGGTCACACTGTGTAAGGATTTTGATAAATTTTCATTTCTTAAAAGTCAGAAACATCTCAAAACCCCAGCGAATTGTAGAATCCAAACCATAAGCCAATTCTTTTAAGTAATATTGAACAGAATAACATTCAGGCACAATGGAAGGAGATAAACAGATAGAGATAGAGATGTATATTACATAACATGTTTAAACTGAAAGAGGTCCTTGAGGTCTTTGTTTTCAGCTGCAGAAATATTTAGTGAAATGATGGCCCATGAATATAGCAGGTTCTTAAAGATTTCTTCATGGCTCTTCTTCTGACCTCCAACTTCTTTCATGCCTCTCCTGTGAAAGAATAGTTATTCATGCTGTTGGCCAGATTAATGCATACTTGCTAATGAGCAGAATCATTAGTGAACACAGTCCTGTGGGGGATTCTTACTTCTCTTCTCTATCCTCCGTATCTGCTGCTGAAATAATAGGTCATTTGCTTCCCATCATTTCCTGCCCTTTCTTGCTGGCAGGTGGAAAGTCGTGGGTTTGGGTTTAGGGTAAGGTGAGATGCTTACTGCTTTAGCCCACGTTGTCAGTGTTCTGCATCATGATTTAGAAGAGCCATTAAAAATTCAGCTATTTTGCTTTATTTTATGATTGTTCTTTGTAGAAACATGTGAGGAGACTTCCTCTGCTTTGGAGCCTCCATTTCCCGAAGGCCCAGGCTGAGGTCGCATTGCCCATGACAGTGTTCACATCGCTTTGGCTGGGCTGAACTTCAGACAGGCTTCTTTCTGACTCTGGACCCTGATCTCTCAGAACATTTACTTTAGAAAACCTGTCATTATAAATTCTTTCTCTGTCCTTTTGAGACGTAAATCTTTTTAAAAGCCTCTTGCCAGTTTTACAACCTAGGAATGTCTGTCTTAAAGACCTGGAAACCATCTCTTTGAAATGTAAACATAAAAGGAGACAGCACTGCTCTATCTCCCAATCTTTCTGGCAGGAATAGGAGCCTAACTTTGAGGGTGCCAATTAGCAAACACAGATGGCCTAATCACAGAGAAAAACATTTGCAAACTCAGGAATAGCTCAGCATGCTCAATACATCCCATTGAACCAACCTCCCAGCTGATGGGGTGGGGGAGGGGAGAGATTGTTTCCAGTACTTTTCCACTAGCTCAAACCAGTGCCTAAAAACTCCTGTGCCTTTTGTTTTAGTGGAACTAAGTTCAGTCTCTCTCTTTCTTCTGTTGCAATACCCTGAAGAAATTCATCCTTGACCATTTAACTTTGTCTAGTGCAGTTTTTGTTGTAGCGCCATCTAACAACATTATAAATCTCACATTATCTTATGCCACTCTGGGTCCTGTGAGGATGGGGTGGTCTAGTTAAAACACCATACTGTCCCTAGAAGCAACTTAGAAGAAATTTCCTAAACCCCAGGGATACACAGAACATAAGTTGAAAACTGCCAACTTCTAGTTTCCTCAAATGAGAAGGGAGAGATTTATCAGAGTTCTAATGCCATCCTCATCCACGTCCCAGTCTAATACAGATTCCACAACATATGTTATTCCCATAAACCCTCTGCTCTCTGGGTCTGCTGCCATTTCTAACAGGGGTCACATCCCTTACTAGGTCTTTATTCTGACATAATATGGAAGTCTCCACAGAAGAGATGGTTGCAGGTGACATGACAGAGGTGTCAAAAGTGGTAAAATGATGTAGTAGGGATATTGGCTGAGCCTAAAGTAGTATTTTCACTCTCTGGGTGGGTCTATTGAGCAGGTTGAGCCAGAGGCCTAGAGGTGTCTATTGGTATTAATTGATTTATTGCGGAGGAAGGAGAACAGATATCACTGCTTTGGGAAAAGTAGAGAACAGCATGGTATCTGTTCCCTAGACCCATTCAGGATGTCTGCCTGACTTCTATGGGGGGACTGTGGGCAGAATCTCAAGGAAAAAGGGAACCACTTGGGATACAAGCCTCACTAATTCACAACGAAATATTTTTCATGAAAAAACATGACAAAGGGGCAACACAAGTCCGTAGAACTGGAATTCTTATTCTTAATGTAATAATAAAAGTTTATGCATACATAAAATACTTTAAAAGGCTGGAATAGACTTAGTTACAGTGGTAAGAAGCAATGATTCTACTGAGCAATTGTAAAAACAATTTTTTTGTAACGATATTTGATTTCTATCATTTGGCCTTTAATAAAGTCATATAACTAATGTTATTCTGTGTGTAGAGTAATAGCAAGGGAAAAGGAGAGGTGAGTGAAAATGAACAGGAATTCAGACGTATTTGTTGTATATGGGACTTCCTGCCTCCCCTGTTAGCATTTCCCAGAATGTATTTTCTTTGGAGCACCAGTGTTTCCAATCAAAAATTCCAGTCAGAAATGTTGGGCCGTAATGCATGCCATACGCCTTTACTTCATGGCTATGCATATATACACAATGCCATCTGAAGGACCTGCAGAGAACAAACTCTAAACCGCCCCCGTGACCTCTGTCTCCTGTTGTCCACACCTTGTGTCTCCTCCTGGAGAGTGTAGGTGGGACCTGAGACTTTCTTCTAACCAGTAGAAAAAGGCAAAGGTGATTGCGTGTCACTTGATGATGTTACATTATTAAGACTCCATCTCGCCAACATATAGAATGAGTCTAGTGGCCATATTGGCAAAGCCGCTTGGCAAGAAATTGCAGGCAGCCTATAGTAATTTCTGGTAGCCTCTAGAAGGTGAGGGTACCCTCTAGCTGAGAGCCAGCAAGAAGCCATGCCCTCAGCCCTACAACTGTAGGAAATAAATTCTGCCAGCAACCCGTGTGAGTTTTAAGTGGATTCATGAGAAAACAACTTGGCTGATATCTTGGTAGTAGCCTTATGAAACTCGGAATAAAGGAACCAGCTGAGATGTAACCAGACTCCTGAACCACAGAAATTGTGAGATAATAAAGGGATAAGTAGTATTCTTTTAAGCTCCTAAGTCTGTATTAATTTGTCATGCAACAATGAAAACTGAATACAGTACCTGAGTAGTTCTGCAGTAGAGAAATCTGTTTGTTAACGAAACATTTCCAGAACTTATTTTGGGGTGTTGGGGCAGGGAGTAAATTACATTTGGCTAAGAGTTTACAAGGGTATATTTAGTGCCAAGTACAGTACTTAGAACATACAGGACACAAGTGCTTGAGTGAATGAATGAATAAATATAGGCATGCATGAATGAACATCCTGACAATGCTTTAGGTCCTTAATAAGGATGCTCACCAATACAAGTCACTCTACCTGGGAAATTTCTGTATGTTTCCATAGTTTCAATTATACCCTATATTCTGATGGCTCCCTAATGTACACCTCTAGTGATCTTTCTCATGTGCTATGTATATATGTTTTTTTCAATAGCAGTATTAGAAATCCCCACTAGACTATTTCATAGGCATCTAAAACCTAACACTTTCTGCCATCTCCACAGCACTGTCCACCTGGGCACACAAAGCAAACCCCAGGAATCATTTAGACTTCACTGTCACATGCCTCTCATATCCACTTTGGTATTTATGGTTTCTATGTTATTATTTCTATTCTTATTGTATTTTATTATTTAAAGTTTCTATTTTTCTGATTTGAGTGAGATATACTTATTGCCTTATAAGACATCAATTTCATAAAATGATGACTGAAAAGAAAGTATATTCTATATAATACATAGAGAGAAGTAGTCTCAGTACCCTTATATTTTATCTACTTGGCCTATCAAATACTGAGAAAATTAAATATAAGTAATACACTTATTACTGTGTTTCCCATTATTTCTCCTTGTATTTCTGAAGGTTCGCTTTATATATTTTATACAGTATTTTTAGAAGTATAAAGACTAATGACATCTAGATCTCCATTGTGAATTTAACCCTTGATTACTATAAAGTTAACATATGTGATTTTCTTTGAAATTGATACTTTGAGCCTTACTTTCTTTTTATTTGCATTCACTTGGTGTATATATACCTAGAATTTAACTACCTTTTGTTGATATTTTTTTTTTAAAGTAGATCATGAGTTAAATATGTATAGCAGGGCTCCCCCTCCTCAGATCAATCAATTTGACATCTTTTTATTTTATTCAGTGGATATTTTTATTCTGACAGTTATTATTAGATAATTTGTTTGTATTATGATTTATTTAATTATATTTTCATTATCCATTTTTTATTTTTTTTAGTTTTTAAATAGAGCTTTTTTCCTGCTTTGTAATTTAGAAAGTATATCATAATTATAAATTTAATATTTTAAATTTATTTTCAATTCATATTCTTTCTACATGCAGCTATATTTAATGAATATCTTTAATGAAGTATGAGGAAATTAGGATATTTAATCTCACTATTTTTTATCTCCTTTCTTCTGGGGCTTTTTCATCCTATACAATAGGATTTTGGTTTCTAAAACATTATTATCATATGCAGCTTTTCTTCTTAACAGGATGCACACACATGCACACACACAAACATATATATGTGTTCGGGTATATGTATATATGTGTATGATTACATACCTATATAGTCTATATTCTTGAACTTTCACTTAATCAATAGTCTCTTATCTTTTCATTGACAGGACTGTATGGGACTTGAATTTACACATTCTATACAAATTGCTTCACTTTCATCTAATAGCTGCTTTTGCTGACAATATAAAGCTAAACTGATTTTTTTTCACTTGTAGATGACCTTTTCTTGGTCCAGATATTTGAAGAATATTATGCTTATTCTTAGAGATCAGTAAGTTCACTCTGATGTTTCAAACTATTGGTCTTCAATAGTTTTTCTCTATATGATATGCCTTATTAATTTAGTTTCAGGTCTTCATTCAATTCAAGAATGGTTTATTTTACACTATCTTTGAATTTTTGACTGTTGCATTTACTCTTGTTTCATATATAAGCATGACTAGTATCTCAATGATGGATTTCCATTATTTTATACAATTTTGATTATCAACTGTTCAATCACATTTTTTGAACTATGTAATATTCTCAAATCTGTCCTCATTCACAGGCTCTTACACGGTTACTTCTCTTTTCTGCTTCCACTGAATTTTTAAGATCATCAGTGTCATTTATTTAATTATATTTTCATCATCCATTTTTTATTCTTTCCTTATTCCAGTTTTTAGAAAGAGCTTATTTTGTTTTCTTTTCTGCTTTGTAATTAGAAAGTGTGTGTGTGTGCATATATAAATAATTATAACTTTAATATTTTAAGTTTATTTTCAGTTTACACTCTTTCTACATTGCAACGGTAATGAATTTCTTTCCCCTTAATTTCATGCCGACTTCTCTTTCATTTCAGCCTAATTCTTTATCATCTTATTGTCATCTCCTATTTTAGAGTCAATGTTTTCTTTAATTTTCTTTAAGAGGGTAAAGTTACCCAATCTTCTTTTATCTGGGAAAATAATCTTCTTTGAACATATGCTTTTTACCAATCAAACATACCATAATGTGCTATGCTTGCTTTTCTTTACGCTCCATATTTACTGCATAGAGACCTTTTATTTTTTTTCTTTATTCATTTTTAATGTGACTGTTCTACCTGCATCTGTTATTAAATACTTTGAATGGGTCTATTATTTGTTTTTAAATAGTTGTTCTTAAATACTTTGAATGGGTCTATTATTTGTTTTTAAATACTGAGCATGGACATACCTTATTTCCCTGGGGTCTTTTTTGAATTCTGTTAGAATTTGGCTGGAGCTTGGATATTGGCATTTTTGTCATTTCTATCACACAGGCACTAAGGTGATAGGATTGGTACTATGAGCAGCCACAGTCGGGATGCTTTAACTTTATGTTTTTCATCCTAATTTGATCACAAGGAGGAGTTTTAGTACTCTTTGTTTGAGGCAGCTGCCCATTCTCCTTTCTTTGCTATGTTTTGGTCTCACCTATGTCAGTGACTAAGCTGAAACAATGGCCAGTCTCCCAGTCAATTGCTGGGCCTTCAGTAAGATGCTCTCCACATTTCCCCTGGCCTGCCAATGGGCCTAGCCTTGCAGAGAGTGGAGTGATAAGTCTTCAACACTTTCACAGTGTGTTAGAGGGACACATGGTGAATCTATGTCCTGGAGTGGAGAAATAATCAAAATACAATGGCTTATAGGTTGAATAAAGAGAAAGATGGGAGAACGAATAAAGATCTTGTTTAGAAAAAAGAACTAACAAAATTCAAAGTGTATTTGAGTGAAACAAAGTTCTGCATTTTTTTTATTGTTTACATGTAAAAATAACGAGAATGAAATATATTTTAGGATTATGTGTTATCACATACTCTTATGAAAGTGATAAATATTTCAACACGAACTAAGATAAGCTTTAATGGTGAAAAAAATAGCTAGTTTAGGGTTTTTATTTTTGTATGATGCCTCGTCTCAATTTTATTTTTTTTAATATCTGTATAAATAAACTTGCCACAGCTTTCAGCTGTTAAATACTTTAAAATTCTAATATATCATTATTTTCTAGAGATGACAATCCAATTCCTTATGCATTAAATTCAGTTAAATTTCTTTAAAAAGAATAAAAAATACTTGGGAGATTTTGAGGTGAATAATTTGATAGTTCTTAGGTGCAACAAGGCAAGAATCTTTAGCCATAGAAATATATCACTCAGGATAAGTAAAGAACAGTTTTATGACTATCTGGTTTTCTAATACATAATTTCTCAAGACTTTATAGTTGAAAATGCTTTCGAAGACTTAATAGCATGAAATTATTGCTGCTGGAAGCATTCTTTCAGTATTTCTCTATTCTTTTGCTTATAGATAATATCAAACAGCTTAGTACCTTGTGTACTATGCAACAAGAATATAGTGTCAGAGTAGTCACAGTTGTTGTTTTTTGGAGGGAGTTTACATTCTAAACATCACTTAGAAAAAAAAGCAGTCAACTTCCTTGGAGAAAAACCACTTGATTTTTGGATTTCTATCTAAATTTCAGGTTCCTCTGTTGTTTCCCAATATTAAACCTAAAATCACATCCTTGTATTAATCATGAGTATGGCTTCACATCCCCAGACAGTAGCTAATTTAAATTAAATTGTTCAATACAAAAGAAAACCACTTGTTTGAGGAAATGAGTAGTTTGAGGCATTACATTACTGAACTTGTGATTTGAAGAGTATTACCTTTGAAAACAATATCCTGGGTCGATGACATCTTGGTTGATTTTCAGTATTAGAATTTTCTTAGCTCTCTGCCATCACTACCAGAAGTTAGAAGACATTATCAAAATTAAATAAATAAATTGTAATATTCAACTCAACAAAACATTTTTCCAGGTCAATCTATTAAAAAGCATTATGATGTAATAAATTACGTAGCACACTTTAAATTTCTACTACTTTGGCATTTCTGTTGACTTTTCTTGTCTTTTAGGTCAGCCAATCCAGAATTATTGAAATTGTTTAAGCTTCCCTCCCAGAGAGGGAACCTCGGTGACTTAGTGAACATCTCTACATGTCAAAGGCTACCAGATGTCACTTAGGCAACCAATCACCACTTTTCAATGGACTTTAAGACATAATTCTGAAATGATCAAATGAAATGACTCATATAAAGCACTTAGCTCAGTACTAGCAAAGAGTAAGTACTCCACAAATCTTAGTTGTCATTATGATTATTAATATCATCATAATCATTATATTGTTATCACTTGCTAGATCAACATTCCTAAATATATGAAATACTAGGAAAACTACTGTTTATTAGATTCCCCAAAATTCTTCAATAGCTACCAATTAACATCTTCCTTCACTTTCAAAAAGTTTAGCTTCTCTGGTACTTGTTCTATTTCTTTAAGTTTCTGCTTACCCTTGACCCTGTCTCTGTCCTACCCCATTCTTCTTCTCTTCCACTCTCTCCTTTCCTCTTGTTCTAAATTTAAATGCATTTATCCTTAAATTATTTTTAAGGTGAATATTATATACTTATTGTTTTTCTCTAACATGCTCTGAATTTTATGTTTGGAACAGTTGGCACAAAAAGGCAACATACACTCAGTAACTTTCCTTTTTTTGAATATTCCTTAAAATTGAGAATTTCCCAAAAATGAAATCACATTTTTCATCATATGATTTGTCAGGAGTCACAAATTCAGTGACTACATGTTTAGAAGGGCAAAGTGATGAGTAAAGCTAGCCTTTGGCGGTCACGTAGGCAGCTGCTGCTTGGCTTCAGACTGGAAATGTGGGACCAGTCTTGCCAGATCCTCTGTGTTCAAGAGCATGTGGAATTATGAAATGTTTTGGTGAAATCTACAAATATTTAAATGTTATTAACCAATTTACAAATTTATAAAAGTGTACACAGCACTCAAAATATGTAAAATTTTGGCACATAGGTGCGACAGATATTAAGGTGGCCCCTGAATATCTGTTACCCATTCTGTTGGGTAGAATTCTTGTTGGTAAGTGACTGCCCATCAGGGATTAATTTCCCAGTATGCTTTGCAATTAGATGAGCCAAATGATGGTGTTTTAGATACTTTTACTTTTGTGGGTCTAGCTGTTCACACAGCTAGCCTATCCTAACCAATACGGTAGGTGTGTGTATTTTAAAGGGTGAGTTGAGATGAGCATTTCCATATCACAACTAATGAAAAGTATAAAAGTTAACATAGGAAAAAAAATTTTAATGGCAGTATTTTTTAGATGAAATGCATGACAGACATGTTTATATATTGTTGGGTAGTGATTATAATATTTCTGTTTATAGTTTAAAAAGCATCAAAAGGAAAAAATTTGTCCAACTATTTTGATTTGGATATAATAATCTAATTGACTGTTGACAGTGGAATTGCTTCTGTATTCTATTCACTTGCCTTATGTCTTCCAACTGGGATAGGCCTTATCTTCTGGAGTGGGGGTGGGCATAAAGGGAGGAGTAAGATGAGTAGGAAAACAGCAGCAGCAGATGAGGAAGGGTAAGTCGAATCGCTCATTCCCACTATTATCTATCCCTAAGGTATCCTCAGTATGAGTGGAGCGAGTATTAACAACCAGATTTCTGGAATCCCTGCTGCAGTCTTGAAGTTTTCAACCAGCCAATATTTAAACCAAAAGACAGAACTACCACCAGGTGGCACTAAACCATAAACAGGAAAAAGACCACTTGGAATGGAATTTCTTGGAGGCTGCCTCACCCCAGTTCATTAATGTTGAAAAACTACAACTCTTTATTTTATCCCATTAAATTGTGTTGTAGCCTACATATTGTTTTTATGGCAGGAATGTAAGGCACTTGATAATACATGATCTCATTTGATATAAACAATCCTAAGAAGTGGGCCAGGCTAGTATATTATTGTCTCTTTGAATTAGGAAATTGAGGCACAGAGATTAAAGGTGACATTGAATGAAATAGAAAATAGTAATATTGACTGCTGATTTAAAAAAAATTAAAACTTACTTTTTAATAGATGTATTTTAATTACTCTAGTATAAAAGTCCTGAATAAAGCATTTCATCCCAACCCAGGTAAATGTTTTCCATGGCAACCACTACACTATAGCTCACAAATGATGTTCTCTTGCCATGTAACATCCAACAGATAAGGTGCCAAGGTCTTAAAATAGTGTTGCTAGTTAAATGCCCTTTACATTATGTTTCTCAAATAGCAGCTGTCTCAGTCGAGCCGTTGGCATCATGATAGCACTGTCATCAGCTCAGGGTAGAAAGCGTGTCTTACTGTTAGCTTCGTATAGCAGACATAGATTCAATTTATTGAGTAGCTATTTCATATTTTAAAATATAAATCTTAAAGAAGCAACATGCATAAGGACTTATTCTAGTTTTAAACTATCATTAAATTTTCACTTTTTTTAACCCATTCTAATTCCAGTAGAATTAGATATAGTTTAAAGAAGCATTAATAACCTAGGAGCTATACCATAATTTAAAAATTAGACTCATAACTCAAAACTGTGGATAAATTTAAATCTATTATGCTATTAATAAGACCACAGTAAACTTTATATTGGCTTTGACCATTTTATTTCTTAAAGGGTTAATATCTAGCATTGATTGCAAAAGGAATAGATGGGCCTAAAATCTGTACAGTGAGATACCAGATTACACTATTGAGTTATATATTAGATAATGAAAAAAACAAACGAACAAACAGATTTTGGAAGAAATATTCAACTGCCTAAGCAAGATAAATACATTTGTTTTGAAGAGTGAATAACACGTTTGTCGAGGGTTCTAAATTGGAGAGAGAAAATAGTCTAATAACAAAAATTTTTACTTCAAACATTAGAAGAAATAAAAAATAGGCAAATATGTTCCCAAATCTGCATTAATTGTTTACTCAGGTGGTTAGGCCCATGAGATTCAAGACACTGAATAAGGAACAGCCATGGATGTCAAATCTATAGTTGTTTATTTGCAGGGAAAACATTTTCCTTACGGATGGGGCACTAAAGACATTTTAGACTTCAAAGGAAACTCATGGAAAAAGGAAACTTTCACAGCATATTAAAATTCTTGTTTACTATTTCAGTTACTCGGAGGTAAAACTTACCTTTAATGTTATTCTAAAATAGTAATCTTAAGAATGAGTGTTTGAAAAGAAATTATAACTCAGAAGAAAGACAAAAAGCATTGCATGTACATTTCACTGATTCTAAGATCAACTTTTTTCATGTTTTAATATTGCTAAAATCAGGATAGTTTTTCAAATCAGTGATATATATGATACTGTAATTGGAAGCATTTTTCTTTTCTTTCTGGTAAAGAAAAATAATCTTAAAATGAATTATTTTTAGATTCAGTGAAATACGGGATCCGTCTTCTAGCTCTGTTTAAATTGAATGGATTTTTCTCTGCTACTTGCATTGCCTCTGCCTCTTTTTCCTATCTTTTAAAAATGTATTTTAAAGAATCTCCTACTTTCCCTAATATTTTCACAAGTATTGTTGATGTATACATGTTGATGATTGTTGAGGTGTGGATGTATATGTGACTATTTTATAATGTACATATTATATAAATATACAATTTTAGACATATTATTATAAAATATGCTGAAATTAAAGAATTTGAAGTTATTTCACTAAGGGGAAGAGACAACAGAGAGAAAACCCTTAGTATAAGGGTGAGGACACTATTTAGATAGCCATATTTTGGTACTTAACAGTTTATTGCATAGTGACTCAGAGACAGCCACCTTTACACTGATTGAAACACAAGCCTGAAAGTTGAAAACCTTCTTGGATGTCATGTTCCAAAAACCTTTCAGCCTTCTTACACCAAGTGATGTCAACAGTAATAATGCCAACTTCCCTAAACAAAACCTCTTCTGCATAAATCTTATTTTTATAATGTAGAATGATTATAAGAATTTTTCTGTACCACCATAATAAGCAATTATTTCTCATCTATACTTAATGTTATAACTTGGTGATTTGATTTTTTTGTGTGTCAGTTGTATTTCAGAATTAAATTGCCA